>NC_053501.1:91447370-91806762 GCF_905171775.1 Rana temporaria | reverse complement strand
TCAATTTCCTAATTGTATTCTGATATTTCTTTGCTGGTTGTGCAATAGAAGCCTGAAAAACAAATGTGTTGCCAATATTCTGGGGAATAGGCATAAAAACAACTGGAATGTGCCTGGACAGCCAAACTTCCCAGGAACTCAGATGAAGTTTAATTGGCTGTTGATGGGAACAAACCTTGTTTTGGACAGTGAAGAATGTTTTAAAACAAAACCCAATTATGCAAAAGTTCCATTTGCTGCAAATATGCAGACTAGATTGATGTCCAGTAAAGTTTTTCTACACTTGTCGACAAACCTTGATTGTGGTGTGCTGCATCAGGAAAAACGCTACATGTCAGTTCTTGAGCATCGGCAACCCATATAAAATGAACAGATTGCATTAAAGCAAAACCCTGGGAAATCAGAAAACTCCTGCTTGCAGTGTGTCTGCTCCTGTACTGCTCGGTTAGGTCTGCGGGAGTGTAAAAGGAGATTTCAGTTTATTTACCTGATCCTCCTCTACCCTGGCAGACGACATTCCCCCATGCTCCAGCAATAGACTATCCTTCAACATCAATTAACTTGATGATGCAAGGACCTTAGACCTGTGGAAGATGGAGACCAGTCTAGTAATGCAGAGAAGCAAAGGGTTGAGTAAAGCTACTGTTCCATGCTCCCTAAAACTAAACAAACAGTTTTGTTTTGAAGTAGTTGTAAAGGTTCAAGCCTTCTGTGTGCAGCACCCCCCCCCCCCCCCCTATAATTCTTACACAAGCCATAACGCGATCCAGTGATTTTCACAAGAGCCTCTGCTTTCCTGGGTCTCTCCCTCCTCATTGGCTGAGAGAGCAGTGGTAGCCATATGTCAACCACAGCCAGTGAGCCAATGATGAGAGAGTGGGGGCAGGGCCAAGCCAACCTCCATGTATGAACCTCCAGTGGCTCGGGTGCAAGCCTGCTTTTGGGTGCTCCCATAGCAAGCTGCTTGCAATGTGGGCACTAGGCAGAATGAAGGGACCTAAAGATCCGGCGGGGGATCCAAGAAGAGGAGGACCGGGTCTGCTCTGTGCAAAACCAGATTATTATGTTATTTATAAAAAAAAAAAAAAAAAAACATTATCGCTTTAACTCAGCACATTAAACAAAACATTAAAGAATACAGAAACCCGACATTTCAGATTTTGATATGTGCCCGCTGTACATTGTACTTGTATGAATAAATAACCGGTTCTAATTATATTGCTTCCTGTGTATGAAATCCCTGGTGTTCCTGCCAGTCCCTCTGTTTTCCTATTAAAAACTGACTGACCTGACCTCTCCTCCAATTTTTTTTTTTATATATATACTGTACACAAATGTTTTGCCTTTCATTTATATTTTAAACTGAATGAGTTGTTTTACAAGATGATAGTTTACAATCACTTTAATGCAGCACACAGGAACAACCACGAATGAATGGTCCCTAATGCTAAAACCTCTAAAAGGTTCAGATTATTTAATTCTCCCAAAAATATTGTATTATTTAAGTTGAATTTTGGTCAAATTCTTATCAGGACCAATTTAAGCAGTATATGCCATGTTTGCCCAATCTCTGTGTAATCCGCAAACCACTTTGGTAGTTACCGCTACTACAGCAATCACTGAAATCTTCGGGACCACCTCTCTGCCCAGCCGCTACACCTCGCCCCAAAGAACATTTAGCCAGATTCAGGTAGAGCCGCCTATCTTTAGGTCAGCGTAGCGCATCCCATTTGCACTACGCCGACGTAAGATAGTGAGGCAAGTACTGTATTCACAAAGCACTTGCCTCCTAAGTTACGTTGACGTAGCGTAAATGGCCCAGCGTAACCCCGCCTAATTCAAAATAGGCGTGTTGTATGGCAATGAATTCACGATTCATTACCATAAGTGAATAGGCGTATCTAGGTCATTTACATATTCTCGGCGTAAACCGACGTACACCCCCTAGTGGCCAGCGTAAATATGCAGCTAATATACGACGGAGTAGGAGACTTACGCCGGTCGTATCTTAGCAACAGACAGGCGTATCTCAGTTTGAGCATACGCTTTAAGATACGATGGTTCAAATGGAACCAATGGAACTATACTACAACAATTATACCTAAACGTCAGCTAATAATAAAAAATAAAAAAATATTTAAAGTGGAGGTTCACCCAAAAAAAAATTAACATTACATTCAGCCGAGTTGTCCAAATGACAATCGGCTGTTTTTTTTTCGTACATACCGTATTTCACTGCCGCTTCCAGGTATGTCTTCTGCGGGACTGTGCGTTCCTATCTGATTGACAGGCTTCCACCGTCAGTAGCACGTCGTATTTACTCCCTAAGATACGCTGGGCTCAATGCCTGTAACGTGAACGTAACCTACGCCCAGCCCCATTCACGTACGACTTACGTAAACGACATAAAATTCGACGGCACTTCTGACGTCCATACCTTGCATGGGCTGCGCCATCTTTTTGGTGGTTTATCTTTACGCCTGAAAAATGACCTACGTAAATGTCGTAGCTTACTGCGATGGGCGTGCGTACGTTCGTGAATAGGCGTATCTAGGTCATTTACATATTCTCTGCGTAAACCGACGTACACCCCCTAGTGGCCAGCGTAAATATGCAGCTAAGATACGACAGAGTAGGAGACTTACGCAGGTCGTATCTTTAGCAACAGACAGGCGTATCTCAGTTTGAGCATACGCTTTAAGATACAATGGTTCAAATGGAACCAATGGAACTATACTACAACAATTATACCTACAGTAAACGTCAGCTAATAATAAAAAATAAAAAAATACTTAAAGTGGAGGTTCACCCCAAAAAAATTTAACATTACATTCAGCCGAGTTGCCCAAATGACAATCGGCTGTTTTTTTTTTTTTTTCGTACATACCGTATTTCACCGCCGCTTCTGGGTATGTCTTCTGCGGGACTGGGCGTTCCTATCTGATTGACAGGCTTCCGACCGTCGCATATTACGTGTTATGAGTTACCAAAAGAAGCCGAACGTCGGTGCGCAGGCGCATATAGAGGCGTACCGACGTTCGGCTTCTTTCTGCAACTCGTGATGCGCTGTATGCGACAGTCGGAAGCCTGTCAATCCGATAGGAACACCCAGTCCCGCAGAAGACATACCCGGAAGCGGCGGTGAAATACGGTATGTACGGGAAAAAAACTGCCAATTGTCATTAGGACAACTCGGCTGAATGTAATGTTAAAAATTTTTTTTTGGGTGAACCCCCGCTTTAAAACATGTCCTAAGTAGATGAGTCTTTGTAATTCAAGCAAAAACTTCAAGATGATGTGTGAAGAAAGTTTTGGTTTACCATAAAACTAATATCTGACAAATGAAAGCATTGGTTATTGATTCCAATAAAGACAACCCTTGTAGATATATAAGAAGTTATACATATATACATGGTATATAAACACATTGGGCCAGATTCAGATACAATTACGTTCCTCCACGGCAACGTAACGTATCTGATTTACGTTACACCGCCGCAGGTTTACAGCGTAAGTGCCTGATTCTCAAAGCTCTTACCTGTAAACTTGCGGCGGTGTAACATAAATGCACTCGGCGCAAGCCCGCCCAATTCAAATGGGACGGGCACCATTTAAATTAGGCGCGTTCCCGCGCCAAACGTACTGCGCATGCTCTGTCGGGTAAATTACCCGACGTGCATTACGCTAAATGACGTCGCATGGACGTCATTTGTTTAGACGTTAACGTAAATGGCGTCCAGCGCCATTCACGGACGACTTACGCAAACGACGTTGTTTTTCAAATTTCGACGCGGGAACGACGGCCATACTTAACATGGCTTAGAACAACTAGGGCTCAGCCCTAATTTTACGCGGCGTAACTCGACGGAAACGACTTAAGTTAGATCGACGGGCAGCGCGGACGTTCGGGAATCGCCGTAACTAGTTATTTGCATATTCTACGCCGACCGCAATGGCCTCGCCACCTAGCGGCCGGCCTAGAATTGCATCCTTAAGATCCGACAGTGTAATTCAATTACACCTGTCGGATCTTAGGGCTAGTTATGCGTAACTGATTCTTTGAATCAGTCGCATAGTTAGGACGGCCGTAACACAGAGATACGACGGCGTATCAGGAGATACGCCGTCGTATCTCTTTTGTGAATCTGGCCCATTATCCCATATTAAAAAGAGAATGCATATGGATTGATTTACTAAAGATGAATAGGATGCTTATTTTGCAAGGGCATTTTCCCCTAGCTTAGCAAATGAGGTAAAGCTCTATTGACTTTCATCACCCATTTATTTGCAAGCAAAAAAAAATGTTTCTTTCTTGCATGTGATTGGGTATTCTTTGCAAAGTGACCTTTCACCATATTCACCAAGGTAAGAGAACATTCCCTTACAAATTGAAATTTCCTCACCAAGCGATTAGTATGGTCTTCAGTAGAGTTGAGCGGACACCTGGATGTTCGGGTTCGGACCCAAACCCGGACTTTAAAAGAAAAGTTTGGGTTCGGGACCGAACCCGAACGCGGACTTTGACCCGAACCCGAACCCCATTGAAGTCAATGGGGACCTGGACTTTTGACTACAAAAATGTCTCTAAAAAACTAAGGGAAAGGGCTGGAGGGCTGCAAATGGCAGCAAAATGTTGGGAAGAGCATGGCAAGTACTCTGAAGATAAATGTGGATAGGGAAATAACTCAAAATGGCATAAAAAAAAAAAAATTGCAAAATGTCGGGAAGAGCATGGCAAGTACTCTGAAAATAAATGTGGATAGGGAAATAACTCAAAATAACATAAAATAACATAAAAAAAATAAAAATAAAAAATAAAATCATTTTGACCTAGGAGGACGAGGTCCATATGTATTAGGAGGTTGAGGTGGCGGTGTAGGTGGAAGTGGCGGTGGAGGAGGAGGAGGAGGTAGCCAACACAGCAGGTTTTGGTTTTTAATATATGTATTTTTTTAAATTAGGGTAAACCCCAAAAGAGTGAGAAAGATCTAGGGTTGCTACCTCATCCCTTTAAACCAGAACACAGAGTAATTACACAGGTTCTGGGGCTAATTTACTGTCGATAAGGCACCAAGTGAGTTTAATTAGCAGCAACTTAATCAGCCAGAGAACCTGTGTAATTAATATGTTGTTGCTTTTAAAGGGATGAGATGGCGATCCTAGAAATATCCGGAAAAAAACAATGGCTGGGTAAGGCCGGCCCGGTGTCTATTCTGCACAAGGTACGGACAAGTCCTGTGGGATCCATGCCTGGTTCATTTTTATGAACGTGAGCTTGTCCACATTGGCTCTGGACAGGCGGCTGCGCTTGTCTGTGATAACGCCCCCTGCCGTGCTAAATACATGTTCAGACAATACACTGGCCGCAGGGCAGGCCAGCACCTCCAAGGCGTAAAGGGCAAGCTCAGGCCATGTGCCCAATTTGGAGACCCAGAAGTTTAAGGGGGCATAGCCGTCATTCAGTACGTGTAGACATGTGCACACATACTGCTCCACCATGTTGCTGAAATGCTGCCTCCTGCTAAAACGTTCCATATCAGCTGGTGGTGCTGTTTGCTGTGGCGTGCTGACAAAGCTTTTCCACATTTCGGCCATGCTAACCCTGCCTTCTGAGGTGCTGGCGGTGCCCCTGCTGCGTTGGCGACCTCTTCCTCCTCCTCTGCCTTCGCCTTCTGCTTCCACTGTGCCCCTGCTGCCAGGTGGGAATTACACCAGCAGCGCGTCTACCAGCGTGCGCTTGTACTCGCGCATCTTGTGTTCACGCTACAGTGAGGGGATTAAGGACGGTACTGTCACGGAAGCATGAATCAGACGTACAACAACAGATAAATGAAATAGGAAGGCTTTATTGAAAACCAAACAGCAAGGTTAAAGTCCAAACGGATGATCGAACAGTGCAGAGTCCTCCACCGGAGCCAGGGATCAGGAGCCAGAAGGATAGTCCGAACAAAGCCAGGGATCAGGAGCCAGAAGGGTAGTCCGAATGAAGCCAGGAATCAGGAGCCAGAAGGATAGTCCGTGGAAGCCGGGTCGGTAACCAAAAGCAGCAGCACAATCTCAGGAGCATGTGAATACAAGAAGACCAAGCAGGGAAATGAAGCAACAGACCTCCTATATATATGCAAGGCATCCAGCTCCTCCCAGTGGGAGGGAGGAGCCGCAGGGTGTGGTAAGTTATAAGAAGCCCAGGAACCAATATGGCCGCCAGCACATGTCAGATGAAAGAAGCCTGCAGAGAGGTAAGACCATGACAGTACCTCCCCCTCAAGGGCCCCTCCTCCGCGGCGCAAAAAACAGTTTCTGAGGGAAGCGCACGTGGAAGGCTCGGAGCAAGGCAGGAGCATGTATATCTGTGGAGGGAACCCAGGAACGTTCCTCTGGACCATAACCACGCCAGTGGACCAAAAACTGCACCCGACCGCGGACCAAGCGTGAGTCCAGGATATCGCTCACCTCATATTCTTCATGATCGCCCACCTGGACCGGACGAGGCCGAGGAACCGAGGAGGTGAAGCGATTGCACACCAGTGGTTTCAACAGGGAGACGTGAAACACATTGGAGACCCACATACCAGGTGGGAGCGCAAGGGCATAGGCAACCGGGTTTACCCTGCGAAGCACTCGGAAGGGACCAACAAAGCGAGGAGCCAGCTTGGGAGTGGGCACTCAAAGGTTGAGGTTGCGAGTGGACAACCATACGCGGTCTCCGACCTGGTAGGAAGGAGCAGGCGCCCGTCTGCGATCAGCCTGGAGTTTCTGGCACTGCGCAGAGACCTCAAGGGACCTTTGGATCTGTACCCAAGAAGCACGTAGAGCGGAAAGGTGATCCTCCACAGCCGGAATATCCTGGGGAGAGAATGACTCCGGTAACACGGCAGGTTGGAACCCATAATTGGCCATGAAGGGAGACGTCCCAGAGGAAGAGTTCACCGCCGTGTTCCTGGCAAACTCAGCCCATGGCAGAAGGTCAACCCAATTGTCCTGATGATCGGAGACATAGCAACGAAGGAATTGCTCCAGGGCCTGATTGGACCGTTCTGCGGCCCCATTGGACTGAGGGTGGTAGGCCGAGGAGAAGGAGAGTTGAATCCCCAACTGGGAGCAAAAGGCGCGCCAGAACCTGGACACAAACTGACTTCCACGATCCGACACTATCACCTTCGGCTAACCGTGCAACCGGAAGACCTCCCTGGCGAAAACCTTGGCCAACTCTTGTGCAGAGGGTAATTTCTTGAGAGGAACACAGTGGCACATTTTGGAAAACCGATCCACAATCATGAGAATGACCGTATGGCCTCGGGATGCAGGAAGGTCCACAATGAAGTCCATCCCAAGGTGTGACCATGGGCTCTCCCCAGTGGCGATGGGTTGCAGAAGGCCCAACGGAAGGTGCCGAGGGGACTTACTCTGGGCACAAACAGAGCATGCCGCTACATATGCAGCAATGTCAGAACGTAGAGAAGGCCACCAGAACAAACGTGAAACAGCCCAGGACAGCTGATTCTTTCCAGGATACCCCGCGGTCTTGGAGTTAGGTTCGCAACAACCGAGTGCGCAACTCCTCAGGCACAAAACATCTGCCATTGGGTCTCCCAGAGGGAGCACCAGATTGAGCCACCAAAATCTGCTCTCCAAGGGGAGAGGTCAGGCTGGTGCGAATGGCGGCCAGGATCTGATTAGGAGGTATGACCAAAGTCGGTATCGATTCCTCCCTGGTCAGCTCGGAGTATTGACGTGATAAGGCATCCGCCCTGACGTTCTTGGAACCGGGTAGGTAGGAGACCACATAATTAAAACGTGACAGGAACAGAGCCCATCTGGCCTGACGGGGAGTCAATCTCTTGGCCTCAGAAAGGTAAGTCAGATTCTTGTGGTCCGTCAGGATGAGAACCGGAACCACCGAACCCTCGAGCAAATGCCTCCACACTTTGAGAGCCTGCACGATGGCCAACAACTCTCTGTCACCAATCTGGTAGTTGCATTCCGCGGGAGACAGTTTCCGGGAGTAAAACCCACAGGGAAGCAGAGGGCCCTCTGGTGTCCGACGCTGAGACAGAAGGGCGCCTACTCCCATCTCAGACGCGTCCACCTCGAGAACAAAGGGCAACCCATGGTTGGGATGAGACAGTATTGGAGCCGACACAAAGGCAGATTTTAGAGCCTCAAAAGCCCGGATGGCCTCGGCCGGCCAGACCTGGGAATTACAACCCTTCCTGGTCAGATCCGTGAGAGGCTTGGCCAGCATGGAGAAGTCCCTGATGAACTTCCGATAATAATTGGCGAAGCCCAAAAAGCGCTGCAGGGAACAAAGACCACTGGGCTGGGGCCACTGTAAGACAGCCGAAACCTTCTCAGGGTCCATGGAGAACCCCTCCGCGGAAATGATGTAACCTAAGAAGGTTACCTGGGACCGGTGAAATTCGCATTTCTCAAGCTTACCGAACAGCTTATTCTCTCGTAACCGTTGCAACACTCGCTTGACATCCAGAATGTGGGCCTCCATGGATTCAGAATATACCAAGATGTCATCCAAATAGACCACCACACACTGCTGCAACAGGTCACGGAAAACATCGTTGATGAATTCCTGAAAGACTGCGGGCGCCTTGCACAACCCAAAGGGCATAACCAAGGATTCATAATGACCAGTCCTGGTGTTGAACGCGGTCTTCCACTCGTCACCAGCCTTGATCCTTACCAGGTTATATGCCGCCCTCAGGTCGAGTTTGGTTAAGACCGTGGCCCCTTTCAGGCGATCAAACAACTCGGAAATCAAGGGTATCGGGTATGCGTTCTTGATCGTGATGCGATTAAGGCCCCTATAGTCGATGCAAGGCCTCAACTCTCCGCCCTTCTTTTTCACAAAGAAAAATCCAGCCCCTGCCGGGGACGAGGATTTGCGAATGTGACCACGGGAAAGCGTCTCCTTCACGTACTCCTCCATGGCCTCATTCTCCGCAACCGACAGTGGATAGACCCTGCCACGAGGAGGAACGGCACCAGGTTGTAAATCTATGGCACAATCGTAAGGGCGATGCGGGGTAGGAACCCAGCGCGCACCTTATCGAATACATCCCGGTACCCCTCGTATTCAGGAGGCAACACAGAGTCTGAGGAGGTACACAACAACTTGACAGGCCCATGGATGCAACTAGCCCCACACTGTGGTGACCACGAGAGGATCTCGGCCGATCTCCAATCGAAAGTCGGATTATGCTTCTGGAGCCAGCGGTACCCCAAGACCACCGAGTAGTGTGGAGACGAAATGACCTGAAGGCAGGCCGACTCCCTGTGAACGGCCCCAATGGCTATCCCCACTGGAAGGGTCTCATGAGTCACGTGCGACGGCTGGAGGGGTCTGCCGTCTATCGCCTCAAGAACCAGCGGGGAAACTTGAGCCTGCAGAGGAATGGAGTTGGCGGCAGCGTACTTACTATCAGTAAAAAATCTACCAGCACCAGAGTCCACCAACGCCTGGGTCGTCACCGAGCCCCCGACCCAGGAGAGAACAACGGTGATCAGTGGTTTATCAGCACGGGAAACCGGGGATGAAGAGACTCCACCCAAGATCTGCCCCCGACAGGATCTCAGGTGCGGGCGTTTCCCGGACGGTTCGGACATGCCAACCGAAAATGCCCACCGAGACCACAGTACATGCATCGGCCCTCGCGTCTCCGGAATGCCCTCTCCCCCTCGGATAGGCGAGCAAACCCCAGCTGCATGGGTTCACCCCCAGGCAAGTCAACTCCAGGAGGCGTGGGAGGAGAGGGAGGCACGGGTGGGACAGCAAACGTAGGCGCCAATCTGTTAGGAGACCTCCGCAGGCTCTCCTTAAAGGAAGGTCTCTCCCTGAGTCTGGTGTCAATCAAGATCAGGAAAGAAATAAGAGCCTCGAGCTCCACTGGTAGGTCCTTAGCCGCAACCTCATCCTTCAAGGCATCCGAGAGACCATGGGAAAAAGCAGCGACCAGAGCCTCATTATTCCAGCCCACCTCTGCTGCCAGGGTACGAAACTCAATGGCGTATTCGGCTACCGATCGTGAACCCTGTCTGACGGACATAAGGAGCTTCGCAGCAGAGGCAGAGCGAGCCGGTACATCGAATACCTTCCGAAGAGAAGCAACAAAACCGGAAAACTCGGCAACCACCGGATTGTTGTTCTCCCATAAGGGGTTTGCCCAGGCCAAGGCCCTGTCCGAGAGCAGCGAGATCAAGAAGCCCACCTTTGATCTCTCAGTGGGAAAGGCATGTGGCAGCAACTCGAAATAAATGCCCACTTGGTTAAGGAAACCTCGGCACTGAGTTGGCTCTCCCCCAAAGCGCTGCGGAAGGGGGGCAGAACCGGTCATACCCCGAGACACCACAGGCGCAACAACAGGTGTCGGGGTAGACTCTGGCGCAACAACCGGAGCGGCAGTAGAAGCGGACCCAGGAGCGACAACCGGCCTATCGGCAATGGGAGCGAGATGAGCCGTGCGTGCAAGCAGGGTTTGCAACGCCTGAGCGAACTGACCCAGCAGGTGATCCTGCTGATCCAGTCTGGCAACCAGCATGGGTAGCGAAGGTGGCCCTGTACCGTCAGAATTCATGGCTTGGTCCTAATGTCACGGAAGCATGAATCAGACGTACAACAACAGATAAATGAAATAGGAAGGCTTTATTGAAAACCAAACAGCAAGGTTAAAGTCCAAACGGATGATCGAACAGTGCAGAGTCCTCCACCGGAGCCAGGGATCAGGAGCCAGAAGGATAGTCTGAACAAAGCCAGGGATCAGGAGCCAGAAGGGTAGTCCGAACGAAGCCAGGGATCGGGAGCCAGAAGGATAGTCCGTGGAAGCCGGGTCGGTAACCAAAAGCAGCAGCACAATCTCAGGAGCATGTGAATACAAGAGGACCAAGCAGGGAAATTAAGCAACAGACCTCCTATATATATGCAAGGCATCCAGCTCCTCCCAGTGGGAAGGAGGAGCCGCAGGGTGTGGTAAGTTATAAGAAGCCCAGGAACCAATATGGCCGCCAGCACATGTCAGATGAAAGAAGCCTGCAGAGAGGTAAGACCATGACAGGTACATTGTCCTTGTAACGGGGATCCAGCAGCGTGGCCACCCAGTAATCAGCACCTGTTATAATGTGCGAAACACGCCGGTCGTTGCGGAGACACTGCAGCATGTAATTGTTCATGTGTATCATCTGTGTCCTCTGTATCCCCCCAGCCACGCACCAGTAATGGCCATGAGCTGGTCTGGATGCCATCCTGCTGTGAACATGGTTCCTCCTCCTCATCCTCCACCGCGTCATCCTGCAGAACTGTGCCCTTGCTGAACAATTGTGTACCTGGCCTTTGTTGGTGCACGAACCCACCCTCGGAGCCACTTGTGAATGACTGCCCTGAAAGCCTTGGAAATGATCCCGATTCCTCCTCCTCCTCCTGTGCCACATCCTCTTCCATCATCGCCCATAGCCCATTTCAAGGAGGCATAGAACTGGGATAGTCACGCTGAGAGCGGCGTCATCGGCACTGGCCATGTTGGTGGAGTACTCAAAACAGCGCAACAAGGCACACAGGTCTCGCAGGGAGGCCCAGTTATTGGTGGTAAAGTGGTTCTGTTCCGCAGAGCGACTCACGCGTGTGTGCTGCAGCTGAAACTCCACTATGACCTGCTGCTGCTCGCACAGTCTGGCCAGCATGTGCAAGGTGGAGTTCCACCTTGTGGGCACATCACATATGAGGCGGTGAGCGGGAAGTCCGAAGTTACGCTGCAGCGCTGCCAGGCGAGCAGCAGAAGGGTGAGAACGCCGAAAGTGCGCACAGACGGCCCGCACTTTCTGCAGCAGCTGTGGCATATCAGGGTAAGTTTTCAGGAAACTATGCACCACCAAATTCAGCACATGCGCCAGGCAAGGGATGTGCGTCAAACCGGCTAGGCCCAGAGCTGCTACGAGATTTCGCCCGTTATCGCACACCACCAGGCCCGGCTTGAGGCTCACTGACGCCAACCACTCATCGGTCTGTTGTTCCATGTCCCTCCACAACTCCTGCGCGGTGTGTGGTTTTTCCCCCAAACAGGAAAGTTTTAAAACTGCCTGCTGGCTTTTACCCATGGCTGTGCTGAAGTTGGTGGTGAATTTGTTACGCTGACTGGATGAGGAGGCGGTAGAGGATGAGGAAGCGGAGTAGAAGGAGTTAGGAACAGGAGGCAAACTGAAGCGCCCTGCAATCCTCGGTGGTGGAAGGACATGCGCCAAACTGCTATCCGCCTCAGGCCCAGCAGCCACTACATTTACCCAGTGCGCTGTTAGGGAGATATAACGTCCCTGACCGTGCTTACTGGTCCACGTATCTGTAGTTAGGTGGACCTTGGCACAGATGGCGTTGCGCAGTGCACACCTGATTTTGTCCCCCACTTGGTTGTGCAGGGAAGGGATGGCTCGCCCGGAAAAGTAGTGGCGGCTGGACACGACGTACTGTGGGACAGCCAATGCCATCAGGCTTTTAAAACTCTGCGTCTCCACCAGACGGAATGACAGCATTTCAAAGGCCAGTAATTTTGAAATGCTGGCATTCAGGGCCAGGGATCGCGGGTGGGTAGAGGGGTACTTCCTCTTATGCTCCAGTGTTTGGGAGATGGAGAGCTGAATGCTTCCATGGGACATTGTGGAGATGTTTGGTGACCCAGGTGGTAGTGTTGCTTGCCGGTCCTCTAATTAAGGGGTGGCAGGTGGCACTGTCACTACAGAGGTGGATGAAGAGGCAGAGAGGCCCGAGACTGATGCAGAAGAGGAAGCAGGAGGAGCCAGAGACCTTTCTTGGTTTTTGAGGTGTCTACTCCACTGCAGCTCGTGCTTTGCACTTAGATGCCTGGTCATGCAGGTTGTGCTCAGGTTGAGAACGTTTATGCCTCGCTTCAGGCTCTGATTGCACAACGTGCAAACCACGCGTGTCTTGTCATCAGCACATTGTGTGAAGAACTGCCACGCTAGGGAACTCCTTGGACCTGGCTTTGGTGTGCTCGGTCCCTTGCTGCGTTGGGCAGTAGCAGGCGTACTGTCTAGGGAACGAACGCTCTGCTTTGGCACCCTGCTCACTCTTCTGCTGTGCTGGTGGCTCTGTGCGACCACCGCCTCTTCCTCCGAACTACACCGGTCACCTGCATGAGGTTGATTCCATGTCGAGTCGAGGACCTCATCGTCCTCCACATCATCTTCCACCCAGTCTTCACCACTGCCCTCCTTGTCGGTCTGCACAATTGCAAAAGCACCAGCAGTTGGCAACTGTGTTTCATAATCATCCAAGACGTGCTGTGATAGTCCCCCCATGTACTCATCTTGAAATATAAGTGGTTGGACATCCGTGCACTCAATCTCTTCCCCTTCTGGGGCTGGGCTAGGTGGATGGCCCTGGGAACACATGCTAACAGACTCATCAAAAAGAAGAAGAGACTGCTGCATGCTTTGGGGCTCAGACTGCTTGGCTGATTTGCAAGGGGGTGAGGTGAAAGACTGATGGTGGACATCGGCTGCAGGCGCCAACTCTGAACTTTCAGCACAAGACTGGTTGGAAAACAATGTGAAGGAACTGGAGGCACTGTCAACAACCCAAATCTACTACCGCCTGTTCTGCTCCTGGCCTCAACATTCGTAGAGCTGGATTAGGCCCGACCAAATACCGATGCAGGCTCTGTCGGCTACTCACACCTGAGAAAGGTGTTTCACTTGTGCGTGTAGCTGGCACAGATCGACCACGTCCTCTCCCTGTAACAGCAGCACCACGACTGCGGCCACGTCCCTTATTTGACGTTTTCCTCATATTTCTCAAATTTAGGGTCTTGCCCTAATTTTGAGAAATTGTAAATACAAAAATAGTGTAATATGGTGAAATAGGCAGAGATTCACCTATATATTTCTCTACCTATAGCAAGAAGCAGGAACATACCCCTAAAAAATGTACTGCACAGACAGTATATCACAGGGGACAGGTGGAGTGCTGGTGAAATAGGCAGAGATTCACCTATATATTTCTCTACCTATAGCAAGAAGCAGGAACCTACCTCTAAACAATGTACTGCACAGACAGTATATCACAGGGGACAGGTAGAGTGCTGGTGAAATAGGCAGAGGTTCACCTATATATTTCTCTACCTATAGCAAGAAGCAGGAGCCCAGCCCTAAACAATGTACTGCACAGACAGTATATCACAGGGGACAGGTAGAGTGCTGGTGAAATAGGCAGATATTCACCTATATATTTCTCTACCTATAGCAAGAAGCAGGAACCTACCTCTAAACAATGTACTGCACAGACAGTATATCACAGGGGACAGGTGCAGTGCAGTTGAAATATACAGAGTCACCTATATATTGCTGTCCCTATAGGAACATTTCTGGAACCTGTCCCTGAACTATGTACTGGACACACACAGTATATCACAGGTGCACAGGTGGTGGCAGGTGCAGTGCTGTTGAAATATACAGAGTCACCTATAGATTGCTGTCCCTATAGGAAATATCTGGAACCTGTCCCTGAACTATGTACTGGACACACACACAGTATATCACAGGTGCTCAGGTGGCGACAGGTGCAGTGCTGTTGAAATATACAGAGTCACCTATATATTGATGTCCCTATAGGAAATTTTCTGGAACCTGTCCCTGAACTATGTACTGGACACACACAGTATATCACAGGTGCACAGGTGGTGGCAGGTGCAGTTGAAATATACAGAGCCACCTATAGATTGCTGTCCCTATAGGAACATTTCTGGAACCTGTCCCTGAACTATGTACTGGACACACACAGTATATCACAGGTGCACAGGTGGTGGCAGGTGCAGTGCTGTTGAAATATACAGAGTCACCTATAGATTGCTGTCCCTATAGCTGAACAAAATTCCTAAACTATATGAAGCACAGCAGATGTCACAAGAATAATGAGTGCTTGTTTAGATTTCTGAAGCGGGATACACCTCTCTGACACTGTCCCTCAATCAACAACAGCAGCCTGTCCCTACCATCGCTACAACATAGTGACGAGCCATAAACCATAAGATGATGCAGATCTCAAAGAAAAAAAAAGTGTGCTTGTTGAGATTTCTGAAGCAGGATACACCTCTCTGACACTGTCCCTAAGCAGCAGCAGCAGCCTCTCCCTATCATAACTAAAGCACAGTGACGAGCCAGAAACCATAAGATGATGCAGATATCAAAGAAATAAAGTGTGCTTGTTGAGATTTCTGAAGCAGGATACACCTCTCTGACACTGTCCCTAAGCAGCAGCAGCCTCTCCCTATCATAACTAAAGCAGAGTGACGATCTGTGCTGTGTGCCTCGATCTAATATAGAGGCTGGTCACATGCTGGGTCACATGCTGCACTGGCCAATCACAGCCATGCCATAAGTAGGCATGGCTGTGATCAGTTCCCAGTCACAGTAGTAAAACAAATGGTGACTGGCTGCCGTGCAGCGCGCCAAAACATACCCGAACTCCGAACCCAAACTTTTTCCAATTATTCGGGTTCGGGAGCAAAAAAAAAAAAAAAATCCGTACCGAACCCGAACTTTACAGGGTTCGCTCCACCCTAGTCTTCAGTAAATCCACCCCATCATGTTTTGATATCTCTTCTATTTGAACTCCTATCTTGGAACATATAGCAATCAATAAATAGGGAGCAGGTATGCCTTGGAAGTATTTCATATCTCCTTAATAGTGGAGGCACATCCAAGAAACCCAACTTTTCTCAACACCCAAATGTGTCTCTGCATAAGTATACTGCAATTATTACTCCACCTAATGCTTAGCATTTTAGGAGCTATTCTTAAAATGCAAGCACTGGTTTGGGGGCCTTAGCGAGAATGCAGTGATTTGAGCAGAGGCTGGTCAAATGAACTTGACAGGTCACTTTATAGTGTCCTCACCTTCTCAACTTTTTCTTTCATTAATTGAAACAATTGATGTTTTGCTTGTTGAGTCCCAAATCACATGGAGAATAGTAGGGTTCCTCCAGAGCCAGCTACATAAACTCAATGCTCTGTGTAATTCTCTTTAGCAGTCTGTAAGGGTGGTATTCTTTCCGATTGTAAGAGACATTATTCCCACTGACCACCGATGAACTGTTTTTTGCAAGAGTTCCTGAGACCTGGAAATTATTCCAATGGTTCCTTTATTGCTGTGTCTCATTGGAGATATGTCTTTTCACTTTCTGCCCCAAAACAACAGACAGTTCATGGAAGTATCTCGAAAGTGAGGAAGATTCTCTCTTAGGCAGTTGTCCCAGGAAACAAATATATAGAAGTTGAATTTTCCCAAGAGGGACACGGACAGTAATAATAAAAAAAAAAGTTTAAGCCTATGGGCTGGTCTTCACTTGTCAGGGGAACAGTAAAAACAGATGGTGCAGCCACATTTTTAACCGCCCCCTAACTGCCTCCACCGTGACCACTTCCCACCCAACTGTCAGAAACCATGAATCAGACCAAGACAGAAGTTCAGTTAAATCACACTTGTTAAATAATAATAAAAAGATAAACAGAGTAAGCATAGTCAAAACGTAGCAAGAGCTCAGGAACTGGATCGGATAGTCAGCCAAGCCAAATGTCATAGAGCCAGAGAAGAACATAGTAAAACAGCAAGCAGGATCAGGAGCCAGAAGAGATGTCAGCCAAGCATATCTTCAACAGGAACACAGGAGATAGTCTCTGATGTTGACCAAGGTGAAGGCAGAGAGGCAACTGAACTGGAAGGCTTAAGTAGGCAGGACTGATGAGCAGAATCATCAACAGGTGAGTCACTGTGGAGAGATAGGAGCTGGCAATTAGCCGACAGCTGAGTAGTTAGCTCTGAGAAGGAAGGGCTGAGCCCAGCCCTGACACCAGCCTATTGTCATATTATGGCTGGGTAGGACCTTCATTATTCCAGGAGGACATCATATGACATCCTCCCAGGATGCTCTGAGGCTAGATCTGTCACTGGCTGTCACTGGACACAGCCAATGACAAATCACTGTACTAGGCTGCTGCTGCAGCAGATCACATGACAATTGTGAATAATGGATGGCTTCCTTTCATGCTATTGTGTCCAATTGTGTTGCTAGCTGTGATTGGTCAAAGTGATCACATGGTACAGACAGTGCCAATCACAGCCCATTTGTACCATGTGATTAGCTGTGGTCAATCAAAGCTAATTACAAAAATACACACTAAGTTAACCACTTGCCGACCAGCCACTGCATATATACACGGCAGCAGGTCGGCTCGATAAAATCCCCTTACGGTGGTCCATACATGTGAAACTGTGGGTGCACGCGGTACACAGAGGCGGAATGGGGATCTGCCTATGTAAATGAGTGAGAAACTTATATAGCGCAACACATGCAAACTAAATCGCCTCTTGGCGCTTAGATAGGGCGATCATGGAGATCTGCTGTTTCCAGTGATCGGAAACAGCAAACTATGTGGTGTTCCAGTGAGCCCAGCCCCCACACAGTTAAAACACACCCAGGGAACACAGTTAACCCCTTAATCATCCCCTAGTGTTAACCGATTCCCTGCCAGTGTCATTTATACATTGATTAGTGCATTTTTTTAGCATTGCTCACTGTAATAATGTCACTATTCCCCAAAGTGTCACTTAGGGTCAGATTTGTCCGCCACAATGTCACAGTCCCGCTAAAAATCGCAGATCGCTGCCATTACCAGTAAAAACATAAAAATATTAAAGTCCATAAATCTTTCCCATAGTTTGTAGAAGCGATAACTTTTGCACAAACCAATCAATATATGCTTTTTGCAATTTTACCCGTTTACATACATACCACCATCATATATGATGCCACACTAGTTATATGATGATGCTGTACTGCACTGGTGACAGTATTTAAAAAATACAACTTCAAAAACCTGCCATGTATACTAGATACCTTGGACTCTCTACTTTACAAAAAGGGGTCATTTGGAGGATATTTGTACCGTCCTGGTGTGTTGCGGGCCTCAAGAAATGAGATAGGCCATTCAGGATTGATCCAATGTTCATATTTTATATACACATGTATATATATATATATATATATATATATATATATATATAAACACTGATCTGCATTTGGCCTAAAATTATGAAGAGCGATTATGTATTTGCAAAATTGTATATAGGTCTTTTTTGTTTATTTAGAAAAAAAATGAAAAACTCAGTGGTGATTAAATACCACCCAAAAAAATCTCTATTTGTGTGAAAAAAAAATGATAAAAATATCATATGGGTACGGTGTCACATGACCGCACAATCGTCATTCAAAATGTGTTGGCGCTCAAAGCTGAAAATTGGCCTGGACAGGAAGGGGGTGAAAGCGTTCAATCTTGAACTGGTTAAGTGGCAAAAGGCAGCTAGACATGCTGTATAGATACAGCACTTTGCTTCATGCCGCTGCACAAATTCTCCCCCCAGTTGCGTTCAGCGGGCAGAACTTTAGACAAACATGACCAATTTAAGAGAATGGGACCATGCATCATCCACTGTGCTGAGTGGTGGTGTGGCATTCACAGGGTTAAAAATGTGGTGAGGAGGCAAAATATCGCCTCTTTGCCACCAAGAGGTTCAAGGTTCACTGCTCACGGGGGCGACAAGCAATGATGAGAACTTTGACTTGAATATAAAGAAGCAACTCTAATGCTACACAGAGTTGAGGATGAACTGTCCAAATTCAATGCAGTCCCTGGGGTGGATTCAGGTAGGGGCGCGCACTACTACGGAGGTGCAGTGTACCGTTTTTACGCTGCGCCTCCGTAAATTACCTGCGCTACGCTTCATTCACGAAGCAGTAGCTCCGTAATTTGCGTGGGCGCTCCGTAAAAATGGCCGGCGTAAGCGCGCGTAATTTAAACGATCCCGTAGGGGCGTGGATCATTTAAATTAGGCGCGTTCCCGCGCCGAACGTAGTGCACATGCTCCGTCGGGAAACTTTCCCGACGTGCATTGCGGAAAATGACGTCGCAAGGACGTCATTTGCTTTAACGTGAATGTAAATGGCGTCCAGCGCCATTCACGATTCACTTACGCAAACGACGTAATTTTCAAACATCGCGACGCGGGAACGACGGGTATACTTAGCATTGGCTGCCCCTGCTAATAGCAGGAGCAGCCTTACGTGGAACCCGACGAACGCAAACAACGTAAAATGCGTACGCAGGGCGCGCGTACGGTTGTGAATCGGTGTGAGTATGCAATTTGCATACTCTACGCTGACCACTACGGGAACGCCACCTAGCAGCCATCGTAAGAATGCAGCCTACGATACGACGGCATAAGAGCCTTATGCCAGTCATATCTTAGGCTGCAGTCGGCGTAACAAGCTTTCTGAATAAAGAAAAGTCGTTACGCCGGCGCAACTAAGCAATTGCGCTGCGTAACTATGGATACGCAGATGCAATTGCTTACTGAATCCACCCCCCTGGCTTCAAGCCTTTTTATACCCAACAGCATAGCACAGGATAAGTAATAGTTGTGCGGGCAATTCAACAGATACGTGCATTGGCCCTTTAATCTGGCTTGTTATGCTGAGCTGTTGTTGCTAGATCATAAAAAACAACTGTAGAAGGTTGTAAAACCTCCCCAACATCATACAAGGTATTCAAACCAGGGTTAGATAAAGGACACAAGTTTAAAACACAGGTCCATAGAATACAAAGTAAAAAATATTAATAAAGTACTCGCAGCTTCTACAACAGTACAGGCTCCGTGTGGCATGGTTGTAAACAGATCCGTCATAGGCCGTGTAACACCATACATGATAGCTCACATCATACCAAATGGCCGATGAGGGACACTTGAGACTACTGTAAGCAAACACAGATTTTCTTTTGTTGCAGCAGATGCTAGGACATTGCTTTTATAAAACAGAAAGCAAGCTGATCTGTCAATGCTGTTGTAATCCTGTAACAAACCTAACCAAGCACAATTTGTATCTGTAATGAATGTACCATGCAGCATGCAAGATCCTTGTCTCCTTCTGCTCTTCATCTGCCGCCTTCTGGAACTAGTGCATGCAAGGCTTGTGGACCTGAACTCAAAAAGTGAAGATTTGTTATATTTTAGGAACATTTAGAATTGTTAATCATGCTCAAGCATTAACCTCAGTGGCGGCTGGTGCTCAACATTTTTGGGGGGGCGCAAAGGAAAAAATAAAAAAGAAAGAAATTGCAGCCTCACTGTGCCCATATAAATGCAGTCACTGTGTCATCAATTGTCACCACTGTGCCATGCCATCAAACGCAGCCACTGTGCCATGCCATCAAACACAGCCACTGTGCCATCAATTGTCACCACTGTGCCATGCCATCAATTCGCACCACTGTGCCATGCCATCAAATGTAGTCACTGTGCCATGCCATCAAATGCAGTCACTGTGCCATGCCATCAAACGCAGCCACTGTGCCATGCCATCAAACGCAGCCACTGTGCCATGCCATCAAACACAGCCACTGTGCCATCAATTGTCACCACTGTGCCATGCCATCAAACGCAGCCACTGTGCCCCTCAATTGTCGCCACTGTGCCAATTGTCACCACTGTGCCCTTTTATTGTCGCCACTGTGCCCATTGTTGCCACTGTGCATGTCACTGTGCCCTTTAATTGTTGCCACTGTGCCCATTGTCACCACTGTGCCCTTTGTCACCACTGTGCCCTTTGTCGCCACTGTGCCCATTGATGCCACTGTGCCCATTGATGCCACTGTGCCCTTTGTCACCACTGTGCCCATTGATGCCACTGTGCCCTTTGTCACCGCTGTGCCCTGTAAAATGCACTTACCTTACTCCTTCTACGTCCCTCGATGTCTTCTCCCGCCTTGGTGACGCTTCAGCCAATCAGGTTACCGATATCCAGAATCGGGGAACCTGATTGGCTGAGACGGCCGTCAGTCTTATCCAAGGAATGCACCCCCCGTACATTCCGAGGATGAGACATCCGGGAGCTGAGGGCTGTACTCGGAAAAAGCCTATCAGAGCCACTGGCTCTGATAGGCACTTCCGCACAGCCAACCAGCTGCCGTTATTCAGGTGGCCGGCGCTCAAGTTCCGACCATCTCTGAATAGACCAGCGGCAGCTGGCAACAATAAAATACATTCATGCAATGCATGAATGTATGTTATTAGACTCAGTGGCGGGCGAGAGCCAGAGGGGGCGGCGCTCCAGCGCCCTCTATGGATGAACCGCTTTTTTCTTTTATTCCTCTAGAAAGATAGAAGTGCACTCCAGCCTCATAGCTGTATATCTGCACTGTAAGATCTAAAGCAGTGTTGCCTCTGACTGCTAGTCTCAGGAGATTTGTACTGAGATTTGGTGATGTCACTTCTGTGTTAACAGTTCTTCTTGCTGGAGGCTCCGACATGAGGAAGCAAAGCCTTGCTTCCACCAAGATGGCCACCTCCAAGTAGAGACAGTGAAGAACAAGGCATAGTAATTCAGTAGTAGGGAAAAAACAGACACAAGGGAGACCAGGCCACATATTTGTGACTAGTCCTTTTTTTTTTTTTTTTAGGCAAAGCTTCCACAATACAGTCACTTTGTAAAAGGGATGAGCTTGTGTTTGGTCTATTCCGGGATGTCAGCTGTCATTCCTGGGCCAATGAGCTGCAGCAGGGAAGGAGGTGGGATTCCCTGAAATGTAGTCATATTCACTAAACTAGATATGTTCAGCTCATCTCTACTGTTTAGCTACTGCTATCGGATATGAACATGTAGCTCTCACCCCCGGGGGGGTCGCTGAGACTATGCCCAGGTCTATAAATGATATTGGGTCTGAGATCAAAAGTAAAATTTCTGTCTTTGCAGATGACACCAAGCTATGCAGTGGAATAACGTCCTTGCAGGATGTCGCCAATTTACAAGCCGACCTCAATGCTCTGTCTAATTGGGCGACTAAGTGGCAGATGAGGTTTAATGTAGATAAATGTAAAGTTATGCACTTGGGAGCTAAGAATATGCATGCATCATACATACTAGGGGGAGTACAACTGGGGGGATCTGTAGTGGAGAAGGATCTGGGGGTTTTAGTTGATCATAAGCTCAATAATGGCATGCAATGCCAAGCTGCGGTTTCCAAAGCGAGCAAAGTCCTTTCTTGTATTAAGAGAGGTATGGACTTCAGAGACAGAGATATAATTTTGCCCCTGTGCAAATCATTAGTAAGACCTCATCTGGAATATGCAGTTCAGTTTTGGGCACCAGTTCTCAAAAAGGACATCGGAGAACTGGAGAAAGTGCAGAGAAGGGCAACCAAACTGATAAGAGGCATGGAGGAGCTCAGCTATGAGGAAAGATTAGAAGAACTACATTCTTGAGAAGAGGAGAATAAGGGGGGATATGATCAACATGTACAAATATATAAGAGGTCCATACAGTGAACTTGGTGTTGAGTTATTCACTTTACGGTCAACACTGAGGACAAGGGGGCACTCTTTACGTCTAGAGGAAAAGAGATTTCACCTCCAAATACGGAAAGGTTTTTTCACAGTAAGAGCTGTGAAAATGTGGAACAGACTCCCTCCAGAGGTGGTTCGGGCCAGCTCAGTAGATTGCTTTAAGAAAGGCCTGGATTCTTTCCTAAATGTACAGAATATAACTGAGTACTAAGATTTGTAGGTAAAGTTGATCCAGGGTAAATCCGATTGCCTCTCGGGGGATCAGGAAGGAATTTTTTCCCCTGCTGTAGCAAATTGGATCATGCTCTGCTGGGGTTTTTTGCCTTCCTCTGGATCAACTGTGGGTATGGAGTTGGGTGTATAGGATTTTACTGTGTTTTTTTTTTGTGGTTGAACTGGATGGACTTGTGTCTTTTTTCAACCTGACTAACTATGTAACTATGTCTCTCTTGCTCATACAAAGGTTTCCAGTCAAAAGCACGGCTCCATGTACACCAACAGTACAGACTCAATCTAGGTGATATAATTTTAGAATTTATTGCTTGAAATGGTAGAGGGGTTCAGGGAGGCAAAGTTTTAGCACAAACCCTTACAGCTGCAGATGCACAAAGTTGACTGTCACCCACCTTCCACAAGTAGATCCTCAGTGAGGGGGAAAACGACCAGGACCAGTACCTTCAGGACAGTGCCCTCCGACAAAGATCCTTCAGTAATTTTTTTCCAGTCCCTTCACTCAGCACTTACCAAGGCCAAAACTGCAATCCCGGACTCAATATTTCTGCCTCCCAGGGGCAAGAGCACCAGGAGAACTGGAACCCTCCCTGAAGGTAATAGAACACTCTGGAAATGCCTCACAAACATTTATCACCTCTCAGCCATCTTCTGGATGCCTCCTTCCAGGAATTTGCCAGGGCATGTTAAATATTCATACTGGCGATTTGACTCTCTTTGCCCTATATTCTGGCCATTTGACTCTCCTCGCCCTATATTCTGGAAAGGTCTCTCAGAAGCAGGTAGGAGAAATCAAATACCCAGCTAGTAAGCCCCGACCAGAACAAACAAAAGATCACTGCTCCACTGACTGCAGTGAGACCAAAAACTAAATTTAGCTTAATAACCTAAACAGAAGAAGGTGCTACCTACACATGAAAAGATCTAAGTTTCGTGTCATTCTAAAGTCACGTATAAATTATATCAAGAATACCGGTCTATAGACCACTAGACACAATGGCCCAGATTCAAGAAGCACTTGCGCCCGCGCAACCATAGGTTGCGCGGCGCAAGGGCTTACTTGCTCCGGTGTAACGAGTGCTCCTGATTCAGGAACCTCGTTACACCGACTGCAGCCTAGGATGTGACAGATATAAGCCTCCTTATGCCTTCACATTCCAGGCTGCATTCTTGCGTTGGCCGCTAGGGGGCGCGGCCTTTGTGATCGGCGTATAGTATGCAAATTGCATACTACCACCGATTCACAAAAGTTGCGCGGGCCCTGCGCACGCAAGGTACGGAGTTTCCGTATGGCCACTTTAGCATAAGGCTGCTCCTGCTAATAGCAGGCGCAACCAATGCTAAAGTATAGCTGCGCTTCCCGCTCGCGACGTTCAAATTTTACGTCGTTTACGTAAGTGAACCGTGAATGGCGCTGGACGCCATTCACGTTCACTTAGAAGCAAATGACGTCCTTGTGACGTCATTTGCCGCAATGCACGTCGGGAAAGTTTCCCGACGGAGCATGCGCTGTTCGCTCGGCGCGGGAGCGCGCCTAATTTAAATGATTCCCGCCCCCGGCGGGATCATTTACATTAGGCGCCCTTACGCAGGGCTATTTAGCATATCGCCCGCGCAATTTACGGAGCAACTGCTCCGTGAATCGCGGGCAAAGCGCAATATTTGTGTGGGCGCAGAGAAAAATTTTTGCTCTTTGCCCACGCAAATATTGCGCGATTCTACCTGAATCTGGGCCAATGACTGTTCAGCCAGGTGCTGGGCTACAGCAATATGGAAATAAGACAATGCCTTTTATTCTTCTCTCCCTCTACTGAGATACTGATTTTATTCTGCACCTAATTCCTCTGGCCAACAGGGGGAGTGCTAAAGCCAAACAAGTCCATAAACATATTTGAAGAGTGCTGAGAGTCCTGGGAGTTGTAGTTTAAGACAGCAGCTATATAAATCGGGTCAATTTACTCCTTACAATACAGATCCCAATAGGAAATGTGCTGTAGGAAGAGTGAGAGATTAAAAATATATTTTTTAACTGCTCTGGAATGTTCTCTTGGCACCAAGGAATTTAGAGAGAGAGAGAGAGCACCTCTGAATATTCACCTGTCAGTGGGAGACCATTCAATGGGAGATCCAAGCCTGAGACTGGGAGTGAGGACACCCAATGGGCAGCACAGAACCTGCACAGTTTCCGCAAGGAGACTGAAGCATCCACTCCCCTTCTGCTTCCCATCATTGATCACTGAAGGCCTTCGAGGAGAGTCCAAGGCCCCCCTCCATCTACAGCAAAAGGTCACCACAGCATCCCAGGGATTGGTGAGAGGGTTATTTGCCCATTGCTGATAATACTAGCTGGGACTGAACCACTATGAGCAGGACACCAAGTGTACCCAATACATACTGCACTCTATACCGCATTTATTTCAAACCTAGACTGCACCTATTCCAAACCTTTACCACATCTAAATCAGATATAAACTTGCACATGAGCCGAGATTATACCATGCCTCCACTGTACCTATACTACATGCAAGTTAACTGGGAGACTGTTAAGTGCACCAATGCTCTTAAAAGGGCCCCAATGATAGCAGGCAGAAGAAAATCTCAACAGGACTGCCCCATCAGTAATATAATATTAATTTGCAAGTTCTTTTTGTTTCCCTGCTCCCCCCCCCCCCCCCCTTTTAACATAAATGCACTCTGGCAGTATAGTTCCAGCACTCGATAGATTGAACTATTATACTGCTCACTACTGTACTTGAGGTGGAATTGCTACTGTTTATGCTGATAAGTGAATATATGTGAATGGATACAAGAATGAATAATGTTATAGTCCAGTAAACTAAACACTATATTGTTGCGTGAAGCAAAGAAGTGTCATAAAAACCGAAAAAAAATCTAGTAAAAACACCAGTGAAGATGTTATGAAAATATTGTGGTAAACCCAATGGTTGAAACATCCAATTGAAGACAGTCTCTTCCAAAAACTGTGTAGTGTTGAGCAGAATATGCCATATTCGATTTTGCGATATATCTCGAATATATAGTCGAATATTCAAGATATATTCGCTAAATTCGAATATTCGTGATATTTTATCTAAATGAAATGATTGCGAATTTTCGCTATTGCGAATGCGAAAATAATTGCGAATTTTCGATAACTGCGGTAGGAGCACTCTGATTGGCTCAGAATATTCTTGATATTTTTTCGAAATTTCGCAAAATGCGAATGCGATATTTATTGCGCAATTTCGACAAATGCTGTAGGAGCACTCTGATTGGCTCAGAATATTTGTGATATTTTATCGAAATTTCGCAATATTGCGATTGCGATATTTATTGCGGAATTTCGCCAACTGTTTTAGGAGCGCTCTGATTGGCTCATTCTGAAATTGAATATTCAAGATATTTTATCGAAATTTCACAAATTGCGAATGAGAAATTGATTGCGGAATTTCGAGAACTGCTGTAGGAGCACTCTGAAATCGAATATTTGTGTTATTTTAGCGAAAAAACAATATTGCGATTGCGAAATTCTCGATCGCGCATGCGCAATCGCGCGAACAACACGCGACCAACACGCGATCACTCCCTGGATCCTTGCCAGTTTACTTTCGCATAGCAATTTTGTGCTGCCCAGCTTGGAAGTGAAAATGGTCGGGAGCAATTTTACACTCAGTGAGGAAAAGATGCTGATTAGTGTAAGTATTTTCACCACTGTTATTTCATTATCTTTAAAGCGGGGGTTCACCCTTAGAGGGCACTTTTTCCCCTTAGATTCCTGCTCGTTTTCTCTAGGGGAATCGGCTATTTGTTTTAAAATATGTGCAGTACTTACCCGTTTACGAGATGCATCCTCTCCGTCGCTTCCGGGTATGGGCTGCGGGAATGGGCGTTCCTTCTTGATTGACAGTCTTCCGAGAGGCTTCCGACGGTCGCATCCATCGCGTCACGATTTTCCGAAAGAAGCCGAACGTCGGTGCGCAGGCGCAGTATAGAGCCGCACCGACGTTCGGCTTCTTTCGGCTACGAGTGACATCGCGTCCGTCGGAAGCCTCTCGGAAGACTGTCAATCAAGAAGGAACGCCCGCTCCCGAAGACCCATACCCGGAAGCGACGGAAGAAGATGCATCTCGAAAACGGGTAAGTACTGCTCATATTTTAATACAAATAGCCGATTCCCCTAGACCGAACGAGCAGGAATCTAAGGGGAGAAATTTTTTTTTTTATAAATGGGTGAACTCCTGCTTTAACTGCATTTTAGACTAGTTTAAAAGTTAGTATATAAGATCAGATATTAGTATTTCCCAAACAATTTGTCTCCTGCTGTTACAAAACTACAACTCCCAGCATGCCTGGACAGCTGCAGACACCCTGGTTGGTAAATGTGTATTTAGGCACTTTCCTTGCTATTTAGCATAATGAATTTAACATGTTGTGGACATAGGACGTATGTGAACGTCCTGACTTCAGGGTCCTTAACCTCTTTTTACCACCGGGCTAATTTTTCAGATTCGGTGTTTACGAGACTAAAACAGTTTTTTTTGCTAGAAAATTACTTAAAACCCCCAAACATTATATATATATTTTTTCTAACACCCTAGAGAATAAAATGGTAGTCATTGCAAGACTTTTTGTCACACCGTATTTGCGCAGCGGTCTTACAAGCGCACTTTTTTTGGAAAAAAATCACTTTTTAGAATTAGAAAATAAGACAACAATAAATTTTGCCCAATTTGTTTATATATTGTGAAAGATAATGTTACGCCGAGTAAAATGATACCCAACATGTCACGCTTAATAATGCGAGAATGCTCCCAATTGTTGAATACCATAGATTTCGTCATATATCCATAAGGCTTTAAACAAAAGTATTATAATATACTTTGTTCTTCATCTTGCAGAAGTTCCTGGAAACAGGCTATGACGAGCTGCGGAGACAAGCTGAAAAAAAGGCCGTGGTCAGCTCCATAATTGAGGAATTACGCGACCAACTCGGCGGCCCACCTGATCGTATGGCGATCCTCAAAAAATGGTCAGACCTGAAGAGGCGCCATATGGACCGGGTCAGGCGTATCCGGGATAAATATCATCCAGGTAAGTTATTGGTGACAGTTATGTTTTTTTTTTCTAAAGTGTATTTTGTGTGTGTACTCGAGAGACTGGGAATGCTTATTAAAGCATTCCCACTAAGTATCACACAGGCAGGATTTACAAGCAGTAGTGGTAATAGTACTAGATAGCATCAAAACACTTGGGGAAAACTTTACAGCATCAGTAGTGGCCATAGTAGTCAATAGTGTAAAAAAAATTGTGACATAGGTGTCTTGACTGAGCAGCAATAGTAGTAGTAGACATTGACAATACAGTGTCAAATCACTTGGGCAAGAGGTGCCATGATGAACAGCAGCAGCAGCAGCAGTAGTGGTAATAGTAGTATAGAGTGGCAAATAACTAGTGACATAGGTGTCTTGATTGAGCAGCAGCAGCAGTAGTAATAGTAGTAGACATTGACAATACAGTGTCAAATCACTTGGGCAGGAGGTGCCATGATGAACAGCAGTGGTAATAGGAGTATAGAGTGGCAAATAACTTCTGACATAGGTGTCTTGACTGAGCAGCAGCAGTAGTAGTAGTAGTAGTAGATACAGAGTCATATCACTTGGGCAGGAGGTGCCATGATGAACAGCAGTGGTAATAGGAGTATAGCGTGGCAAATAACTTCTGACATAGGTGTCTTGACTGAGCAGCAGTAGTAGTAGTAGTAGATACAGAGTCATATCACTTGGCCAGGAGGTGCCATGATGAACAGCAGTGGTAATAGTAGTATATAGAGTGGGAAATGACTTCTGACATACATGTCTTGACTGAGCAGCAGCAGTAGTAGTAGTAGTAGATACAGAGTCATATCACTTGGCCAGGAGGTGCCATGATGAACAGCAGTGGTAATAGGAGTATAGAGTGGCAAATAACTTCTGACATAGGTGTCTTGACTGAGCAGTAGTAGTAGTAGTAGTAGTAGATACAGAGTCATATCACTTGGGCAGGAGGTGCCATGATGAACAGCAGTGGTAATAGTAGTATATAGAGTGGGAAATTACTTCTGACATAGTTGTCTTGACTGATCCAGAGGAGTCATAGGAGAAAGTCATGTGGTCAGATGAGACCATAATATAACTTTTTGGTCATAATTCCACTAACCGTGTTCGGAGGAAGAAGAATGATGAGTACCATGCCAAGAACGCCATCCCTACTGTGAAGCATGGGGGTGGTAGCATCATGCTTTGGGGGTGTTTTTCTGCACATGGGACAGGGTGACTGCACTGTATTAAGGAGAGGATGACCGGGGCCATGTATTGCGAGATTTTGGGCAACAACCTCCTTCCCTGAGTTAGAGCTTTGAAGATGGGTCGAGGCTGGGTCTTCCAACATGACAATGACCCAAAGCACACAGCCAGGATAACCAAGGAGTGGCTCTGTAAGGAGCATATCAAGGTTCTGGCGTGGCCTAGCCAGTCTCCAGACCTAAACCCAATAGAGAATCTTTGGAGGGAGCTCAAACTCCGTGTTTCTCAGCGAGAGCCCAGAAACCTGACTGATGTAGAGAAGATCTGTGTGGAGGAGTGGGCCAAAATCCCTCCTCCAGTGTGTGCAAAGCTGGTGAAAAACTACAAGAAAGGTTTGACCGCTGTAATTGCAAACAAAGCCTACTGTACCAAATATTAACATTGAATTTCTCAGGTGTTCAAATAGTTATATTCAGCACTGTAAATACATCAGGTCCGGGGCTCCATCAGGGAATGCATGACAAGGGACCCTTCAGCGCCCTGAACCGACGGCGGGTGCCAGAAAGTCACCACCGATCCAGGACTCATTCATCTTTATGAATGTGAGTCTGTCCACGGAGTCTGTGGACAGACGGGTCCTCTTGTCCGTGACCACCCCACCTGCCGCACTGAATGTCCGCTCAGATAGTACGCTGGAGGGGGGGCAAGACAATAACTCCAGCGCATACTGAGCGAGCTCGCGGCAGGTGTCCAATCTGGCAACCCAGTACTCCATGGGGTCGTCGGTGATCATACTCTCAGAAGCACCGACGGACGCCATGTAATTTGCCACCATGTGGGCCAGCCGCTGGTGGTGACTGCTGCTGCTGGTACTGGGTCGCTCCGATTGGAAGAACATCCTCATCTCATCCATTAGGTCCCCTGCTCAGCTGCTGCTGGGTGCAGCCACCTGCTGGGTGAGATGAGGGGGGACAACTGGAGGCCGGGGAGTTGCCTGCTCCAACCAGCTGACAATGCCTGCCTGCAGTTCCTCCATCCGGTACTGCCTCCGGCTGGCTGGGATGAACTGCTCCAGTTTCCCCTTGCACCTGGGATCCAAAAGGGTGGCCATCCAAAAATCATCCCTCTCCTTGATGGTCTTAATCCGGGGGTCCCTCCTGAGGCATCTCAGCATGTGGGCAGCCATGGGGAAGAGCACAGCCCGCTGTGACTCCTCACTGCTGCCCAGGTGAATGAGGTCAGACTCTTCATCCCTGAGGCGCTGCTGCTCACGCTCAGAGATGCCCAACCCCCGGACTATCGGTGCCCCCAACACCGGCTCTCCCTCCTGACCAGGCCCTGACTCCAGGACGACACCAGCAACCTCCTCATCATCATCATCCTCCTCCTCCTCGTCCTGGCCCTGGTCTCGGTGGAGCATTGCTGCCTCCTCCTCCTGCTCCACCAAGGCACTCTCCCCAGCTTTGAGCAGGCGATCTAGTGTCCTCTCCAGCACGAACACTATAGGGAGCACGTCATTGAGGCCGACATGCTCCCTGCTCACCATCTTGGTCGCCTGCTCGAAGGAGGACAACACATGGCAGACCTGGTGTATCTGCCCCCACTCCGCACAGGTGATGAAAGGGAGTTTTAGTGAAGTCCTCTCAGTGCCTAGCTCCAGCAGGTACTCCCTCACCGCCCTTCACTGCTCCCACAACCTCTTCAGCATGTGGAGGGTGGAGTTCCACCGCGTCACACTGTCCACAATCAGCCTGTGAAGGGGCAGCCTGTTGACCCGCTGCAAATTGGACAGGGACGCGGTAGCGGTTGGGGAGCGCCTGAAGTGGCTGGCAATCCTATGCACCCTTAGCACAATGTCACTCAACCCGGGATAGGTGCGCAGGAACTTCTGCACCACAAGGTTGAGGACATGTGCCAGACAGGGCACGTGGGTCAGACTGCCAGCATTGAGGGCGGCGAGTAGGTTGCTGCCGTTATCACAGACAACCATACCTGCCTGGAGCCTTCGGGGTGTCAGCCACTTCTGGACCTGAGCCTGAAGTGCGGTCAGCACTTCAGTGCCAGTGTGTCTCCGGTCCCCTAAACTAACAAGCTGGAGCACGGCCTGACAGCGCACGTGCCCCACACTTGAGTAGCTACGGGGGCGCTTGCTCGGAGGCTCAGCAGCTGCGGAGACAGTGGCTTGAGGGAGACCAGCAGTTCTCCCCTGGACACCCCGGGGCGGCACCACAAAATCGGTTGCCGCCGATCCCTCCCCGGCGCCTCGGAGGGAAACCCAATGGGCCGTGAAACTTATGTAGCGCCCCTGCCCATGCCTGCTGGTCCAGCCATCCATTGTCAGATGAACCCTGTCGCTGACAGCGTGATCCAGCGACAGGGTTACATTCTGCACAATGTGCTGGTGTAGGGCAGGGACACCAGTCCTGGCAAAGAAATGGCGGCTGGGGACACGCCATTGGGGTTGGGCCTGCTCCAACATCTGCCTGAAGGGGTTGCTGTCAACTATGTTGAAGGGCAGCAGATGTTGGGCAATAACCCTTGCCAGGAGCCCATTGAGGGAACGCACACGTCGGTCTCCAGGGGGGAAGGGAGTGGTGCGTTCAAAGGCGTCTGAAATCGGCGCCTGGCGCCGGACGGCAGTGCAGGACACAGACGCGGAGGGTGCTGTGAAAGTAGAGGTCTGGATGCCGGTACCAGTAGCTCTACTAGAGGGAGCGGGGGGGGCATGACCTGCTGGGAAGAGATGAAGCTGTGGCAGGGGCTGCTGTACCCTGCTCACTTGTGGTGGTGGCGCTGCTACCACCACCACGCTTCATCTCGTCATACACCCGCCAGTGGTCGATTCGCAGGTGCTGGTTCAGGGCTGTGGTACCCACCCGAGCCAAACACTTCCCTCTCTTCACCCTGACTTTACAGATCTGCCAGATGGCCACGGTAGGGTTGTCTGCTACCAGGGTGAAGTAGTCCCAGACAGGTGACTTCAGCACCGCCCTCCTGTCAGATGGGGTGACGATGACTTGCACCTGCTGGGACTCGGTGCGCACAGGTGGAGCTGCCTGCTGCTGCTGCTGCTGCTGACACCTCCTGCTGCCATCACCAGTGGAGACCCTGACGCTGGTCTCCCTGGTGGTGACCTGGCGCACCGTTTCCCCAGGGTGCCTACCTTCCCCGTCGTCACTGACGCAGTGAGCCGACGAGTCAGATGGCACCCATGATGGGTCACCCTCCTCTTCGCCCCCAGAGATGTCAGACCAAGGGCTGAGATGTTGTGGTCTGAGGGAACCAGCTGACATGGAGCCTCTAGCCTGGCTCCGCTGTCCCCTCACCCACGCCTGGGTCTGACTAGGTGCTGTTGTTGCCTGCACCAAAACAGCAGCACCACTTTGAAGGGATGTCTTTGGGATACTGCCAGCAGGTATCCCATCCTCCTCATCCATCCCTTCAAAAAGGTCCTGACCATCAGGACAGAGCTGGAGGTCTGCCTGATGCATGGCCTCCCCCAAGAGATCCCTCTCACTGTCGCTGTCGAACAGTAAGATGCTGGACTCTTGGGGGCTGGGGGGGGTACTGAAGGCACTGGTGTAGTGGTGGTACTACTGAGAGTCGGGACAGATGACTCAGTGGCACTGCTGCGCCCCATATAGTCCACCACTACTGGAGCCTGAGATGGCAATATCGGGCGGCTGCCCGATGGAAAGAACTCCCGGATCAGTCGGACTCCCCTTCCACCCGATCCTGTAGCACTAGTAGGGGAGCGAGAGGTACCCCGTGCTGGCAGTGACCCAGCACTGGGAGTAACTCCCCTACCCCTGCTGCCACGGCCACGGCCACGGATGCCGCTCATAATTGCTGATGTGGGGGGGGGGGGGTAAACTTTATTGGGGCGGGATATGTGAGGAAGGTTTTTTTTTGTATTTTTAACAGACAGGCACGCAGACAAAGACGTAGACAGACGGCTACTAAACTATAATAAAACTAGTACACCAAAGACAAGGACTACAAAAAAAAAAAAAAAAAAGTACTAAACAAACACTAACTGCTTACACAAACTTAAAGACTATAAACTAAAGCTATTTTTTTTTTTTTTTTTTACACTAACTGACAAGGACTACAACTATAAAAAAAATGCACTAAACAAACACTAAATAATAAAACATTTTTTTTTTTTTTTTTTTGACAAGACAGACACTAAACACACACTAAACTAAGCTAGCTGAAAGAAATGTACACTAACAGTATGTACACTCACTACACAGAAATCTATCTAACACTAAGCTAAACTACCTGAACAACACAACACAAAACATAGCTTTTAAAAAAGCTCTTGGGTCTTTTGCTTTGAAAAAAGCAGTTTATAATCAGTAGAATATGCACTGAAATCACTAGCAAAGTAGCAATGAAGCACAATGCTGATGCTGCAAGATCAATCAGGAACACAGACACAGGAACACAGAAACAGTCCACACTCTCTAGCCACCTTCTGAATCTGCAATGAAATGGTGCTGGGAGTGACCTTATATAATGGCCGTGGCACAAAAACGAAAAGAACTCTGGACAGCCGCACTCCAAAATGACTTAAAATAAAGTTGGTCTTTTAATATAAAAAGTACATACAGGCACTGCAAACAACGGATACAGAATGGCCGACGCGTTTCACGCTGCAATTCAGCGCTTAGTCATGGCCGTGCAGGCAGGTTCCTATTGGTTGCAAACCTATGACAACTGTGGTAGGAGAACTCTGATTGGCTCTGATGCAAAAGAAGGGCGGAGAAAATAATCGCGCAATATTCCTATTGCCGAATATTCGCATTGCGAATATTCGGCAATATAAAAAGATCGCTTCAGCTACTCGGCCCAAGGTCTCTAATCATACCAGCGATGCTTTTAGACGTCGATGGAGATCTCTAGGATGTGATCTGTTCTAAAAATAAAATTGGAAAATTTGAATATTCGGAATTGCGAATATTCACCGCGAAATTCGAAATATATCGCGAATACTCGAATATGCTATATTCGAGACGAATATTCGCAATACGAATATTCGTGAGCAACACTAAAACTGTGATTGCTTTACAGACAAAATGGTTAAACAAAATCCACCACGAGAGAAGTGCCTGCTTACCGGATCTCTGTGACCCCTTGTTACAGAGGGTCAAAGACAGCTTTAAAACAGTTGCGGCTTGCTCTACTCCAACCAAATCCGAATGATAATAAATCAATCCAAATCACCCACAGACTCGATGGACTCCAATGGCAGGGATCATACCAAAAAAACAACAAAAACAGCTCCCATAGTGTAAAACCGTATAGGATTTATTGAGAAAAGGATAAAAATACACACTTACATCAGATCAAGTGTAAGGCCCCGTACACACGGACGGATAATCCGTTGAAAACGGTCCGCCGGACCGTTTTAAGCGGACATGTCCCCCCGGAGATTTCTGTCTGATGGTTGTACACACCATCAGACAGAAATCCGAGCGTAAACCAAATGCGGGGCGTGGCCGCGCCATCGCCGCGACGATGACGCGGCGACAAGGGCGGCCTTGCAGTTCAAAGCTTCCACGCATGCGTCGAATCAGTACGACGCATGCGAGGGATGGCGGTCGGACGGACGTTTCCGGTGAGTCTGTACAGACGACCGAACATGTCCGACGGACAGGTTTCCAGCGGATAGATTTCTTAGCATGCTAAGAAATTTTGATCCGCTGGAAACTGGCCGATCCGCCGGACAAATGTCCGGTCGGGCCTACACACGACCGGATCTATCCGCTGAAACTGGTCCGTCAGACTAGTTTCAGCGGATCGATCCGGTCGCGTGTACGGGGCCTCAAACAGCCTTAAACCTGCGGTGCCGGCCGGTCGCCTGCAGGTAAACCTGTTCCTGTTAGTAGATGAATGGGGAGTGATGTTTCCGCGCCGTTCCACCCTACGCCGTTTCGCAATAACTTGCGTCTTCCAGGGGCATGGGCGGCGCATCATGTCACACCCTTTATACATACACAAATAAAATTACCCCAACCTCAAACACGCGTGCGCGCATGAGCATCAGTGCACACCTCTGCGTGCATGGCGGTGTGCGTTCCAAGCCTCCCGCACACACCATAGGCAAAGGAACACACGCGTGCACACAGCGCCGCTAACCAAGCCTCATTTTCAACCACTCCATAGGGACCAGCATACAGGCAAGCTGATACCATGAGCCAAGTCTCACTTTGAATTGCTGTCCCCAGAGTGGGAAACCCTTAAAAAAGGGTACCAACTACAACATATAGCCTAAAAAATCGCCACAAGGGCTGTAATAATTAATATAAAAATTATGTTAATAAAAACAATAAAATATTGAAATGTTAAAATACTAAAAATATTCCAAATCCAGTTAATTTTAGAAAAATGAATTAAAACTGGATTTCAATTCTAGTCATGGAAGCGAATAAATTATAATGTCGTGAGCAGAGACTCAAAGTGACAATTATTGGCCCATGATAACAGATAATTTCAATAAAATAAAACATTTCTGAGACTGAGTGCTTATCAAAACCTCTCCTAATATTGCCCACATGTTCGTTTAAACGAACCCGAAGTGCCCTTTTAGTCCTCCCAATATATTGCAATCCACAAGGACATTGGATCAAATAAATGACACCCTCAGTCGAGCACTTAATAAACGGCTCCACCTCATAAGACCGCGACGTGCTTGTGGATTTAAACTCACAGATTTTCCTGTCTTTACATTAAAAGAGCATATTTGACAGTTTTTACATCTGTGATAACCAGTGGAGCAAACTTCAAACCCTTGTCAAGCAGTTTTTTCTCTGAATCGGTCAAAATGTGTTTGCTCAAATTAAAACCCCCCACTCCTATATCCTTTTTCTCTTTGGCCGACTGGGCTGGCCTCCCCCTCTAGTTCCTCTTTTTGTTCTCTGGGGCCGCTGAATCCCTGGCTGTCCCTGTGTCATGGACAACCTTCCAGTGTCAGGAGAATCCGTTCCCGGCGCGTGCGCGTTGGTGCGCGTTTGCCCGCGAATGCGCGCGTCAGTACGCGCTTCCGCGCATGCGCGTGCGTCAGTGGGGCGCATACGGGTGCGCACGCACGTTGACAGTGTTTGGCGCCAAGACTCCCTATATAAACAGTCTGATCCCTCACCAGCTTGCTGTCCTGTCTACAGTGTTTCCCTGGAGAACCTGCATCTGTGTACTTATTGTTTCCTGATTACCTGACCCGGCTTCCTCTGACCTCTCTTGTTTGCAACCCGCCTCTGACCCCGGCTACGTCTGACCTCCGCACCTGCTTGACCCTTGGCTCTGTCTTTGCCCGCCTGTTATACCGACCCGGCCTGAACCTTGACTACCCCTTTGGAATTTGCTCTGGCTCTAATCTGCTCATCTGTGTTTGACCCGGCTTGCCTGACCTGCTTAATTCCTGCTCCACAAGTGCCACTCCGTTGCTCCAGTCTGCTGCCAGCATCCTGCCAGGACCTCAGTGCTTCATCCTGCTCCTGCTTCCAGTGACTACCCAGTCAACTACTAGGCACTTGTGCCCCTCTGTACACTTGACCCCCTGTCTGCTCTACCAGGGGCTCCTGAGTCAGAGGCTTACGAGAGGCCGCTCCCTGCACATCGGGCTCCCATCACCAGGTACGTGACAGTACAGGACAGCCATGTCCGAGCCCACGCAGGGAGCGTCTCCCATGGAGGACTTATGTCGTCACCTGGACGGCCTCACAACCGCTGTAAGAACTCTGCAAGAAGGATATGCCCGTCTGGAAGGGCGCATTCAGACTTTGTCCGCAGCAGCCCCATCCGCATCTGGAACCTCCTCGGGCCCCTCAGTCGTGATGCTACAGCCTGAGCCCAGAGTCCCCACTCCAGAAAGATTTTCTGGGGACCGAACCAAGTACAGAGCTTTCCGTAACGCTTGCGAGCTCTTTTTTGCCCTGCAACCCAGGACCTTTTCACTCGAGTCCACAAAAGTAGGATTCGTTATCGCACTGTTGTCAGGTGAACCTCAGACTTGGGCTCATCGCCTCTTGGAACGTAAGGAGGATTGCCTCGAGTCACTGATTATCTTCTTCCAAGCAATGGACCTCATCTATGAAGACACCCAGCTGGCGGCAACCGCAGAAGCAGCATTGAGTACACTACAACAGGGACGCAGGGCAGTAGAAGACTACGTGGCAGAGTTCCGACAGTGGAGCTCCGATACCAATTGGAATGATGCTGCCCTGCGTCACCAGTTCCGTATGGGCCTATCGGAACCTTTAAAGGACGAACTAGCCCGAGTTGGCATCCCTGCCACGCTTGAAGCTCTCATCCTGTTGTCCGTACAGATTGACAGGCGATTGAGGGAACGCCGAGCTGAACGCACGACCAACACGCATCCCAGCGCATCGGCACGCCCAGTTTGGATGATGCCACGGGTACCCCGTTCTCCTTACTCAGCTCCTCCCAACCCTGTGCCAGCCTCCACCGATACTTCGGAACCAATGCAGCTAGGCCTGCTCCGCCCATCTCTGACCCCGGAAGAGCGCCAGCGGCGGCGAATTAACAACCTGTGTCTGTATTGCGGAGAATCAGGCCACTATGTGAGGACTTGTCCGGCCAAGATTCGTAAGTGCTCAACCCTCTCATCTGCTTTTTCCCCCACAGTACGTAACATTGACACTATTTCTATTTGGCACTATTGGCTATTTCCATCTCTTTACAGCTCCCAGGAAGGAACATTCAGGCTCCCGCAATTATTGACTCTGGTGCCTGTAGCGGCTTCATGGACGCTTCTTTGGCCTCCCAACATGGCATTCCACTGCGACCCAGACGCCAGAAACTTTCCGTCCATTTAGCCGATGGATCTACCATCAGATCCGGCCCTGTTACACAAGAAACCATGCCTCTCTACGCTCTCATCTCCAATAACCACTGGGAATTACTTTGCCTAGATATCATCGAGTCCCCAATGTTCCCTATCATTCTGAGCATGCCCTGGCTGAGGGCTCATAACCCACAGATTGATTGGGATTCTGGGAAGGTCCATTTCCCTTCTTCTTATTGCCGCCAGCATTGCCTTTAAGACCCGGCTGTCAACTCGTTCCCCCTGTTATGTCTGGAAAACGAAGCCGAAAACCGTCTATTAGTCCCAGAGGCCTACCACAGTTTTTTGGACGTTTTCAGTAAAAAGGGCGCTGAGACCCTACCACCACATAGGTCTTACGACTGTCCAATTGAGCTCCTTCCTGGGGCAGAGATCCCTTTCGGTAGGATCTTCCCTCTGACCGAATTGGAACTGGTGGCTTTAAAGTCTTACATAGACGAAAATTTAGAAAGAGGTTTCATACGTCCTTCCACATCCCCTGCTGGAGCTGGAATATTCTTTGTAGAGAAAAAGGACCATTCTCTACGCCCCTGCGTAGACTACCGGAATTTCAATCAAGAATAGATACCCTCTCCCGCTGGTCCCCGAATTATTTCAGAGACTTGGAGCTGCGACCATCTTCACTAAACTTGATCTCCGCGGAGCCTATAACCTAGTTCGCATAAGAGATGGCGACGAATGGAAGACCGCGTTCCGCACCCGATTCGGGCATTTTGAATACCTTGTTATGCCCTTCGGCCTGTGTAATGCCCCCGCAACCTTTCAACATTTTGTAAATGACATTTTCAGAGAGTACCTTGACCTGTTTGTCATAATTTATCTGGATGACATCTTGATCTTCTCCTCTTCCCTGTCAGACCATCAAGAACACGTTCGAAAAGTACTTGCCCGGCTCCGTCAACATAATTTATATGCCAAATCCGAGAAGTGCGAATTTGAGCGAGAAAGCATCCAATTCCTGGGTCTAATCATCTCGGCAGAAGGTATTAAAATGGATCCACAGAAGGTCACCGCTATTATGGACTGGCCCGCTCCCACCGACAAGAAAGCGATCCAGCGCTTCGTGGGATTCGCAAACTTCTACCGAAAATGTATTAAAGGTTTCTCCTCCATCATCACCCCCATTACAAATTTAACCAGGCAAGGCACTCGGTTCCAGTGGTCTCCCGAAGCCCAGACTGCCTTTTCTACTCTAAAGGGACTGTTCACTTCGGCCTCCATCTTAAAACATCCTGATCCAATCTTACCCTACATCATGGAAGTCGACGCATCGGAAGTGGCAATCGGAGCAGTGCTTTCCCAGAGACAGGGGCCCAAGGCCCTGCTACAACCAGTCGCATTCTTCTCCCGCAAGTTATCGGAAGCGGAGAGAAATTATGACGTCGGAGACAGGGAACTCCTGGCGATTAAAGCCACCCTCGAGGAGTGGCGCTACCTTCTGGAGGGTGCAGCACACCCCATCCTGATCTTTACCGATCACAGGAACTTGGAGTACCTGAAGAGTGCAAAGAGGCTGAAGCCACGCCAGGCCAGGTGGGCACTTTTTTTTACCCGATTTCTTTTCCACATTACCTACAGGCCCGGGTCAAAGAACACCAAACCTGATGCACTCTCCCGGATGTTTAATGGGCCGGAGGCTCCTTCTTCCCCTGACACCATTCTAACCACCGGAAACTTCCTTGTGCTACAAGGGGACCTCCTGTCCCAAATCAAGCAGGCTTCCTCAGAGATCTCTACACCATCAGTTCCAACCCTACAGTTAAGAGACAATCTATTATGGAACAAGGATAAGATCTTTGTACCCCAGCAACTATGGGTAGCAGTCCTCAAGTCTTGTCATGATCATGAATTAGCCGGCCATTTCAGAGTCCACAAGACATCTGAGCTTCTCCAGCGTACCTTCTGGTGGCCACAGGTATCCCGGGACTGCAGAAGCTACGTGGAATCCTGCACTACCTGCATCCAAAACAAGGGCAACAGAGCCAGAGCTTGGGGATTGCTAAAACCACTACCTGTCCCGGAAAAACCATGGAGGATGATATCCATGGACTTTATTGTTGAGCTCCCTCCATCAGAAGGTTATACCACCATCTTCGTGGTGGTGGATAGGCTCTCTAAAATGGCCCACTTCTTGCCTATGGTCGGAACACCTTCTGCCCCTGAAACAGCGAAGATCTTTGTCAAGGAGATAGTGAGGCTCCATGGCATACCCGCCAATATTGTATCTGACCGGGGGGTACAATTCACGTCAAGATTCTGGAAATCACTGTGTGGAGCTCTGAAAATTGACCTTTCTTTTTCATCTGCATACCACCCGCAGACCAACGGTCAGACTGAGCGTACCAACCAGACGCTCGAGCAGTATCTGCGCTGCTTTGCAAGTTTTTCTCAGGATGATTGGTCCTCTTTGTTGCCCCTTGCAGAATTTGCCTACAATAACTCTATCCATTCCGCTACCAAGCAGTCTCCATTTTTTGCCAATTACGGTTTTCACCCATTGTTTCTTTCCAACAACATTCCGGAATGTTCAGTACCAGCGGCCCAAGAAACCCTGGATTTCTTCACCACCAACAATAAGTTGCTCCAGGAAACAATGGAGAAAACCCAGGAATACAATAAAGAGGTGTTTGACAGGAGGAGGAGAGGAGAACTTGATCTATCGCCTGGGGACCAAGTCTGGCTGTCTACCTTGAACCTAAAAATGGCCTGCCCATCTAGGAAGTTAGGTCCCAAGTTTGTGGGTCCTTACCAGATCCTCAGGAAAATTAATGAAGTAGCCTATGAGTTAAAATGACCTGCCTCCTTCCGGATCCATCCAGTCTTTCACGTGGCTTTACTCAAACCTACAGTCCCGGACCCTTTCACCAACCGTAATGCCGGTCCTCCAAAACCAGTACTTGTCGATGGCGAAGAGGAATATGAGATGGAGTCCATCCTGGACTGCAGGAAGAGGCGCAACCAGATTCAATATTTGGTGAAGTGGAAGGGCTATGGCCCGGATGAGAATTCCTGGGAACCAGAGACTAACATCCATGCCAAGAGACTGATTCTGGCCTTTAAGAGGGCACACCCGACTAGGCTGGCCCAGTTGGGCATCCGGAGGCTGCCCGTAGAGGGGGGGCAATGTCATGGACGACCTTCCAGTGTCAGGAGAATCCGTTCCCGGCGCGTGCGTCAGTGGCGCGCGTACGGGTGTGCACGCATGTTGACAGTGTTTGGCGCCAAGACTCCCTATATAAACAGTCTGATCCCTCACCAGCTTGCTGTCCTGTCTACAGCGTTTCCCTGGAGAACCTGCATCTGTGTACTTAATGTTTCCTGATTACCTGACCCGGCTTCCTCTGACTTCTCTTGTTTGCAACCCGCCTCTGACCCCGGCTACGTCTGACCTCCGCACCTGCTTGACCCTTGGCTCTGTCTTTGCCCGCCTGTTATACCGACCCAGCCTGAACCTTGACTACCCCTTTGGACTTTGCTCTGGCTCTAATCTGCTCATCTGTGTTTGACCCGGCTTGCCTGACCTGCTTAATTCCTGCTCCACAAGTGCCACTCCGTTGCTCCAGTCTGCTGCCAGAATCCTGCCAGGACCTCAGTGCTTCATCCTGCTCCTGCTTCCAGTGACTACCCAGTCAACTACTAGGCACTTGTGCCCCTCTGTACACTTGACCCCCTGTCTGCTCTACCAGGGGCTCCTGAGTCAGAGGCTTACGAGAGGCCGCTCCCTGCACATCGGGCTCCCATCACCAGGTACGTGACACCCTGTGAAAATCCCAATTCTGGTGACCCCAGTCACCTTGAGGGCCAGCAAATTGGTCTGGCCCAAAATGGCTTGAGCCATGTTGGTAATTGCTTGATTGCCAATTCTGGGGATTACTCCCATAGTTTCCGTGGCCAAATCTACCACCATGTGGTTCATAACCCATATTTGTTCCAGAGTCAGATAAAGAATCAGACTTGCCCCCTGGGACGTCCTATAGTCAGTGGGATCGACTACATTACGTCCCGGGTGGGCAAGTACATTGACCACTTTCTGCAACCTCTTGTCCAGCAAGTTCCATCCTACATTAAGGACAAGAAGCAGGTGATTAATATGTTGGCCTACATTACCCCTAAAAAGGATTTGTGGATGGTTACTGCAGATGTAGCATCACTCTACACCATAATCCCACATCATTTAGGGCTTGAGGCAGTGAAACTTTACCTCTCAAGAGGATCGGGTTTAATGTCATCACAAATTGACTTTATTATGGAGCTTTTGTGTTATGCTGCAGAACACAATTATTTCTGGTTCAACCAGCAGTTTTATCGCCAGGACAGGGGTGTGGCAATGGGGGCTAAATATGCCCCCAGTCTTGCCAACCTGTTCATGGCTAAGTGGGAGGAGGACGTTGTCGATGCCCACGCTAGACCACATGTGGTCTTGTGGGCTAGATACATCGATGACGTCCTACTCCTTTGGGATGGAAATTAATCAGAGCTGCAGGAGTTTATGTCGTTTCTCAACACTAATGATATAGTCATCAGACTCAATTTTGAGGCAAGTTTAGAGGAAATCAACTTTCTCGACTTGAAGATTGCCATACAAGAGAACAGATTCATTACTTCCACTTACTTCAAATCAACAGATAGGAATTCATATATTCCATTAGACAGCTGCCATTATGACTCTTGGCCAAAAACAGTTCCCCAAGGGCAGTATACACGCCTTAGGAGGAACTGCACGGAATTGTCAGTTTTTGACAGCCAGGCAGCCGTGTTCTCAGAGAGATACATTAAGAAGGGTTATGATCGGACAGTTTTGTCCACACTTGTCAACTCAGTTCGGGAAACTGACACTTTTGTGTGACAGGGTTAATAACACTAGTAACAAAATGTCATTACCTTTCATAACCACGTTCTCGATTCAACATCAGAGTATAAAACAACTTATTCAAAAACATTGGCATGTCTTGGAAAGTGACCGCCTTCTGGCAACGGTTTTGCCATCCAGACTTATTTTAAGGGGGCAGTGTCTTTGTCCAATAAGATCGTACTCAGTGTGCAAGACCCACCAAAATAGAACAGGTGTTTTTTTCAAAATCTCACCGGTTATCACAGATGTAAAAACTGTCAAATATGCTCTTTAAATAAATGTAAAGACAGGAAAATCTGTGAGTTTAAATCCACAAGCACGTCGCGGTCTTATGAGGTGGAGCCGTTTATTACGTCCTCGACCGAGGGTGTCATTTATTTGATCTAATGTCCTTGTGGATTGCAATATATTGGGAGGACTAAAATGGCACTCCGGGTTCGTTTAAATGAACATGTGGGCAATATTAGGAGAGGTTTTGATAAGCACTCAGTCTCCAGACATTATGACCAAGTACATAAGAGAGATCCCCCCAACACTCTATTCATAAGGATTGACAAATATAGGCCACATTGGAGAGGCAGTTCCTTGGTCAAGGAGATTTCCAAACAGGAAATGTCCTGGATTTATCGTCTTAAGACTTATGCCCCTTTTGGCCTTAACGTCGATATGGATGCATTTAGTGCATTTATTAACATTATTAGCATTTATTGCATTTATTTAATGTATTTATTAACAATTCGTAGGAAGAGGTGGCCAATACCCGATATCAACAATTGTATTGTTTATGGGCATTATATGCATAATTTTATTTCAATATTTAGGATATGTAATATGTGTTCATAATATGTATTTATTGTTTGTTGTATTTTGAGGGCCAGAAATGTTTTATATTATTGGAATTATCTGTTATCATGGGCTAATAACTGTCACTTTGAGTCTCTGCTCACAACATTATAATTTATTCGCTTCCATGCGAAACGGCGTAGGGTGGAACAGCGCGGAAACGTCACTCCCCATTCATCTACTAACAGGAACGGGTTTACCTGCAGGCGACTGGCCGGCACCGCAGGTTTAAGGCTGTTTAACACTTGATCTGATGTAAGTGTGTTTTTTCTTATCCTTTTCTCAATAAATCCTATACGGTTTTACACAATGGGAGCTGTTTTTTTTTTTTTTTTGGTATGATCCCTGCCATTGGAGTCCATCGAGTCTGTGGGTGATTTGGATTGATTTATCATCATTCGGATTTGGTTGGAGTAAAGCAAGTCGCATCTGTTTTAAAGCTGTCTTTGACCCTCTGTAACAAGGGGTCACAGAGATCCGGTAAGCAGGCACTCTCGGTGGTGGATTTTGTTTGTTCAACAATTTTGTCTGTAAAGCAATCACAGTATTTGGAAGAGACTGTCTTCAATTGTTTTTTAACCATTGAGTTTACCACAATATTTTCATAACATCTTCACTGGTGTTTTTACTGGACTTTTTTTCGGTTTTTATAACACTTAGAGCCGATTCACACGGGGGCGACTTAGAAAAAGGTTCTTGTATGACTTTGGGGGCGACTCGGGGCGACTTGCATTGACTTCTATACAGAAGTCATTTTACAAGTCGCCTCTGTAGTTGTCTTCAGGACGCCTTGCCGAGTCGCCCCCGAAGTCGTGCCGCCCCAGTGTGAACCGGCTCTTATTTGCTTCACGTAACAATATAGTGTTTAGTTTACTGGACTATAACATTATTCATTTTTGTATCCATTCACATATATTCACTTATCTGTTTGTATCGAGTGATAATTATTCATCATTGTTTATATTTGATGCAGACTGATTATAGTTAGCGCAACCTATATTTTTCCATTTTGTACACTGTGGGCCAGATCCACATAGAAATGGATCGGCGCAGCGTATCAGAGATACGCTACGCCGCCGTACCTTACCTGGCGTAATTTCGAATCCTCAACGATTTTGCGCCTTAAGTTACGGCGGCGTAGTGTATTTCTGGTGGCGGAATTCAAATCGGCGATTAGGGGGCGGGTTACATTTAAATGAAGCGCGTCCCCACGCCGAATGAACTGCGCATGCTCCGTTTCGAAATTTCCCACTGTGCATTGCGCTAAATGGCGTCGCTAGGACGTAATTTTTTTTAACTTAGACGGGACTTATGTACATTCCGATTCACGGACGAGTTACGCAAAAAGAATTCAAATTTCGACGCGGGAACGACGGCCATACTTAACATGGCAAATCTAACTATACGCCGCAAAATACCAGCTTTAACTATACGCCGGAAAAAGCCGACTAGAGACGACGTAAGAGAATGCGACGGCCGCGCGTACGTTCGTGGATCGCTCGAAAATAGCTAATTAGCTATGGAAATAGCTAATTTGCATACCCGACGCGGAAAACGACGAGAACTCCACCCAGCGGACGCCGAAGTATTGCATCTACGATCCGAAGGCGTACACCTGTCGGATCGAACCCAGATGCCGTTGTATCTTGGTTTGAGGATTCAAACTAAAGATACGACGCGGGTAATTTGAAAGTACGCCGGCGTATCTACTGATCGCTCTGAAGATCTGTTTATCAGCAGGTTTGCAGCTTTTTTATCTTCACAGAGTTATTGAAAATGATATGTGATCTCAAGGTGTTAAGTGAATAAATATTTTTTAGCACGGTTTATGCTGATCTGGACACAAAATGTTATATTATGCCTAGTCCTTACTGTTAATCACTTTGTATGCTAAATTGTCGTATTACCATTTTAATCCATTTTACGCTTCCCTAGTTACCAACCATATTGGGTGACCATATATTAAGTTTGCCTTTTCTGCCTGGTTTGGTGTGTTTTTTTTTTGATACAGAGCTGCTATTGGGAACTAAATACTACCGTATTTTCCGGCGTATAAGACGACCTTTTGGGCTTAAAAACTTGCCTCTGGGATCCATTATTCAAAAGTCGCTCCTCCTCCTTGTGGTGTTCCTTGATAGGAGGAACACTTGGTTTCCCAGCAGAGCCTCTGTTCGGTGTTCCGCCTATCACGGATGTCTTCTCATCCTCAAATTCGGACGAGAGGACCTCTGTGATAGGCGGAACACAGGCGCCTATCACGGAACAGCACAAGGGGGCGGCGCGGCTTTTGAATAATGGATGCCCGCAGTACAGGAATAAGGTATGGCACAGTGAGGCATGGGATGGCACAGTGAGGCATTGGATGGCACAGTGAGGCATGCTGATGGCACAATGAGGTATGTTGATGGCACAATGAGGTATGTTGATGGCACAGTGAGGTATGTTGATGGCACAGTGAGGTATGTTGATGGCACAGTGAGGCATGTTATGGGCACAGTGAGGCATGTAATGGCACAGTGAGGCATGTAATGGGCACAGTGAGATTTGAAAAAGCTGATCAAAGCCTGTTCCTGTCAGCGTTTTTTCCTGTCAGCGGTTGTTCCGGCTACCGCTCAGCTTCCAGACAGACTAGTGGGAAGGGGTTGTCTTATACAGTGAGTATATCCCCCAAAAAAATGTGGATGGAAAATTAGGGGGTCGTCTTATACGCCCAGTCATCTTATACGCCAGCAAATACAGTACCTTTAGTGATTTCTGGTGATATTGCATGTGTGTACACTCAGCTTGGTGTGTTAGAGGGGCTGAGTTTTTTTTGGAAAAGGTCAAGGCAAAGAACAGAGGATCTATCCTAATCAGCGGCTCCTATGGGGGTAGCGCTATACTGTAAACATTTTTGAAACTATAATCATTATTATTTACTGGGTTGTTAATCAGTCTAGAAGATAACAATTCCTCTGTCACACAGCTCAATTTCCTACCTAATTGTATTCTGATGTTTCTTCGCTGGCTTTGCCTGAGAAACAGATGTTTTGCCAATATTCTCGAGATTAGGTATAAAAATAACTGGCATGTGTCTGGACAGCCAAACTTCCCAGGAACTCCCCATATTAATTTTGAATGGCTGTTGATGGGGAGAAAATAAATAATGTTTTACACAGAACCTAATTATGCAATAGATCCATTTGGTCCAAATTGAACGGGCTATTTAGATATAATTTTAGTTTATGTATTTTGTATTTATCTTTGCCACTCTGTTCAAAAATCTCCTCTGTAGCACCCTCCTAGTATAGGATGGTAGCTAAAATAGTTGTTTTGGCTCCTCTGTAGTCATTGGAGTGGGTATTGATTTGTTTGGGCTTTTCTAGATTTCACAGGCTACAGGTTTGATTGCTTCCTCTTGCATTCGGGAGCTTTCCAGAGCATAGAGAATTGGGAAAGTAAAATGGGCAGCTTGCATATTTATGGTACTGCAGCCAATCCCTGGGGAGGTGTGCCCAGTAGGTGGCTGAGGAGAAACAAATAGTCTGGGATCTGGAGCAGTCCTGTTCTCGTTTTGCTGGAGAAGTTCCCAGCCTCAGGGGCTGCTACTCCTTTGAGGCAGTTATGAGTTCGAGCTATTGTACAGCTGCGGGTCCTATTCTTAATTACCTTCGGAACAAACTAAGCAGTTTCCCCTGAGAATTTAATCTGGAGAACTCACTGAAGAAGCTCAGGTCCGTACTTACGATGTCCCAGGGCAACTACACACCTTCCAGCCTCCACCAGGCAGGTGGAGGCTGGAAGGTGTGTAGTTGCCCTGGGACATCGTGAGTACGGACCTGAGCTCAGGACTATGAGTGAATGACTATGAGTGAATGAGGTGTTATTGAACCCTATACCTCAATAACACCTCATTCACTCAGAGTTGGGGTGTATGAGCCTCCCAGTTCTGGGTCATTAGCACACTTGTTTTGTATTATTGAAGTGTTGTCACAGTCATATATGATACACGATTTTGGGCTGACGCCCACACGTTTGGTTTTTCACATGAATCAAATAATTTTGGTTTAGCCCAATTATCCCTTCTTTTTTTCTCACATGTTTTGTTTATTTACACTTTAATTGCTGCTTATTAATCCAATCTCTGCATCTCTCTTAGCGCAGTTGTTCCCATATTTTTCTCGTCACCGCTGAAGTGGCCTGACGGCCTGATGTGCGTACACACCATCAGTTCAAAAACCGATCGGGTCAGAACGCGGTGATGTAAAACACACGACGTGCTGAAAAAAGTTCAATGCTTCCAAGCATGCGTCGACTTGATTCTGAGCATGCGCTGGTTTTGAACCAATGCTTTTGTGTACTAACCATCGGTTTGGACCGTTTGGGCAGCGGTCCATCGGTTCGGTTTTGAAGCATGTTTTTCCTTCGGTCTTTGGACCGAAGGAAAACAGACTGATGGGCTATACACACGGTCAGTTTGGACCGATGAAACTGAACCTCGGTCCATTCTCATTGGTTTGGTCCGACCGTGTGTACTGTGCCTTAGAAGAGATTGCTCTTGCCATACTAGCGAGGGAGCGGGGGGGGGGGGGTAGCTGGGGTCAAGCCATGCTGTCTGTGTCAATAGACACCGGCAGTGTGGCTTCCTATGGTGGCACACTGTGAGCCAGGATTGCCAGTGGGGGACCTGAGAAATGGGGGATTTGGAGCCATTCTGTGTAATTACATTGTACAATGCAGGTAAGTAATGTGTGTAATTAAAAAAAAAATCGTATAAATCACTTTAAGGGGAAATATGATCACCATGTATAAATACATAAGTGGTTCATATACTAGTGGTGCAGAGTCCTTCACCTAATAGTTATGGACAAAGGACAAGGGGCACCATCATCACCATTAACAACATTCATTGTCTACCATCTTTCTCAAAAAGGTAAAAATTTCACAATGTCCCACTATTTGTAAGACTATATAAATCATGGCTCATCTCTTAGTTACAATAGAGGCGATAAAAACTGTATATTTATGAAGTTTTTCATACGATTTTTAAAATAAGCGCTTCAAATATGTGATCGAGATCACAACAAAGGATAATACCAGTAATGAGTGCACAAACACAATATGTGACTGGACTGTGATTGGTGAAATGAATACCAACTGGAAATAAATCCCAAAAATAGCACAATGAATGTGGACCTGGAGTGGTGCAAATATAGACCTCTGTGCAATTACAAATGTCCTACAACAATAAATGCAAATAGTGAAAGTTCAAAAAATGAATGGATGGATGATTAAAAGTTCAAAATGTGACAGACAGTCTATAAACAAGGTGAATCAGATAAAATGAACTTCTAGATCTCTGCTCTCTTCCCTCAAAAGGCTGGTGGACTATCCTCATAAGTAATATAGTGCCCTTACCTGCAGGGTACTATATATGGGCATATAGTGTTGTCTCCACAGCGTGATGGTCTTGCCTCTCCAAATGTGGGTTACTCCTACTGTTCCAGCTGCTGGGTATCTCCAGGCTCCGTGATCCAGAGTGAGCCTGGAGATACCCAGCAGCTGGAACAGTAGGAGTAACCCACATTTGGAGAGGCAAGACCATCACGCTGTGGAGACAACACTATATGCCCATATATAGTACCCTGCAGGTAAGGGCACTATATTACTTATGAGGATAGTCCACCAGCCTTTTGAGGGAAGAGAGCAGAGATCTAGAAGTTCATTTTATCTGATTCACCTTGTTTATAGACTGTCTGTCACATTTTGAACTTTTAATCATCCATCCATTCATTTTTTGAACTTTCACTATTTGCATTTATTGTTGTAGGACATTTGTAATTGCACAGAGGTCTATATTTGCACCACTCCAGGTCCACATTCCTTGTGCTATTTTTGGGATTTATTTCCAGTTGGTATTCATTTCACCAATCACAGTCCAGTCACATATTGTGTTTGTGCACTCATTACTGGTATTATCCTTTGTTGTGATCTCGATCACATATTTGAAGCACTTATCACTTGTTTATTTATATTTGATTTTTGTGTTATGTGAACACCCCTAGATATAGCTGCCTCAGATATATTTTGTACACTTTATTATCACCGCTTTATTATCATAACTGTATACTCACAGTAGCGCATTGAATTTTTTCACTCATCATATTAGATATGAAATAACTCTCATTGTAAATCTATCCTTATCCTGTGTATTTGTATCTATGTGCAAAGGGACACCTATGTTGTGCTGAAGCAGTAGATGCATACAGTAGGATTGGATATTCTTTAATGTTTAGGATTTAGACTTTTTAATTAAAAGTTTGAGGAGTTTTTATGGCCCCTGAAACATGTTCGATTTTGCATTCAGTATACGTTTGAAATAAAGTCCTACTTTTTGGTCTTAAATTGTAGCATGGTGTTTGATTTTTAGATGCAAACACAGCAGTCAGATCCCAAGGCTCATCCTTGGGATGGAAGCAGACAACATATCACTTTTGCAAACATACAGTACACATGACAAAAATGTAAGGGCATAAAGTCCACTCCTGCAAACAAGTGTGTAAAAAAAAATAAAAAAAAATAGGATGAAATGACTCAAAGTGAAAAATATATGATTCAGTTCATAAAAAGGTGTATAAAAAAAATGTGCATAAAAAAATGTCCAACTGGCAAACCCTTATACAAAAAGGAACTAAGTGAACCAAGTATGTGAAAAACGTCTGTGCTCTTCAAAGGAATTGGGTGAACCAAATGTAACACCTGGTTACTTCTAAGAACCGGTACCAATTTAAATTTAGAGGGGGTCAGAGAGTTAGTTAGCTCTGACCAGGCTGATTTGTTTGAATTTGGGTCTCTGTCTCAGCTCGGCTTGGGAGTCCACCTGAGGAGAGCCAAGAGAGGCTGGTGATCCAATAGGGTCCCGACAATCCACCGGGGATCAAGGTAACCGGACACTGAAAGGCTGGACGTTGGTCACCTATCAGTCGGTAACCTAACTGCAAATTACCTGAAGGAGATCCAGGCACAAAGTCTATCAAGGAGGATTATCTCCACTATCTCAATTCTAAGGAGGGTCTGTGGCAGAGACTTTTTCCCTTAAAGTTCCGAGTGATACTCTGGCTGCCAGGTCAGTGAGAAAGGCCTGTCCAGGTACACTCTACCCACTCTGGCTGGAGTGGCGAAGAAAACAAAGTGTTGTCGGAAGCAGGACTGTTTCCTTATTGTTACGCCTGTCTTCTCCTACTACATCTTACTCTTCACCACAAGTTTTATTGTTTTTACCCGGCTGGGTAATAAAGAGCACAGAAAAATACACCTGTCCGTTACTGCTGCTTTCACCATACACCCTTAGCCACGAGGTAACATGCCACCCAAAACAAACCAGCAGCTCCTTCAGGGGTAGTGCTACACAAATAAGGTAACCTCAGTGCTCTTCAAAACACAAAGGGGGTAATTTACTAAAACTAAAGAGTAAACATTTGGTACAGCTATGCAGAGAAACCAATTAGCTTCCAGGTTGTATTGTATTTAAAAGGTAATAATATCCTTGAGCTGCCAGATTTGATTTCAGCTTTTCCAAAGATACCAAGATTCTTGTGTCCATTGATAACCGGGTCCACTTTTACAGCTTAAGGTGTTGGAGCCTGATGGGATTATTGTCCAGTGTCTGATACTGCTGTTATCTGGAATTTGGTTACAGCTGAGTCTGTTGGAGCATGGTGGGATTATTATTCAATGCTTGAAACTACTGCTATCTGGTCAGAAGTGAATCTATGTGGTGATGGCATATTAAAGTTTTTGTGTTTTGAATAGCACTGAAGTTGCCTTATATTTGGTTCACCCAATTCCCTTGAAGAGCACAGAAGTTTAGGAGATATTTTCACTAACTGAAGGTAAGCCTCATTATAGGCTTACCTATAGGCAAATGTAAGCAGAGGAAGTTTACTTCCTCTTTAACCACTTCAAAACTGCACGCCGTCATATGACGTCCATATGGCGTCGGAGGCCCGGGCGCAATGTAATGACGTCACGCCCGGGTACCCGTAAGTAAACAAACCGCAATTGCAGCCTGGAGGAGAGATGTGGGGTCTTATTGACCCCGCATCTCTCCTTAAAGAGGACATGTCACTCACTATTCATATTACAAGGGATGTTTACATTCCTTTTAATAGGAATAAAAGCGATCGAAAAAAAAAAAGTAAAAAAAAAAAAAAAAAAGTGTAAAAAATAAATGAATAAGTAAAATAAAAAACAAATTAAAAAACACCCCTGTCCCCAGTAGCTCGTGCTCAGAAGCGAACGCACACGTAAGTCCCGCCCACGTATGTAAACGTCATTCAAACCACACATATGAGGTGTCACCGTGTGCGTTAGAGCGGGTGCAACAATTCTAGCACTAGGCCTCCTCTGTAACTCTAAACTGGTAACCTGTAAATATTTTAAAGCGTCACCTATGGAGATTTTTAAGTAACAAAGTTTGGCGCCATTCCATGAGTGTGCACAATTTTAAAGCATGACATGTTAGGTATCTATTTACTCGGCGTAACATCATCTTTTAATATTTTACAAAAAAATTGGGCTAACTTTACTGTTTTGTTATTTTTTAATTCATGAAACCATTTTTTTTTTTAAAAAAAGGCGTTTGAAAAATTATTGCGCAAATACCATGCAAGATAAAAAGTTGCAATGACCGCCATTTTATTCCATAGGGTGTCTGCTAAAAAAACATATATAATGTTTGGGGGTTCAGAGTAATTTTCTAGCAAAAGAATGATTTGTACATGTAGGAGAGAAGTGCCAGAATAGGCCCAGTATGGAGGTGGGTATTAAAGCCCTGTATTGAAGTGGTTAAATACAGTAGCTGGACAGAGCTCTTTAGGACAAGCAGACGCACAGCTGACATTACCCAGGCACCAGAGGGGTAGCTAGAGCACTAGAGAGAGAGAGAGAGAGAGAGAGAGACTTGTAAAGCGCAACACATGCGAACGGAATCGCCTCTGGGCGCTGTATCCATTTCATGGGTAAGGAACCCCTTGACCTCAGAAGAGATGGGTTTTAATCTTTCTCCTGAAGGCCAAGTGGTCCGACTCCAGTCGGATGGTGGTTGGTAGTGCATTCCACAGGCGAGGTCCCTGGACTGCAAATCTTCGATCTCCTTTGGACTTGTATCTGGCCTTGGGTATCTGGAGGAGGTTTTGATTGGTGGATCGCAGAATGCGATTGGGGTTATAGGCTTTTATTTTTTCGCATAGATATTGGGGGGCTTTGCCTTGAATACACTTATGTATTAGACAGAGTGCCTTGAAAGTGATTCTGTCTTTTACTGGCAACCAATGAAGGGATCTCAGTGAAGGTAAGATTGATTCCCACTAGGTCAAGAAGATCCAGCAATGTCTGTACTCACAAGGCCCAAGGACAGATGGATGCCTCCTAATCTTCCAAGCGTCCTCTAGTGACACCAGACAGATCTGTGGCAGACAGCTCCCCTCACAGTCAGCTTCATTTGAGCACCTGGGTTCTGCATTCTCCGCTCAAGTCGCCCACCTGAGGCTCCCCCAAGGCTTGACTCCTCCATGCTGGAACAAGACCAAGAGCATTGTGTGCTCTAAGAATAAATACAGTCTCCCAGCCCGCCTTTAGAGCCTTCATCTCTGCGATAGGCTGGGGCTGTATTAATATCCATGCTGCTATCTGCATAGCTCCCCACCTATTATCCAGAAACTTCTCAAGTTGTCTGGATACAGACAGAGCTATCCAGCAACTAGCAGCAACGGAGCACACAGATCAGGCCTGATCAAATGATTGCAGTTTACTGAGTACACTGAGCTAAACTAAGCTTTTGCCTCAACCAGTGTGGCAACTAAATTTACCTGTCAAAAACAGACACATTTACTTAACTATCCTAGCAGCTACATAGGAGGGTGCTACGCGTTTTATAGAACCATGAATGGTAGTTTGGAAATGTGGTCACCCTAGTTGAAGGGCGACTACGAATATGGCCTAAATATGCTCCTCCAGGCATTCCCGGCCAGGACAAGTACTGTCAGTGAGTAAAGCAGTGATGTGGCGGCCTTTTTTGGGGGCATCAGATTGGCCCGGGGTTGGCTGTGTCAGTTTCATTCTGGAACACTGTATTATCTCATTCCGGGACTTAGTAGAGTCTAGATCTGTCAGTCTCTTCCTATGCACATCTCCGGGACAGACCTGCAAAATGCGGGACTGTCCCCAGGCTATCCAGGACACGTGGTCACCCTACCTTCAACAGACTCAGCCTGGAACCAATGTAATGAGGCTAAAGACAACGCTATTCCATAGTAGTCATGTAAACTCAGTGTCAAAGGCAATCTGGTGGAGAATGTGATCCAGAATACAAAGAAAGTTTAAAATTCCCCTAGGTAAAAGGTTACCATGCAGGCCTCCCTGGTGAGGGACCTGGCTCATTAACCACCCTCGGGGACCACAACAAAACTTTTGTATATTTTGTTTTTCTTTTTTGGTTCACATTGCCCAGAATTGCATTTTGTTAACACAGGATGTTCCATTTTTAATGTTTGACGCAAATGAGTGCTGGAGAAAGGAACACATTTGAAGAGTGTTTACACAGCGTATCAAATCTATTCTTATTTCTCTCCGACCCTGAGGGGCCTGTCAGATTTCTAACAAAAAGGGCAATATAAACCCATTGCAAAAACGAATAAATGCAATCAATCAAACATCAGAAGAGAAATGCAGTTGTGTTTACGATTTATCATAGGTGTTTGATGACTGCCAGATAAATACCAGAGTATGTGTACCTGGAATCTTATTGTCAGTCACCTCCTCTTCCCGATTAGTCCTATACACCCCTACCATCATCTGGGAATTCAAACTCAATACAGCACAAATTACATTTTGCCCTCCTCGTTTTGACATATCCTATTATAGTTTATGTGTGGAGAAAGCTTTGTGAACTTAGCACCATGGAGCGGTAGAGCGAGAGAAAGAACAACTTACTAAAATCTCCAGTTGTGAAATTATATTTTTTTCTTAGACGAGGCACAGTGTAGTCTTCAGTTTTACCAAAAACCAAACAAAATAACAGGAATCAAACCAATGTCATCACTGATTCTGGCAGCTAGAGAATTGGACTTCAACTCTTCGGCTGCCAGAGCCATTTTGCACACATTTAAAATAAAAAAATAAGGCCTAAAGATTAGTTAAAACCCCAACCATTTAAAAAATGTTTTATGTTGCACAGATTTTCAGTAAACTATACAAAAATGTATTTAATGGCACCCAAAACGAAACATAATACATTTTTTAATATAAGAGACAAGGTGCGTTGACATCACAGTTTTGTATAATTTGTTTTATTATTATTTTCTTGAATTTAACTTCATGATTAAATAGATAATAGTAGTGTTAAAATTATCTATTTAGATTGTCAAATGCTCTAGGAAACCAAAGTTCAAAATGTTCTCATTTATGTGTAGCACCTTCTACCTTAGGTAGGTAGGTGCTAGGTGTAGGTTTTTGTGTAAGCTGTCAGCGCAGGTAAATTTAGGCTATGCTGTGAGCTAGGCCTGTTGGTTTTGATCTGGGGGCAGGAGAGTGGTTTAGAATAGCAGTAGGTCACCGACATGTGCCTCAGCTTTTTGGTGCCTCTTCCATTTCCAGGGAGAAGGTTCTGGAAAAGGGGCAGGGCAGAGAGTTGGAGTGACATGGGGTATACGTAGGGGCTCTGACCAATCCCCAACTAGGATTGGCAGGGGGCAGGCCTCCTACATATACCCATGGTCAGTCTGCTATGGGGGGGGGGGGTGGTCGGGTGGATGAACTGAATGATATGGAGTGTTAGCCTGTCGTGGTCTGAGGGAACCCCCGTTCTAGGAAGGGGGTACCTCAGGCCGGGAGCTCGGGAGCTGGGACAGAGTCTCTCCATACACAGTCATAGAGAGGTGTCCTGAAACAGGAGCAGGAAGATGACAGTTGGGAGCACGTCTGGAGATAGTCATTCAGGAGGGATCCATGCCGGGATCGGTGAGTGAAAAGCATAGTGGAAAGCTCTGTAGGAGACATGGCAAGAGTTGGATGTGGAGCCAGAGGGTAAGACTGTGGAGTTGTTGTATAGTCAAGTCCTGCAGCCAAGAGGGCTGTCAGGATTTGCACCGGACGTGATGGGATCAGTAGTCCATCAAGTCTCATCTAAAATGGCTTCTATCAAAAACGCTGCCTGTAATGGGCTATCAGGAAAATGCTTGGCATGTGACAGGAATCTAGATTTGGACAGTGAAGTGAAGCAAGTGATCTCAAGTAGTGAGCTGGAGGAGATGTGCATAGGAAGAGACTGAAAGATCTAGACTCTGCCAAGAAGCATAGACGCAACTACTTTTATTCTACCAAGAAGTATTCATTATCTGGGCATTCCATGTCCCTTTTCCCCATCCAAGTTTAATTCCCTAATAAAAAATGACAAAAACAAAACAAGAGACTATTCATTGTCTGGGAAAGTGTGCCAACATGGATGTCTGACCAGCAGGGTGGAATGTGTGGATGTTGATAGACGCAGCGACCCCACGGGGCCATCGCTACATATGATTATATCTACAATTTAGTACGATTATATCCACAACTTACTGATCATACTAAGATATCACAATTTATAGCAGGGGTTCCCCAAGACCTGGTTATGATTTCAAGAGTTCTTCCAGAAAAAGAAATTGCCGAAGGCCTTGTTAGCCACGTTCTCCAAAGTGCTGTGCGTCACAGTGTATTTTATCACAGTTCCAATTAGAAGCTCAGGTCTCTCTTATGTGCTACTGGCCCCTCCCCTCGTGTTGAGTGCCCCCACAGCAAGCAGCTTGCCATGGGGGCACCCGAGCTGAGTCAAAAGCTGCTTGTATTCAGACAGATCCGTGACCCGGCCCCGCACACTTTATCGTGTGATTGGCTGAATGTTTTTGATTGACAGCAGTGGGAGCCAATCGGGCCGCGCAGCTTAGACACTCCTGCAGCTGGATAAGGACGGGCTCAGGTAAGTATTAGGGGAGCTGAAGGTGGCTGCTGCATTAAGATACAAAAGCCTTCTGCCTTTAGAATCCCTTTAAAAGCGGTATTAAACCCAAGAGCAAGCATTTATTATATTGCAGCTTACCAATTCTTAAATGTGGTGTCTGCATTAGTTTTCTTTTTTAGGCTTTCTTTCCTTTATTTTCACCTGGTGATCTGGCCAGTAAGTCTATTTTTTTTAACAGTGTAGCACCCACTACCTTTTGGTAGGTGCTAGAATGAGGTTTTCAAGGTATCAATACAGGTAGATTTAGGCAGGCCTGTGCTCCAGGCCTGTTTGTTTTGGTTTGGGGCTGGGAGTGTTTAGAGCAGCTGTGGGTGACTGTGACCACTTGTGCTCAGGCTCAGAGACGCCTCCCGTGCTTTCAGAGGAATTGTTCTGAAACAGAGGTTGGACTTGAGGTTCCGAGTGACAGGCAGCTCATGTGAGGAGCTCTGCCAATCCCCATTCGGGATTGGCAGGGGGCAGGCCTCCCATATAAGCCGAGGTCACATGCTGCGGGGCAGGAGTTGTTACAGAAGGAAGATGGAGCACTAGCTAGTTGCTGCAAGGCGGTCCCCAGCCTGGGACCTGCCATGTGCTGAGAGGGGAGTCGCGGGGAAGTCTGCAGAAGAGAGAAAAGAGTTAGAGGAACCGCTGGACTGTGCAGCTGAACTGTGTTTTCCTTCCTCCATGGACCGGGGCATGGAGAAGGTCAGTGCAAGTAATGCATACCTCCCAACATTTAGAAAATCAAATGCAGGACATCTTGTTGAGCCGGGGGGTGGGGGTGGTGCCAGGAATCAAAGTTGTTGAGCGGGGGGGCCAGAATCCAAGTTGTTGAGCGGGGGGGGGTTCTCCTATCTGTGCGCACATATTCCATATTCCTCTGTCCCGACACCCCGCCTGCGCCATTCGACTGTAGCCCGCTCCGTATTTCCCGTCGCCTGCTCCACGCCGCACATGACCCCCATACGGCCAATCACAGGGAACCGGACACCAAACATGGCGGTGGAACGCAAACATGGAGGTGGAACGCAAACATGGAGGCACGGATATTTGCGCCGGGGCCCTGTTTTCCGGGGATCCTAGTCTAGTACGCGGGACCCCGGGACAGACTTTGAATTGCGGGAGGATCCCGCGGATTCCGAGACAGTTGGAAGGTATGAGTAATGGAACCAGAGGAAGTTACTGAGGATAGTGTAGACTGTTGTGGCCGGGGAACCCAGCAGTTCAGGAAATGACTAAGCATAGTGCGGATTGCTGTGACCGGGGCACTCAGTATATGCAAGATTGGACTATCTGGGCCTAGGAGTCCACCGGTCTCCATGTGCTGCTAAAGTACTGGGCCGTCAGGGGGAGGTATGGCATCACCTCTGGCTCAGTGCCAACATTTGAGCGACTTTGAGCAAGCTGAGGAGTTATTCATAGTGACAGTGAAATATAAAATGGGTTTGCAGCAAAGGATTTACACAGGAGAAGTGATACTCTGCAGGAGTCAGTGCAGAAGAGAAGGAGCAATAGTCTGCAGTGAAGGAAAACAGAGAAATAGACTGTGAATGTTAGTTGTGCCTCATTATCAGGACTGAATCTTTCAATTAAAGTTCTACCAATGTGCTAAGTGCTATGGGCATCTCACATCATCCCTATCCTATCCAAGTTGTGCCCCGCAAATAAAATACAGCAAAGCAACGCAAATGACTGTTCATTGTCTCAAGATGGAGGTCAGGCAGCAGGTGATGTGTGAATCTTTTAAAACTCGCAGCAGTGAACCGCTACAACAGAACAAGCTGTCCTGCAGCTGTAGCAGTTATATAGTTGAGGCAAACCATATACCACTGCTGGTAGGGATTAGACATGTGCAATTCGTTTAGTTTCTAATTCGTTTTTTAACGAAAATTCGGAAATTCGTTAATTTCGAATTTTCGTTTTTACAAATTTTTTATTTCCGAATTTTCGGACTTCCGAATTTCCGACTTTTCGGATTTCCGAAAAATCGAATTTCCGAATTTTCGTATTTCCGAATTTTTCAATTTCCAAATTTCGAGTTTTCTGAATTTTTTAATTCCCGAATTTCGGAATTTTTAATTTCCGAATTTTCGTATTTCCGAATTTTCGTATTTCCGAATTTTTACATTTCCGAATTTTCGTATTTCCGAATTTCGGAAATTCGGATTTTCGGAAATACGAAGAATTTTTTTTTTTTTAATTTTAAAAATCCCGAAATTTTGAATTTTTCTTTTTTTATTTTCGATTTTTTCAATTTTAGAAATTTCTAATTTTTCTTTTTTTTTTTAATTTTCGAATTTTTCATTTTCGATTTTCAAAATTTCGAATTTTCGAATTTTGAATTTTCCAATTTCAAATTTTTCGAATTTTCAAAATTTTCAATTTCGTATTTCCGAGTTTTTACATTTCCGAATTTTCAATTTCGAATTTTCGTTTTTTTTTAAATTTTCGAAATTCCGAATTTTCGAAATTTCCAATTTTTAATTTTTTATTTTCGAATCTTTCAATTTTAGAAATTTCTAATTTTTAATTTTTTTTTAATTTTCGAATTTTTCATTTTCGATTTTTCAAATTTCGAATTTTAAAATTTTCGAATTTTCGAAATTTCTATTTTTTTATTTTTCGAATTTACGAATTTTTAATTTTCGAAATTTCGAATTTATGAATTTTCGAATTTTCTAATTTTCGAAATTCCGAATTTTCTAATTTTCGAAATTTTTCATTTTCGAATTTTTCATTTTCGAATTTTCGAAATTTTTCATTTTCGAATTTTTCATTTTCGAAATTTCGATTTTTGGAATTTTTCATTTTCGAAATTTCGATTTTTGAAAAATTCGAAAATTTGAAAAATAAAAAAAATTAAAATTCGAAAATTAAAAAAATCAGAATTTTCGAAATTGTGGAGTTTCCGAAATTGTGGAATTTTCGTTTTGTTTTTTTTTTCGAATTTTAGAAATTTTGAATTAAAAAATGTTCGTACTTCCGAATTTTTTTATTTCCAAAATATCCAAATTTTTTGAATTTCCGAAAATATTTTTTTTAATTTTCGTTTCATTCGTTTTTTTCGGAAATTTAGTTTTTTCGTTTTATTCGTTTTTTGCTTTTTCGGAAATCTGAAAATTCGGAATTCCGAATTTACAAATTCCGAATTTAGGAATTTACGAAAAAAGCAAAAAAACATAAAACGGAAAAAAAATGTTTTCGATTTTCCAAATTTCCAAAAAAAAAAAAAAATGAAACAAAAACGAAAAATTTTTTTTTGATTCTCCCGAAATTTCCGAATTTCAGAAAAAATAAAAAAAACGAAAATAACAAACGAAAAAAAGATTTTTTTGGCAGTGCACATGTCTAGTAGGGATGAGCTTCGAGTTCGAGTCAAACTCATGTTCGACTCGAACATTGCCTGAACAGCGAACAATTTGGGGTGTTCGCGGCAAGTTCCTGTGAACTTTAGAACCCCGTTAAAGTCTATGGGACTCAAACGTTTGAAATCTAAAGTGCTATTTTTAAAGGCTAATATGCAAGTTTTTATCATAAAAAGTGTTTGGGGACCTGGGTCTTGCCCCAGGGAACATGTATCAATGCAAAAAAACGTTTTTAAAAACTGCTGTTTTTCGGGGGCAGTGATTTTAATAATGCTTAAAGTGAAACAATAAAAAATAAATATTCCTTTACATTTCATACCTGGGGGAGGTGTATAGTATGCCTGTAAAGTGCTTAGAACTGTCCCTGCACAAAGTGTAATTTCTGAAGGAAAAAAAGTCACTTAAAATCCCTTGCGGCTATAATAATTTGTTGGCTCCCGGCAATACAGAGAAAAGTCATTCATTAAAAAAAAAAATGCGTGGGGTCACCCCAAATTCAATTACCAGGCCCTTCAGGTCTGGTATGGATAATAAGAGGAACCCCGCGTCAAATAAAAAAAAAATGATGTGGGGGTTCCCCCCAAATATCCATTCCAGATCCTTCAGGTCTGGTATGGATTTTAAGGGGATCTCCACCCCAAATTTAAAAAAAAAATGGCGTGGAGTTCCCCCCAAAAATCCACACCAGACCCTTTATCCATGCACGCAACCTGGCAGGCCGCAGAAAAAGAGGGGGGGACGAGAGAGCGCCCTCCCCTCCTGAACTGTACCTTGCCACATGCCCTCAACATTGGGAGGATGCTTTGGGGGTCTGTGACCCCTCAAAGCACCATGTCCCTATGTTGATGGGGACAAGGGCCTCAACCCCACAACCCTTGCCCGGTGGTTGTGGGGGTCTGTGGGCAGGGGGCTAATCGGAATCTGGAAGACCCCTTTAACAAAGGGGACCCCCAGATCCCAGCCCCCCTATGTGAATTGGTAATGGGGTACATTGTACCTCTACCATTTCACAATAAGATTGTAAAAAAAAAAAAAAAAACACAGACACCGTTGGGAATGTCCTTTATTAAAAAAAATAAATAAAAATATATATATATACAGTGATGAAAATAAGTATTTGAACACCCTGCTATTTTGCAAGTTCTCCCACTTGGAAATCATGGAGGGGTCTGAAATTGTTATCGTAGGTGCATGTCCACTGTGAGAGACATAATCAAAAAAAAAAATCCAGAAATCACAATGTATGATTTTTTAACTATTTATTTGTATGATACAGCTGCAAATAAGTATTTGAACACCTGAGAAAATCAATGTTAATATTTGGTACAGTAGCCTTTGTTTGCAATTACAGAGGTCAAACGTTTCTTGTAGTTTTTCACCAGGTTTGCACACACTGGAGGAGGGATTTTGGCCCACTCCTCCACACAGATCTTCTCTAGATCAGTCAGGTTTCTGGGCTGTCGCTGAGAAACACGGAGTTTGAGCTCCCTCCAAAGATTCTCTATTGGGTTTAGGTCTGGAGACTGGCTAGGCCACGCCAGAACCTTGATATGCTTCTTACAGAGCCACTCCTTGGTTATCCTGGCTGTGTGCTTCGGGTCATTGTCATGTTGGAAGACCCAGCCTCGACCCATCTTCAAAGCTCTAACTGAGGGAAGGAGGTTGTTGCCCAAAATCTCGCAATACATGGCCCCGGTCATCCTCTCCTTAATACAGTGCAGTCGCCCTGTCCCATGTGCAGAAAAACACCCCCAAAGCATGATGCTACCACCCCCATGCTTCACGGTAGGGATGGTGTTCTTGGGATGGTACTCATCATTCTTCTTCCTCCAAACACGGTTAGTGGAATTATGACCAAAAAGTTCTATTTTGGTCTCATCTGACCACATGACTTTCTCCCATGACTCCTCTGGATCATCCAAATGGCCATTGGCAAACTTAAGACGGGCCTTGACATGTGCTGGTTTAAGCAGGGGAACCTTCCGTGCCATGCATGATTTCAAACCATGACGTCTTAGTGTATTACCAACAGTAACCTTGGAAACGGTGGTCCCAGCTCTTTTCAGGTCATTGACCAGCTCCTCCCGTGTAGTACTGGGCTGATTTCTCACCTTTCTTAGGATCATTGAGACCCCACGAGGTGAGATTTTGCATGGAGCCCAAGTCCGAGGGAGATTGACAGTCATGTTTAGCTTCTTCCATTTTCTAATGATTGCTCCAACAGTGGACCTTTTTTCACAAAGCTGCTTGGCAATTTCCCCGTAGCCCTTTCCAGCCTTGTGGAGGTGTACAATTTTGTCTCTAGTGTCTTTGGACAGCTCTTTGGTCTTGGCCATGTTAGTAGTTGGATTCTTACTGATTGTATGGGGTGGACAGGTGTCTTTATGCAGCTAATGACCTCAAACAGGTGCATCTAATTTATGATAATAAATGGAGTGGAGGTGGACATTTTAAAGGCAGACTAACAGGTCTTTGAGGGTCAGAATTCTAGCTGATAGACAGGTGTTCAAATACTTATTTGCAGCTGCATCATACAAATAAATAGTTAAAAAATCATAAATTGTGATTTCTGGATTTTTTTTTTTTGATTATGTCTCTCACAGTGGACATGCACCTACGATGACAATTTCAGACCCCTCCATGATTTCCAAGTGGGAGAACTTGCAAAATAGCAGGGTGTTCAAATACTTATTTTCCTCACTGTATATATATATATATATATATATATATATATATATATATATATATATATATATATTCCAGCGGTGGTAATCCACTCTCGGTCTCCGCTCCAACGCTGTCGGTATCCTGCAATGGGTGATCTCCTCTCCGGGGTCCAGTGATGAGAAGATCTCCTCTTCATCCAGGTCCAGTGTCCATTGATGAGATGTCCACCTAGTGCACGCATCACCTGTCTCCCCCGGAGACAGCCTGGGAATGACGCGGCTTCAGCCAGTGACAGCTCTTATGTTAGGGCGGGGCCACCTGTCACGTGACCCCGTCCCCCTCTGATGCAAGGAAAAGCCCAGGCTTTCCTATTTATGTGCGAGTGACCCCACCTCCCTCTGATGCAACGTAGGTACATAAGAGCTGTCACTGGCTGAAGTCACGTCATTCCTCGGCTGTCTCCGGTGGAGACAGGTGATGCGCTGCGCTGAATGGACATCTCATCGCTGGATCCTGGACCTGGATGAAGAGAAGATCTTCTCATCGCTGGACCCCGGAGAGGAGATCGCCCATCGCAGGATATCGACAGCGTTGGAGCGGAGACCGAGAGTGGAATCTTTTTTTTTTAACAATTGTTTCACTTTCTTTGCTAAATGGTAGAGGTACAGTGTACCCAATTACCAATTCACATGGGGGGGCGGGATCTGGGGGTCCCCTTTGTTAAAGGGGTCTTCCAGATTCCTATAAGCCCCCCGCCCGCAGACCCCCACAACCACCGGGAAAGGGTTGTGGGCAGGGGTCAAGTCCTGGGAAAAAAAGTGTGGGAACTCCCACCCAAGATCCACTCCCCCACCAAAAAAAAATAATTATACGCTCATATGCATAATTACTAAACCGCATGTTTTTTCTAAAGCAAGTTCTTTCTAAATTCGAAAAATTGCAGTTAATTTACTAAAACTGGAGGTGCTGTACATGGTAGCCAATCAGCTTTTAACTTCAGCTTTTTCAATTAACCACTTCAGCTCCGAAAGATTTTCCCCCTTCATGACCAGGCCATTTTTTGCGATACTGCACTGCACTGTGTTACCTTAACTGACAATTGTGCCGTCGTGTACCCAAATAGAATGCATGTCCTTTATCCCACAAATAGCCCTTTCTTTTGGCGGTATTTGATCACCTCTGCGGTTTTTAAATTTTGCGCTATAAACTAAAAAAGAGCGACAATTTTGAAAAAAAATCCCCAATAATTTCTACTTTCTGCTATAAAACATATCCAATAAAAAAATAAAAATAAATAATTATATTTCTTTATCAATTTAGGCCAATATATATTCTTCTACATGTTTTTGGTAAAAAAAAATCGCAAAAACTGGCCAGGTCCTTTACCTGCATAATGGTCCGGGTCTTAAGTGGTTAACACAAATGCCCCGTACACACGATAGCACTGCAATTGAGAAGCATAGCCTGGTTGTGTAATCGGTAAACATGTGTCCTATGTAAATAGATTATACACAGAACATGTTTTTGACACATTAACACACACACACTAATAATGTTCTGTACATAATGATCTCTTGTATACAAGAATAAAACAATTTAACAATTTTCCATAAAAAAAAAGTAAAAAATGTGATTGGCACCCAATGAATATTCATCTCCGCAGATTTAATACCTAAAAGATGGAGATTGATCGAATGACTCAGTCATTGCTATTTTTCTTTATATTTTCCCGCTGCCACAGATCGCAAATTAGAAAATAAAAGGCTGCAGGAGCATTTGTGACATTCAGTGAAACATGCCCAAGGAACGGACATCTTCAGTCTAATAAACAAGTAAAAGTCTGAGTCCGTGCCATCACTTTAATTGATGGCACGATACCACCTGAATTATGCCAGTCTCCTTCCTAAACTGCATACAAATCAGACCATCACGTCTGTCTGTGCGCTCCAGCCATCAATATTCCGTTTTAGATTTGTACAGTCAATTTATAATACCTGTTTAATTCCCCTTCTCCCAATAAATGGTGTCAAGCTCCTTGGTAATGTATTTACTTCATTGTTAATATTCTCCATTTATCTCAGCGGAGACTGGCGGTCCTCCCCCACAAGCTGTATAGGCGTTCAATGTTTAGAAATCTTATTTTCTTCTTTGTGTCTGTGGATCTTTTTTGCTGCCGGGAGGGGCAGCAGCCGCTTTTCCTCTTCTCTCGCTTTTTTTCTTTGACGTTCACGCAAGGGTGTTCAGAAGAAAATCTACCGGCCCTATTGGGTTAACCACTTCATTGCACGTGTTGACAAGACATAAATCAAGACTGTTGCAATGAGATGGGCTCTGCAGTTTCAAAACCTCCAGTATGGGTAAGTCCATTAAATGATACAAGCAGTGTCGGTAAGGTTTGCCAACCTCTTATCTCCCAGAGGATTATGGGAGTCATCAGAGAGATAACTTAGGAGCTGGCAGCTAGCTGGTCTCCCTTGATAGCAAATCAGACCTAAAATGCAAGCTGGTTGAAAAGGCACTTTAAAACATCTATACTCAACTTATTTTTATGAGTTTATTCATTTTCTCCATGATGCATTCCAATTTGGTCCCATGTCAGCAAGGATAATAGAATAATATAAAATAATAGGCCCAGTGGAAAATAAAATTGAAGGCAAGAAACATTGTTCTAAATAAAAAGTTTGTATGATGGGCATAATGAAACTCTTCTAGAGTTGATGTTCATGTAAAAGCTACGCAACTAGGTAAAGGACAGATTTATACTTTATGTACCCATCTTGCCCTAGTTGACTGGCTACTCTATTACCCCAACAAAAATCAGACGTAATAGCCATGCACAGAACATTGAGGGATATTCAATAAAGCAGCTACAACGTTTTTTTGCTGTTAGGAGGCCTGCTCCTAATTTGGGAAAACCTTGTGGCAGTTTTGCTAATGATTTCGACAGGTACACTAAATTCAAGTCGTTCTTATTAATAACACTTTTAGAATCTGACACGATAGCTGGAACAGATTCTAAAAGAATTAGGAGCAAATTCACATAAGTAATTAAAGCGGGAGTTCACCCGAAATTTTTTTTTTAACATCAGATTGATGCTAATTTTGTCAAGGGGAATCGGGTAGTTTTTTTAAAATCGAAGCAGTACTTACCGTTTTAGAGAGTGATCTTCTCCGCCGCTTCCGGGTATGGTCTTCGGGACTGGGCGTACCTACAGGTATGCTTCCGACGGTCGCATACCTGTACATCGCGTCACGAGTAGCCGAAAGAAGCCGAACATCGGTGCGGCTCTATACGGTGCCTGCGCACCGACGTTCGGCTACTTTCGGAAAATCGTGACGAGATGGAAGCCTGTCGGAAGCCTGTCAATCAAATACCATACCTGGAAGCGGCGTAGAAGATCGCTCTCTAAAACGGTAAGTACTGCTTCGATTTAAAAAAAAAAAAAAAACCCGATTCCCCTTGACAAAATGAGCATCAATCTAATGTTAAAAATTAACTTTTCGGGTGAACCTCCACTTTAAGACCAAACCTGAGTTTGTGTACAAAGAGATGCCAGTGCTCAGTAGGGCATTTTGTGCTTAGAAGCTGTAATGAACGTGACAGCTTCCTGTAAAGGGCTTCCTGGTTGCTATGAACCCTGCAGCTGCCAGCATCATAGCTACCAGTGATTTATCCCTGACACCATTCAGCAGCAGACAGCTAGAAGTAAACAAAATGGAAGATTGCTGGTAATGTTACCCAGAAATGGCATTGGCAATATTTGGACAATAATTTCAAAGGGCTCACTGGTTGCTATGAACCCTGCAGCCGCCAGCATCATAGCAGCCAATGACTCACCCATGACCCCATTCAGCAGCAGACAGCTAGAAGTAAACAAAATGGAATATTGCTGGTAATGTTACCCAGAAATGGCATTGGCAATATTTGGACAACAATTTCAAAGCGCTTCCTGGTTTCTTTGAACCCTGCAGCCGCCAGTATCATAGCTACCAATTGGAAAAAAAGGAAAGAATCACGCCAATGACTAATAAACAAAATGCATAAAAATTACATTATGTGTATAAACATGAATATATGTGGATACAAGGATATATCCTCATACACGAAAAACAACCCTCGATTCTCCAAACAGAGAGGGCTAGTGCAGAAAAAAAAATATCAAACAGAAATTAAATGTCCAAAAAATAAATAATAAAACACAGGAGGGAGAAAAAGGAAAGTTCACATCCTCCTCCAACCAGGTGTAGAAAGTCCTAATTATTGTGAACTTGTGCAAAACAATGTGACGTGTGTTGACGAGTGATAATCCAAGGATGACCTCCACCAAAGGCATACAGATCTGCTTACCAGAACGAGTGGGTCCCTTAATTACAGGGGACTAGTGTTGCTCACGAATATTCGCATTGCGAATATTCGACTCGAATATAGCATATTCGAGAAATCGCGCTATATTTCGAATTTCGCGGTGAATATTCGCAATTCCGAATATTCGCATTTTTTCAATTTGATTTTTAAAACAGATCACATCCTATCGACGTCTAAAAGCATTGCTGGTATGATTAGAGACCCTGGGCCGAGTAGCTAAGCTGAGGCGATCCTTTTATGTTGCCAAATTGAAAAAAAAAAAATTGCGATTTTTCGCTATTGCGAATGCGAAAATGATTGCGAATTTTCGATAACTGTGGTAGGAGAACTCTGATTGTCTCTGATGCAAAAGGGGGGGGCTTTGTGTATGTTTCTGTTATGAATATTTGTATGTTTGATATTATTTTTTTTTGTAAGAAGGAAAAAATTGCGCATACCTTAAAAAAGGGGAGAATACAGCAGCAACTCAAAAATGTTATACAACATAAATTAATACAAGACAGAAAATGGAGTCGCTCTACAAGAATAAAAAATATGTCTAGTGACAAGACATGTGGGCAAATTATAAAATAAGCAAGCGCAAATAACTTGTGAAATACACAGTGAAACAAATATATAAAGAAATATAGTCCCAATAATAGAAAAATAATCTTTCATAAAAATGTCTTTGATATGTGAAGTGAAAAAAAGTCCAAAGCATGCAGCATGAACGTGTTCAATCTTCAAGGTGTTTGATTGACAAACGGCTGTGACAGATGGATAGAGTAAAGAATCACCACCAATGCAAAACACTTTTTATTTTGTATTGTAAAATATCACGAATATTCTGAGCCAATCAGAGTGCTCCTTCCGCATTTGCCGAATATTCGCAATTATTTTGTATTGTAAAATATCAAGAATATTCTGAGCCAATCAGAGTGCTCCTTCCGCATTTGCCGAATATTCGCAATTATTTTGTATTGTAAAATATCACAAATATTCTGAGCCAATCAGAGTGCTCCTACAGCATTTGTCGAAATTGCGCAATAAATATCGCATTCGCATGTTGCGATATTTCGATAAAATATCACGAATATTCTGAGCCAATCAGAGCGCTCCTCCAGCATTTCTCGAAATTGCGCAATAAATATCGCATTCGCATGTTGCGATATTTCGATAAAATATCACGAATATTCTGAGCCAATCAGAGTGCTCCTACCGCAGTTATCAAAAAATCGCAATTATTTTCGCATTCGCAATAGCGAAAAATCGCAATAATTTAATTTCGATAAAATATCACGAATATTCGAATTTAGCGAATATATCTCGAATATTCGAATATATATTCGAGATATATCGCGAAATCGAATATGGCATATTCTGCTCAACACTACAGGGGACCACAAATCGCATATGGTAGATAGCAAGCTGCTTGGCTCATTGGAAAGTGGACAGCCTGACATGGATCATCTCCTAATCAGTAGCTCCAATGATGGTGTTCACATAAAACATGAAAAGAGACAACGATAGTGTAAAAACTTCTTTAAAATGTATTATTCACAAATTCATATGGGTTAAAAACTCACAATTTGCAGTAGAAAAACAGCCTTAAATCTGCAGCACCGGCCGGTCGCATGCAGATAAACCTGTCATGGAAATATATATATATATATATATATTTTTTTTTTTTTTTTTTTTGAACAGGCGCTTTTGGTGCTGAAACATATACTACGGACATTGATGCTGTAATATAACATCTATTCTATGCATTGATCATATGTTCTGCATTTTCAGAAAATGATTGCTGTCCATTTGTTTTATCCATGATTGTTTTATCCATGGTTTACAATTTCGAAACGCGTTGGCTCTCACAACCCATCATCTCCAGGAATTGTCTCTACAACATTCTTGGGGTCTGATGCCGTCGCTATGTATTTATGTCTAATGTTCATGTATTTTATGTAATTTCAACTTTAATCTTGTGGTTCCACATGGTGGAGCACTTATGTTTTGTATGGTATTTTGTGTAATACATTTGTATATTTTTTCTATATTTCTATATTTTTCATTGCCCTTAAAATCCCAATTATTGAGGTAAATGTATTTTGTTTCATGAGGGATGATGGCAATTACATGCCTGTCCATGGGAGTCTAATTATTTTCATGCCTCTTACAGATATCTGAAAAGATCATTGTGTCAGTGGTTACTTACATGAAAGACAAAAAATGACCATTGCTTAAGGGACCCTTAACAACATCTAGAGGAACCCAAGTTTTCCATGGAACCCTGGTTAAGAAAGATTCAGCTAAATGTTTCCACAAGCATCCCAGGCCTCTGGAGGAACCCAGGTTGAGAAATGCTTGTCTAGATGTTTCCACAAGCAACCTGGATGCCTCAACCCCCAGATTTCTGAAGGAACCCAAAGCTTACACGGAACCTTGGTTGAGAAAGGTTGATATAGAAGTTTTCACAAGGACCCTGGATGCCCCTTCCCCCCCAAAAATGGGAATCCTTACTAGCTATTAAGCCAGTTTAAGCAGGCCTAGACTGAGACAGAAAATAGGCCCAGGCATTTTAGACTGAGGCACAGAGAACATGAGAGGGGGTGTGAAAACATGGAGCCAAGAGCACTAGGCGGGGCGAAGAGCACAGGGGGGGCTGGAGAGAACTGGGGGCGGGAGAGCACAAGTGGGGGCAGATAAAAACGGAAAGCATGGGGGCTGGAGAACACTGGGGAGGCCCCATGATCACCGGGAGGGGCTGGAGAGCACTGGGGGGCAATGAGCACGGGGGCTCGCTTGAGAGCATGGGGGATTGGAGTTTACAGGGGGACCAATGAGCACAGGGGGGCCTGAGAACACTGGGAGGGGCTTAAGAGCATGGGGGGAGTTGGAGGTCACAGGGAGACCAGGAGAGCACTAGGGGGGAGCTTGAGGCACAGGGCTGGGCACCCGAGACCATGGTAGGAGCCTGAGAGCAGAGGGCAGCCTGAGAGCACTAGGGGGCAGTAAAAAGAAGCTGAATAGGAGGAGCAGCTGCATACACAGTAGAAGAATCCATCTCTTTATTTTTCTCCTACAGCCTCTGAACGTCCACGGGAGGGAGAGAATGAGAAGCAGACATTCAGAGGGTGTGGGAGAAAAATAAAGAGATGGATTCTTCTAGGCACATGCATAGGGAGCCAAACTTACTTCCCCTCCTGTCCGGCGTCTCTTGTAGATCCCCCTCCCTCTTCATGGTCACAGGTAACCTGACCTGTAGTCTCCGTCCACTGGCCTGATGGCTGAACTGAAATGGTGGCCAACGGCCAAGAGGCCAGGTGAGCAGCAGGGGGCTCAAGGACCACCCTTAGCTGCCTTGGCCCCACAAAAACATGCGGCCCAGCAGCCCCGGCCCACCGGGCAAGCACCCTATGGCCAGTCTGGGCCTGCTAGTAACTGATAATATATGAATAGGCGAGGCTCCCAGGGCCCTGAAGGAAACAACAAAGTGATTCTAGGTACCAACAGTTGCCTATATTTTGGTGTACTTTTAAAATGAACTCCCTGGCACTCCATTCAGGTATAACATATTTCCTCTTATCAGCAGATTGCTTTGGCTTACTGCTAGCAGCTCCAGGTGTTTTAATTAGTACATCATCCTCTTGTGTGACCTACGCGATAGTCAGTCGAAGAAGAAATGTGTGTTTTCCATTGAAGATAATATGGTGGTGTTGATTACCCATGTTTGTGTTTCTGCCTAATTCGTAAGGTCATTTGTCAAGAATAAAGGTGAATAAAGAAATGTTCTGTTAATTAATGTTACACACTAGCATCCCTCTCATCATTGTGACTAATTTCCCTGTAGACTATTTAATAATCGGATGTATGTTTAATTTGTCTAGTAACTTGATTTTTATTTCATGTTAATGGTTTTCATTCTGAATTTTAATTATGTTTATGTGGACTTCATGCTGTTGATCACATTTCTATTACGATTGTTTAATGGTCAGGATCTGTACTCTGAAAGACCATTCTATTATTGTGACTTAGGGGAGCAGATTTTAAAAAGCCTACTCCACCAATGATCCAAATTAGTGAAGTTATCTTTTTTTCAAATTTACATAGGTCCGGCTTGTCAAAAAAAACATATTACCCAATTTTTGGTAAAATATAAAAGATGAGGTTGCGCCGAGTAGAAGATACCCAACATGTCAAGCTTTAAAATTGTGTGTACCTGTAAAATGACAATTTTGGTACCGTAATTTTTCCATTGGGGACACTCTAAAAAACCCTACTGTTAGAAACTGGCCCCAAAATTATTGACATCGGTCTGAAGTGTTTGGCATTTTGTAACATGTCCATCATAAGCAACATATATGGTAGGTCCATTTACATGTGTATGTAATGCCGCGTACACACGGTCGTTTTTTGTGATGAAAAAAAACAACATTTTTAAAAACATCATTTAAAATGACCGTGTGTGGGGAAAACGTTGTTTTATGTCTTCTGAAAAACTACCAAAAAAAAATTCGAGCATGCTTCAATTTTTTATGTTGTTTTTCAAAACGTTGTTTTTTGTGTCATAAAAAATCACTGTGTGTAGCTAAAACGACATTTAAAACAACGCTTTTAAACCCGCGCATGCTCAGAAGCGAGTTATGAAGCGAGCTTGAATGGAACAGAGTGCTGCCGTACGTGCTGAACGTAACCGCGCTTTGCTAGAACATTTTGAAAAAATTATGGTGTGCAGGAAACGTCGTTTTTTAAAATGAAGTTTGAAAAACGTCGTTTTTTTTCATGAAAAAAATTACGGGTTTTTTCATCACAAAAAACGACCGTGTGTACGCGGCATAAGAGTAGAGCGGGCTCAACTCTTGGGGGGGGGGGGGGTTAAAGGCTTGGGTGTAAGTATTTTTTGTATGCATTCTTACTAAAACTTTATTTATAAAATCACAAAGAAATTATACCACATAGGGGACTTTTGATGTCCTCAATGTGACAGTCTCCCTCCTGGAGCATATTGCTCCATTATGCTTTAATGGAGGGCAGATGAGGCCTCTGGTGTCTTATCAAGCACTTGACCTCTGGAAGAATTACCCCCCTTCATGACCAGACCATTTTTTGCGATGCGGCCAATTGCGTGCCTGTGTGAAACTGTACCCAAATAAAAATTGATATCCTTTTCCCCCCCACAAATAGAGCTTTCTTTTGGTGATATTTGATCACCTCTGCTGTTTTTATTTTTGCTCTATAAACAAAAAAAGAACGACAATTTTAAAAAACAAAACCAATACCAAAAAGAAAAAACTATATATTTTTTACTTTCTGCTATAAAACACATCCAATATAAAAATGTAAAAAAATAGGGCTGCGGAAATTAACGATTAATTGTTCGATTAATCGTTAATTTCTTTGATCGACTAAAATTATTTTGATCGACGAACCGCGGAGTGAGCTCCGCAGTCTCGCCGATATGAAAGGCCGCGGCTTCGGCCTAGCTCCGGAGCCATCTTGGTCCACCCGGCGGCAACCAAGTAGCGGCGCGCTGACGTCATCATCACCCGCCCGCCCTGCTTGTATTATGTTCCCGCGCACACGTGTCCATCAGCCTCTCTGCCGACGGGTCTGCCTGATGTAGGTAAGAGAGGACAACAAACCATTCTTTATATTAAAGCATGGGGGCATATGTGTTTATGTAAAGCATGGGGGCAGATGTGTATAAGACTATAAGCATGGGGGCAGATGTGTATAAGCATGGGGCAGATGTGTATAAGCATGGGGCAGATGTGTGTGTATAAAAGCATGGGGGCAGATGTGTGTGTATAAAAGCATGGGGGCAGATGTGTGTATATAAAAGCATGGGGGCAGATGTGTGTGTATATAAAAGCATGGGGGCAGATGTGTGTATATAAAAGCATGGGGGCAGATGTGTGTATATAAAAGCATGGGGGCAGATGTGTGTATATAAAAGCATGGGGGCAGATGTGTGTATATAAAAGCATGGGGGCAGATGTGCGTATATAAAAGCATCGGGGCAGATGTGTGTATATAAAAGCATGGGGGCAGATGCTGTAATATACACATCTGCCCCCATACTGCAAGAATATACACATCTGCCCCCATACTGCAAGAATATACACATCTGCCCCCATACTGCAAGAATATACACATCTGCCCCCATACTGCAAGAATATACACATCTGCCCCCATACTGCAAGAATATACACATCTGCCCCCATACTGTAAGAATATACACATCTGCCCCCATGCTGTAATGTACACATGGGGGCAGATGTGTATATTCTTGCAGTATGGGAGGCAGATGTGTATATTACAGCATGGGGGCAGATGTGTATATTACAGTATGGGGGGCAGATGTGTATATTACAGTATGGGGGGCAGATGTGTATATTACAGTATGGGGGGCAGATGTGTATATTCTTGCAGTATGGGGGGGATATATGGATATTACAGTATGGGGGGGGGGAGATGTGGATATTACGGTTTTGGGGCAGATGTGGATATTACGGTATGGGGGGGAAGTCATTGATTGTGGAAACTAACTAGTGTCGAGTGATTGTATATAGTGTATACCACATTTACCACTGACTAATGCAGAGTTGCAATGCAAGTAGATCAGCTAAAAGTAGTTGTATCTGTATGTGCGTTAATTAATCGAAATTAGTCGATTAATCGATTAAAAAAAAAAACGATTAATCGAACACAAAAATTTTAATCAGTAGCAGCCCTATAAAAAAATAAATAAATCGAATTTCTTCATCAATTTAGGCCAATATATATTCTGCTACCTATTTTTGGTAAACAAAATCCCAATAAGCGTATATTGATTGGTTTGCGCAAAAGTTGTCTACAAACTATTGGATATTTTTATTAATTAATTTTTTATAGCAGGACTACGATATTGCGTCAGACAAATCTGATACTATTACAGTGATCAGTGCTAAAACACATGCATTAGGTATCATTCACAGCTGACGAAAGGATACGAGCTCGGCGCTCGTGGTTTGCTGCATTTTTGACACAGCACTAAACGTGAGTTTGTTTCTTATTGTTATTGTCTAAATAAGTCGTTTTTTTTACCATATGGGATTACGCTATGGGCACCTTTCTTTCCTAATTTTATACATCGAACCTATCTGAGGGACTTTGGACTTAAGACAGCACCAGGACCATTTACAGAGGCTTACGAACTCGGCATTCGTGGATAGATGCCCATGTTTTATATTTAAAGAGATTAATGCCGCGTACACACCATCACTTTATGTGATGAAAAAAAACGACACTTTCTGTGAAGTAAAAAATGACGTTTTTGAAACTTCAATTTTCAAAGACGAAGTTGCCTACACACTATCGTTTTCTCACAATGATCTTGCAAAGTGAGGTTACGTTCCACCACGTTTTTCCATTGAAGCTCGCTTCATAAGTAGCTTCTGGGCATGCGTGGATGAAAAAACGTCTTAGAAAACGACGTTTTTTGCTACACACGGTCAATTTCTGTGAAGTAAAAAGTGCACTTTTGAAAAACGACACATAAAATTGAAGCATGCTTGAATTTTTTTTGGTCGTTTTTTTACAAGACATAAAACAACGTTTTCCCCCACACACAGTCAATTAAAGTGACGTTTTTAAAAACGTCATTTTTTTTCATCACATAAAGTGATGGTGTGTACGCGTTTTTTCATCCACGCATGCCCAGAAGTTACTTATGAAGCAAGCTTCAATGGTAAAACGTGGTGGAACGTAACCTCGCTTTGCTAGAACATTGTGAGAAAACGATGGTGTGTATGCAACTTCGTCTTTGAAAATTGAAGTTTCAAAAACGTCATTTTTTACTTCACAGAAAATGTCATTTTTTTTCATCACATAAAGTGATGGTGTGTACGCGGCATAAGAGTAGGACAACCAGGCGGAAATTACTATATCAGGCACCTGTGACTAATTTATGCTGTATACCTTACGGCAGTAAGGTCAGCGGCCTGCGGATACACTGGTGTGACCACTGAAGATTTATGCTCTCTAAGCACCTACCTTTTCAATATTTTCTGGATGATGGGATTCATTTTATATTACTTGAGCACAGACTTTTGTTGGATTTCTGTCACAAATTTAATTGCATTATTTTTTTTTTACTCACAGATTTTTGTTGGATAATTGTCACATATTTTGACATAGACTTTTCTACTAGATCAATGTAATTAAATTTTCTTCAGTCACGGATTTTTGTTAGATAATTGTCACATATTGCATTGTGAAACAGACTTTTCTACTGGATCAATTTTTATTTTGATTTTTATTGCTTCCATCCAGTATTTTGTATTCATCACAATCTTTGATGTAGTTCATGTATGTTCCTATTTATCTGCTACCACCTATTACTATATTCCCCTAGCATACTCTCTTTGTTATACACAGCGCTAATAGCCTGCGGATACACTGGTGTGACCACTGTAGATTTATGCTCTCTTAAGCACCTTATCAATATTTTCTGGTGATGGGATCCATTTTATATATGTAGCGCCTGTGTACTTTATGGTACCGATGCTAGTTAAATTTAGAGGTAGATCAGAGTGTAGTTAAACTCTGATCCAGATTGTTAAGTGCAAAACAGGGTCTCTGTCTCAGCTGGGCTGTGCTGTGAGCTATTCTGTTGCATTGGGGTGTTCTTCGAACCCCAGTGCTGCAGGTGGCAGCAGTGGAGTCAAGGGTGCTCTTTCCCAACAGCCAATCATAAGGGTTTGACCTCGCTGTGCATGCTAGGGAGGGGTATTTATGAGGCAGACGCCATTGGTTCTGGGTCTTCTTCTTCGAGTGTGGCACCCACCTTTAGGGTGACCACATCACGGCGCCCCCGCGTTATGGCCTACCTGGACCATGTTGGCCCGGAGCATCTGAACAGCGATGGGGACCCAGTGAGCGACTGGGTTCCCACCTTTGAAGATCCCAAGCTGTACTGCTGTTCGGTGGGGAGTCCGTCTGAGAAGCGCCATTGAGAGGCTGGCGGTCCAAAAGGGCTTCGGCAAACCACCGGGGATCAAGGTAGCCAGACACTGAAGGATTGATCACCTGTCAGTCGGTACCTGGGCGACAACTTGAAGGCGATCCAGGCTTAATTCATCTAAGTAGGGATATCTCCAAGAATTCAATCCAAAGAGGGCCTTTGGCAGAGGTATCTTTCTGAGGCTCACCAAGGAGGGTCTGTGGCAGAGACTTTTCCTCAAGTTCAAGTTCACCAAGGAGGGTCTGTGGCAGAGACTTTATCCTACAAATGTTTGAGTGATACCCTGGCTTTCAGGTCAGTGAGAGAGGCCTGTCGGGGTACACTAAACCCACTCAGGCAGGAGTGGCGCGTAGAGAAGTGTTACGTTTGGGAGCAGGACTGTTTCCCTATCATCACACCTGAATCTGCTGTTCTCTCCTCTTTTTCAACTTCACTTTCCTCACCACAAGTTTATTGTTTTTACCCGGCTGGGTAATAAAGAGCACCTGTTGCGGACATTCCTTTACTTCTACCAAATGCAATACGCATCATTCACCCCCTAGGAATTCGGGGGAGCCATGAAGTAAATGTGCCACCCAAAACAACCAGCAGCTCCTCCGGGGGTTAATGCTACATATACTTGAGCACAGACTAGATAGTTTTTTTTTCTTGGATAATTGTCATATATTTTGACATACTTTTCTACTAGTCCAATTTAATTAAATTGTCTTCACTCACAAATTTTTGTTGGATAATTGTCCCATATTGTATTGTGAAACTGACTTTTCCACTGGATCAATATTTTTTTTTTTTTGCTTTTTCTCAGTATTCCTCTTAATATTTGATGTAGTTCATGTATGTTTCTATTTTATCTGCTATCATCCATTATCCCCTAGCATACTCTGTTATACACAGCGCAAATACCACCATTTACTTTACTAAAACACAAGCACTGTCACTGTACTAATGAATGAATGAATGACTTGTATAGCACAACGCATGCGAACTGAATCGCCTCTGGGCGCTTTTTCCAGCCAGTATCTACTTTGCTGGTGTGGTCATTTTTACCCCGTAGGATCACTGGCTGGGAAAGGGTTAACATCAGGGGCGATTAAAGGGTTAACTGTGTCTAGCCAGCAATTCAGTGTAGTGGGGGAGGTGCTTTTACTAGTGGAAGGCATGGATCGGTGTTCCTGCTTAAAGCGGGAGTTCACCCATGTATTTATTTTTAGACCTTTTCCCCTAAGGCCCCGTACACACGATAGAATCTATCCGCAGATAAATCCCATCGAATGGGTTTCTGCGGATAGATTCTATGGTGTGTACACTCCGGCGGATATTTATCCGCGGATATTTCCGAATTCCAGCAGATAAATATTTGTCGACATGCACAGAATATCTATCTGCTGGAATCGGATCCCACGGATGGATCCGCTCGTCTGTACAGACTCACCAGATCCATCCGTCCAAAGGGATTCCCCGCACGCGTCGTAATGATTTGACGCATGCGTGGAATTCCTTATATGACAGCGTCGCGCCCGTCGCCGCGTCATAATAGCGGCGACGGCGCGACACGTCATCGCCAGAGGATTTCAGCGCGGATTTCAATGCGATGGTGTGTACACGCCATCGCATAGAAATCTGCTGAAATCCTCGAGAGGATTTATCCGCGGATACGGTCCGCTGGACCGTATCTGCGGATAAATCCTCTCGTGTGTATGGGGCCTTAGATTCCTGCTCGTTTTGTCTAGGGGAATCGGCTAGTTGTTTTAAAATATGATCCGTACTTACCTGTTTTCGAGATGCATCTTCTCCATCGCTTCCGGGTATGGGTCTTCGGGAGCGGGCGTTCCTTCTTGATTGAAAGTCTTCCGAGAGGCTTCCGACGGTCGCATCCATCGCGTCACTAGTAGCCGAAAGAAGCCGAACGTCGGTGCGGCTCTATACTGCGCCTGCGCACCGACGTTCGGCTTCTTTCGGAAAATCGTGACAAAGCTGACAGAAGAAGAAAGCAGAGAAAGCAGAAGAATACACTCACCCGTCTGTAGGTGGGGCCCCATGTATGGTACCCCATTAGGGAGTAGGAATACACAGAGACTGATAGGAATACACCGTCCTCTAAGGGAAGAGGCCTGCAGCACCGTCCTGTAATGGAAAGCCTCGTACACACGATCAGTCCATCCGATGAGAACGGTCTGAAGGACCATTCTCATCGGTTAACCGATGAAGCTGACTGATGGTCCGTCGCGCCTACACACCATCGGTTAAAAAACGATTGTGTCAGAAGGCGGTGACGTAAAACACAACGACGTGCTGAAAAAAACTAAGTTCAGTGCTTTCAAGCATGCGTCAACTTGATTCTGAGCATGCGTGGATTTTTAACCAATGGTTGTGCCTACTAACGATCGGTTTTGACCTATCAGTTATGAATCCATCTGTTAAATTTAAAGCAAGTTGGCTTTTTTTTAACCTATGGTTAAATAACCTATGGGGCCCACACACAATCGATTTTGACCGATGAAAACGGTCCATCAGACCGTTGTCCTCTGGTTAACCTATCGTGTGTACGAGGCCGAAGAGGCCTGCAGCACCGTCCTGTAATAGAAGAGGCCTGCAGCACCGTCCTGTAATGAAAGAGGCCAGCAGCACCGTCCTGTAATGGAAGAGGCCTGCAGCACCGTCCTGTAATGGAAGAGGCCTGCAGCACCATCCTGTAATGGAAGAGGCCTGCAGCACCATCCTGTAATGGAAGAGGCCTGCAGCACCGTCCTGTAATGGAAGAGGCCTGCAGAACCGTCCTGTAATGGAAGAGGCCTGCAGAACCGTCCTGTAATGGAAGAGGCCTGCAGCACCGTCTTGTAATGGAAGAGGCCTGCAGCACCGTCCTGTAATGGAAGAGGCCTGCAGCACCGTCCTGTAATGGAAGAGGCCTGCAGCACCGTCCTGTAATGGAAGAGGCCTGCAGCACCGTCCTGTAATGGAAGAGCACCGTCCAGCATGGGAGATGGATGGAGCATTGTACTTTGCAAACATAATTTTAACTTGACAAAACACTAAAAAAGCAGGATAAAGTTTTGCCACTCTTCGCAAAAAGGTTTAGAGTTCTTCCACATATTTTATAGGATATACCATATGTCACTGCTTCCCCAATGGCTGTAAGTTACACACGCCATTGCTCCTGTCCCCGTGGACTCATTCCCGCTCTTATTTCAGATCGCAGATGCTGGACTTACACCTGTGGACTGGTTGACACCTTAATAATTGAACTGCTACATGAGTTGCCCTGAGCTACCAGCTTTTACAAAGTCTCAGTTTTTTTTAATGAGCCTTCAATTGTGTTTTGCGTACGGGGCGATTTGTTATTATAAAGCAAACATGAGAGTTTTCAGATAACCTCATCATCATTCAGCAGGAAGATGATTATATATTCATGAGCATTCCTTCCAGAAGGCATCATCGGGGAACAGATGTCACCTCAATAACTTTGTGCTTGCTGTGGTAACTTACATAAAAAAATTAAAATAAACTCCTACTTTGCTTCTCGCACAATAATTTTTTATATAGTGGTGGGTCTCTCTCTCCTGACATGCGAGACATTATGCAATACTGTAATTGTTAATACATCATTAAATATTTATCTTTTTCAATGCGGGCAGTAGGGATGGTCCCAATGTTCATTTGTTCGCAGAACAAAAACATATGGGGCGCTCACGGGAAGTTCGTCCGCTGCAGAGTCCCCATACTGCACTGCCAGATCGCAGTGCATTGACAGCTGCTGATTGGCCAAAGCATGCACCTGACCTGTATGAAGAGTTATATAATACGAGGCTTGTTGTAAACCATGTGGATCCAAGAATAACTGTTATTCAGCCCCAAACAGCATATAAAGAATGTGTCCCAACCAGAGGGGGGCTTATAGAAAACCAGTGTAGATCATTTATAGAAAATATATGTAGCATTACCCCCGGAGGAGCTGCTGGTTGTTTTGGGTGGCACATTTACCTCGTAGCTCTTCCGAATTCCTAGAATGATGCATATAGCAATGCATATAGCAATAGTAAATGAATGTCCGCAACAAGTGTCTTTGCTGTGCTGGTGATGAAAGGATAGAGTTTGCAGGAAGATGGAGAACAGCAGATTCAGTCTTTGGAACAGTCATGTTCTCATATGTAACACTTTATGTACCACTCCTGCCTGAGTGGGTTTAGTGTACACGGACCGGCCTCGCTCACTGACCTGGCAGCCAGAGTATCACTCGAACATTTGTAGGGTAAAGTCTCTGCCACAGACCCTCCTGAATGGACTTCAGGGAGAAGCCTCTGCCACAGGCACTGGTTGCAGTTATGGAGGTAATCCTCCTTAGGTGAATTACGCCTGGATCTCCTTAATCTCGCCTAGGTACCGACTGACAGGTGATCAATCCTTCAGTGTCCGGCTACCTTGATCCCCGGTGGTTTGTCAAAATCCTTTTGGATCGCCAGCCTCTCATTGGCGCTCCTCAGACAGACTCCCCACCGAACAGCAATACAGCTTGGGATCCTCAAAGGTGGAAACCCAGTCGCTCACTGGGTCCCCGTCGCTGCTCCCGGAACCAGGAACACCACGTGGCATGCATGCCCCGGTAGGCCATAACGCCAGGGCACAGTGATGTGGCCACCCTAAAGGTGGGTGCCACACTGGACGGCGAAGAATCCAGAACCAATGGCGTCTGCCCCATAAATACCCTCCCCCAGCATGCACAGCGATGCTCAACCCTCCTGATTGGCTGCTGGGGAAGAGCACCCAAACCTTGACTCCACTGCTGCCATCTACTGCACTGGGGTGGGAAGAACGCCCCAGCACAACAGAATGAGCCCACAGCACAGCCAAGCTGAGACAGAGACCCTGTTCTGCACTTAAAAAACTGGATCAGAGTTTAACTACACTCTGATCCCCCTCTAAATTTAAATAGCACCGGTACTCTAAAGTAACCAGGCACTACATATATAAAAGACTTTATTGGTTATTATAGAACATGGTTGGTGGACATAGAATTATGGAACTAAAAATTCCTGGTCTGGCTGGTCAATCCAGGCAGACCAAGCAATTCACACACACATACATATATAGGACATACATGACAAAAACATGTAACAAATATAACAAAAACCGTCCGGACGCAAAGTAATTCGGGACAGTGTCATTAAAAAAATTCCCTTGTGCTTTGTACGCAAATCCACACCGTGCCAAAATGTGCACTTTCAGAGTCTAAATGCACACAAAGCACAAAAAAAATTCCTTCGTGCTTAAAAGCACGTTTGTATCAAGCTCTTTGGTACAAGGAATATGAAGTAACTTCAATGGTACCAGGTAGAATCAGAAACGATGCTGCTTCAAGCTGGAATCTCAAGCGGCTGGGCAGAGCACAGACACTCGGTTCGTTTATTCATTGGAAACAAAAGAATAACAAAACAGGAAGTTATGGCCCCAACAGCCAATCGCTTCCCTTAATACAAAATGACATCACAGGAAATGACAAACCCTAAAGGGGAGGGCACTCACAGGAGGGGAAGGGGAGGAAGTGCACACACCCCATCTTAGTCAGCATGGAGCTCACTCAATACTGTTCGAAGAAAACAGTATCTAGTAAGATCATTCGTCCGGGCTGGCGTTCTTACAGTTTTGGAGACAATCTGCAGGAACATTGCTACTGCTGTTGTCAATATACGGTACAAGTACACCGACAAGGCAGATATCAATGTCCTCTTATAAAAACAGATATATATCTATAAGGGGATAACGAAGTCCGCAAGAGAGATATAATAGGTTTCTCTCGTTATGCGGACTTTGCTTCTCTAATGTGTATAGTCATTGGAAAGCAAGCAGTCCAGCGCATTGCGCTTGATATCTACAAACCAACAAATGCCCACACACACACAGAGAACACGTTTCAATCCCATAAGAAGGTTTTCATACTGACCGTTTTTACCTCTGGTCTCGATTCAACCCAAGGGCGCTCTGCTAGAGCGCTCCTCGATTAAACATCAGACACAGGGAGACAGATGACAATATATAAAACACACATCCTAGAATAAAATGTCCACATAAATCTTAAATAATACAATTTCCACAACAGGTCCGCTCTTCCCAGATAATACTGGGATGACAGCAACGCTGTATAAAAGGAGCAGACCTGTGCATGGGCGTCCGCTGAAATTTTTTCAGGGGGGGGCGCTTCAGCAGCGGCGATACAGTTGCATTTAACCCTGTCTTCGACCGCTAGCTGGGGTTTAAACCCCCCTCCCTCTAGCGGCTGAATAGGATGGATGGTGTTAGTAGGGCAGTAATAGAAGGGCAGTGGACGGAAATGTATTTTTTTTTTTACATTTTTTACCAGTCTTGTTGGGGGGCTTTGGTGAAATATCAGGGGACTAAACAGACCCCTGATAGCTCACTTTTGAAAAAGAGAAAGGGACTGAGTGTGAATTCTCCAGTTCCTTTCTCTGAAGCATAATAAACATAGTAAATTGAAAAAAATATACTCTGTGTGTACCAAACTTTTCCTGATTCCCTCAATCTCTGTGACTGGTCCCCTACAGCTTCTGTGAAAGTTGTGACAGACTGTGGTAGCACTCCATCATCCTCATTGTACCATACAGGGTTAATGTTCCTGTATGGTACAGTAGGTGTTTGTGATATTGTGTTTTTAGCACGACAGCATCACGCTGATTCTCGGCGACATGGTGCCGAGATCTCGCCGACATCTCACACTCACTGGAATAGTGACAGCACATCCCAGCAAGCGCGTCATAGAAGCGACGGGAGATCCGACTTGGATTCCCGCCAATTCTACACGTGTGCGGCGTTTGTTATGAATCCTGAGGGGGAAGTCCCCGCCGGGAGGAAGAACCGGGGTGCGCCGAGTCAAGAGCGGAGAGCGGCGAATATAGAAGAAGACCCCCCCAGAGCTGAGAAGACCCCCGGAGCGGAGAAGACGTCACAGAAGAGCGGTGAAGACCCCCGGAAATTGGAAGAAGAAGCCTCCCCTGGTAAAAGAGCTAAAGAAGACAGGGGAGGCCTCCAGAGCAGACTAATAAAATATTTTAATACCCTGTGTGGTTTATTTGTGTTTTTACCACTTTTCTTGCAGGTGAATGGGTAGGGGTACGATGTACCCCATACTCATTCACTTAGGGTGGGGGGCCGGTATCTGGGGGCCCCCTTATTAAAGGGGGCTCCCAGATTCCGATAAGCCTCCCGCCCGCATACCCCGACAACCAATGGCCAGGGTTGTCGGGAAGGGGCCCTGTCCTCATCAACATGGGGACAGGGTGCTCTGAGGTGGGGGGGCCGAAGTGCGCCCCCCTGCCCCAGAGCACCCAACCCCCCCATGTTGAGGGCATGCAGCCTGGTACGGCTCAGGAGGGGGGGCGCTCGCTCGTCCCCACTCCCTTCCTGGCTGGCCGGGTAGCGTGCTTTGGATACGGGTCTGGTATGGATTGTAGGGGGACCCCCTACGCCGTTTTTTTCGGCGTAGGGGGGCTCTCCTTACAACCCATAACAGACCTAAGGGCCCGGTATGCTCCTGAGGGGGAACCCATGCCGGATTTTTATTTAAAATCCGGCGGGGACTTCCCCCTCAGGATTCATAACAAACGCCGCACACGTGTAGAATTGGCGGGAATCCAAGTCGGATCTCCCGTCGCTTCTATGACGGCTCTGTCTCCATCGCGGCAAGCCAGCTCGGCGCTGGCTCCCGCGATGGGGCTCGTAGGTGCTCAATCTCGCCGAGAAAGGGAGCGAGATTGACACAATATCGAGTTCACCTACTGTATGCAATGATGCTGAGGCTTTGGGTGGAGGAGAGCAATGCAGCTGACTGGAACATGGAAGTAAAAGTGGTAATTTCCCCCCAGCAGTACAAGGGTGGACTTTTCCCTTTTCCTGGAGGGGGGCTGTATTCTGTATGTTTCTTTATACTCATGACAATGTCAGGAATATACTGGGACTTTTCAGGTTCTACATAGCCAAGATGTTTCCTTTCTCTTTCAGTAAATCTGCACATTGCAAGATGCAGAACAGGTTTACAGCACAGAATCATACAGCTTGGAAGGCAAAACAGGTTGGGACTCACGGGAGGAGAATATGCAGTGTGGCATCTGTCCTCTGTTATCGTCAGTCTACCCCTGGGTGAGCCTTGATGTCAGGTGGGCAGGAAGCAGTGATCGGGCTGCAGTCTGTGTATGGTCGCTTGCTCTGCCCTCCTATAGAGGAGATTTGTTACAGCCCAGGTCCAGCCTCCCAGCCTGAAAGGAGCCTGTGCCCAGGAGAAAGGGTTTGCTGCTGCCGCCATAGAAAGGAAGCTGGCAGATATGGGCGCATCCTCGTCCATGCTTTTGGATTCTTTAGCTGCCTCCTCCTTGTCTGGGCCCGCCCATCGGCTCACTTCTGCATGCAAACAGCGGCAGGCAGTGTGGGCTCGCTGAAGTTCTTTGGATCCTCCTGCACTCAGCATTAGTGCAGGGTAGACTGACACTGTGCCTCTAGTGAGACGGCGGGGGAGGGGAGACACATCATACACAGAGCAATATCGTCACTTTCGGTGCAGTCCACTCTGACTTCCAGGGGGGGGGCAATTGACCCCCCTTGTCCTATGGAGCGGACGCCCATGAGGATTGGTTGGGGAAGGTGGGGGAGATCATGGAGGCAGAGAGATGGTTAGCTGACTGTAGAGGCACCTGCGAAAAATTTGACCTTACTTGGGCCGAGTGGAGAGCCCACGTGCATGACACTGTTATGATATCATCTAGCTTGGACGTTGCATTGCTCGCCTTAGCAGATCCTTCCTTTGGGAGACTCGTTCAGGCGCACCGCCAATCTACAACCACAAGCTCCACTTCATAGTGGTCCATCATGCTGACAATCTCGTTGCGGGCTGTTCCACATGCCTTTCTACCCTAATCTATCCCCCCTTCTCTCCTTTTTTCCTCTGTTCCTTTTCTGACTCTATTTATCTCTTTTCAACCCCCCTTCCTCTCACTGTTGATTGCGCATTTGATTTGTTTTAACAAGTTTTCCCTCTGGGACACCTGGGAGCCCTTTGTATTGTTTTTTTCTACCTGGATGTTCCTCTGGTTCCTAACCGTCCTGGGTACTTCAAAATTATTAACGTGCTTAATGCGCAGGGGAGTCATGTTTGCCGCTACTCTAGGAGTGGGGCGGCTGGCCGCCCTGCCCCCCTCTAGTCTAGAGGGGAGGCCTGTCCAAGTGGACCGAATGTCCGGGTCGGGCCGAGATGGGCAGGGTGCCCCGATGTTCGCACATTGCTGATGGTGGTTCTCCCCGGGGACATGCGATGGTTGTCTATGCTTGGACTATACTAAACATGTCCCCTGGTGCTCTCCCCCTCCCCTCAGTACCCTTCCCTTTCCCTCATTTCCGCTTGTCCTCTGTTCCTCCCCTGGCCTCTTTCCCTTCCCTCCCTCCCTGATTGTTGTGAAGTCATACTGTTTTTGTCTTTTAATTTGAAAAATAAAAATAAAGATTATACAAAAAAAAGCATGTGCATTTGTTCTACATGTTCTCTGTTATTTCCATGATATATTCATGTTCTGTAGATCGATATTAACCATGTAGAAAAGTTGTGTTTTTAGATTTCCCATGGACCTGTATGTAGAAAAGAATCCCTGCCTAAACAAATGCAATATGCTCTGTTCTACAGTAAATCATTATAATGCTCAGTATATAAACTGCTCAGCGTTACCACCTGCTGTGCATTACCCAGAATCCTCAGGGAACAGGCCAAAACCGATTTTTATTTACTCCATTGCTGTAGAAAACTACACAATCTGTCTATTTTGACTTAAAGTGCCTATAACAGGCCTCAGGGGAGGGTGTCAGGGTATATATCAGTATTATAGTCCCGAAAGTCATAAGCGCTTTCCTATGGGCAACACCACCCATAGAACCGTCTGCGACATTTCATTCATAATTTCCTTTAAGACGTTGAGAAATCCTGTTATTATTGTGACATTTATAGACATGGCTACATTTGTTTTTCCTTCATAAATATCCATTCTGGACCAGCAGGAAATCATCATTCTTGCAATTACGCTGTGTAATTGCTCTGTATCTCAGCTGACCTCCCTTATTTTGCAGCTTTGAATAATGGCTTGCGGGACCAAAAGGCATCAGAAGATGACATCTCTCTAACCTTTCAACTATTGATTGTTGCCGTGGGAACCTCATGCACCAATCCCATTTCTCTCTTCAGTGGATGAATATTTTTTTTTCTTTGACCATGGATGTACAGTATAATTACATATTGGATTTAGCGTGGGGTGATCAGAATACGGAGGGATAAACTGATGTCAGGATGTATCAGCACACTGTATTTACTATCCATCAGGGGGATGGAAATTAGAAGAACACTGTGATTAAGAGGAATGCCGCAGTCAAATGCATTGAAAGGTCTGAAGAGAGATTATATTTTGCTGAGCTCTGAAGAGATTGCAGACACGGGTTTCTCAGCCAGTTAAATATTCCTTTAGCTATTTAAATCAGAATGTGCAGCTGGATTACTGATATTTCACACACTTTACTAAAACCAGGACTTGTAACATTATGGACAATAAACTGGTCATGGAAGGCGAGGCTTTTGTCCCTGGTGTCCCAAGCTACCATTGTCTCTAAATCGGTCATCCTTAGAAGCTCAGATACATACGTACTATTTATCCTAGTTCTGATTGACTGGCACAGTTTCTCAGCTTTGAGCCCATTAATTGCTAAGCCATGATGAAGAGGGGTTGCTTGGCCCTGTGCCGCCCCAATGGGGGATAGAATTTATGGGCTAGATTCAGTAAGAGTTAGGTCGGCGTATCAGTAGATACGCCGACCTAACTCGGAATCTGCGCCGACCTAAGTTTAAGTGTATTCTCAAACAGAGATACACTTAAACCTATCTAAGATACGACGGCTTGCGCTGTCCTATCTTAGGGTGTAATTTTTAGGCTGACCGCTAGGTGGGGTAGAATATGTAAATCACTAGAGACGCCTATTCACGAACGTATGCCCGGCCGACGCAGTACAGATACGCCGTTTACGTAACGCATTATCAGGCCTCAGCTAAATTTGAATTAGGCGCCATTACGCCCGCCCGATTTACGCTACGCTACGATTTACGCTACGCCGCCGTAACTTAGCAGGCAAGTACTTTCTAAATCATGTACTTGCCTCGCTAACTTACGGCGGCGTAGTGTAAATACGCTACGCCGCCGCAAAGTTAGGACGCCCTTTTTGAATCTACCCCTATGTATATATTGTTTCTCTGAACCATTTTTCTATGGATGTTTATGTTTAGTTCACATGCTGCCATCTAGTGACCTTGTATGGTGATGCATTTGTTTTCCATGTTTCTTCTCTGATCTATGACACATTTCCTTTGTGTGTGTAATGCTCCACCCTTCTTCCTGAGTTTTGTACTTCCTGTGTCATGGAAGCTGAAGCTACAGGCCACATGTATTCTGTATAAGTAAGCTACAGACAGCAACACTGTATCCTGGCTTAGGCCAACAAGGCCCAGGCCTAGGGCAGCACGGAAATAGTGTAGCGCCAGTCTTATGGGGCAGACAGAGCTGAGAGGCAAATAAGTCTTGCACCCCCATAAAGCGGCCACACTGCTTCCGGTATGTGGGCGGCAGGCATTCTGCAATTGTATGGGGGGGCGCCGCTTCTAATTTTGACTGTCCTATCATCCTGGACCACAAACCTTCCTCACTGTGCTATATGTTTTCTGCTGTACCATTGGCATGGTTATAACTTCTTAGTCTTCTCAATAAAATTATCAGAAATTTGTGCTTTAAGAAGAACACTTTTTTTTCCCTCCATTTTGGATATAGTAAGGGAGGGTTGTAGCCCCTGTCAGTTTATTTTTTTACAATCCCTGTCCCATTGCAGAGATTTCCCTTCACTTCCTGCCCCATAGCCAAACAGGAAGTGAGAGGAAATCTATGTAAATTGAGGGAATCCATTGCCCCCCCCCCCAGGCCCTCAGAACTAGTATCTCCACTCAAAAATTTCAGGGCGGGTCATAAACAGACTACAACCACCTACAACCTATTCATCTGGTGTAACCTGTCATCTGCTGTAACCGATGTTCAGAATTAACCACTTCCAGACCTTAGGTGTTTTTCAGATTCGGTGTTTGCAAGACTAAAACATTTTTTTCTGCTAGAAAATTACTTAAAACCCCCAAACATTATATATTTTTTTTTCTAACACCCTAGAGAATAAAATAGTGGTCATTCCAATACTTTTTGTCACACCGTATTTGCGCAGCGGTCTTACAAGCGCACTTTTTTTGGAAAAAATTCACTTTTTTGAATTAAAAAATAAGACAACAATAAATTTGGCCCAATTGTTTTATATATTTTGAAAGATAATGTTACGCCGAGTAAAATGATGCCCAACATGTCACGCTTAAAAATTGCGCCCGCTCGTGGCATGGCGTCAAACTTTTACCCTTAAAAATCTTGATAGGCGACGTTTAAAAAATTCTACAGGTTGCATTTTTTGAGTTACAGAGTAGGCCTAAGGCTAAAATTATTGCTCTCGCTCTAACGATCGCGGCGATACCTCACTTGTGTGGTTTGAATACCGTTTTCATATGTCGGCGCTACTCGCGTATGCGTTCGCTTCTACGCGCGAGCTCGTCGGGACGGGGCGCTTTAAAAAAATTTTTTTTTGCTTTTCGCATTTATTTTTATTTATTTTAGAATTTTTAACACTGAAAAAAAAAAAAATAAAAATTATCACTTTTATTCCTATTACAAGGAATGTAAACATCCCTTGTAATAGAAAAAAGCATGACAGGTCCTCTTAAATATGAGATCTGGGGTCAAAAAGACCTCAGATCTCATATTTGGGCTTAAATGCAAAAAATAGAAAAAAAAAAAAAAAATGTCATTTTTTCAAATGACCAAAAAAAAAATTTGTCTCTTTAAGAGGCTGGGCGGGACTGACGTTTTGACGTCACTTCCGCCCAGCCGAGCTATGGGGACGGGCGAAGGAGATTTTTCCTTCAGTCCCGTCCCCGCTCACCAGCCGACAGCATCCGATCGCCTCCGCCGCTACCGACGGCTCCGGTAAGCGGCGGAGGGCACGGGAGAGCGGCGGGAGGGGGGGGGGCCCTTTCCCGCCACCGATAACGACGATCTCGCGGTGAATCCGCCGCGGAGACCGCCATTATCGGATTCCAGACCGCGCACACTAAAGATGGATACCTCGGTTGTGACAGCAGCTGCTGCCGTTACCGAGATATCCGTCTTTAAAAATAGGACGTACATCGTCGTGCGCAGGTCTGGAAGTGGTTAAAGCACTTTTGCAAATAGAATCGGTACTTGGTTACTTCAAGTCATCTGATGAGGATTATCCTCAGTGATTATATCTGCTTATACAGGCCAGGCATAGAGGTCTCACAATACATTGCTTCACAACAATCGGAATCAGAATAGGCCCTTGGAATGCATTGGAAGTCATTTGATGTCTTTTTCCCCATTTGGGGAATCTATAAAAATCACATTTCTGGACTCTAAACATGTGTATCCAGTACTTCCTCTGGCTCAACCATGGACTTCTGAAGCCAGGGGGCCCAAAACTCAGGGCCTTGTTTTGTTGAGAGCTGCCAAACCTGCATTTAGATTTTACTAAGATCCCTCACCCATCGGATAAAGAGTTGGGATCCAGCACCTCTACTTGGATCCTTAACAAGTGACAGGTTGTTTTTTCCTTGCTCCTTCACCAAGGTCTACAAACTTTTCAGTACAGAGACAACAGGCCTACAATCTGTCACTTTACTAAAGTTTTTTTCTGACTTCCAGAAGAGGCTTTTACTGCTCTTTCATCTAGACCAGGGGCCACAGTATGGGAAGGTGCAGGGTGATGTGGCAGGTGAAACACACAGAGTCAAGTAACAAGCGTATTTTGTAACAGAGGGCCAGGAATCCAAACAGTTCCGGTGGGAAGGCAACCCGACCGGGAGCACTCACAAGTTGTAACAGCAAAGTGGCAATAGAGTAATGGTCCAGAGGTGCCAACAGCATCTGTCTCGAGGAGTGAAATGCGGCCTGGCCTGCACCCAAAAACAGGAAGGCTTCCAGGAAGGATGACGTGTCCCTGCACTTTTCCCCCTACTCCTCTGGAACCTTTCCCCCCGACACTAAGCAGTGTTCCTGACAGATGGGTGACCTGTTCCTACTCTAGCCACTCGCAAAATGCTTGCTTATTGGAGCCAGGGTGTTAAATAGACTGTCTGACCCAAGATGGCCACAAAAAACACATAGGATGCAGGCATCCAATTAGATAGCTGCCTCTCTGTGACTGAGGAAATCATAGAGGAACCAAGTTCTGCTCGACTTCCTCCTGCATCTGCATTTACACTGCGGATGAGCACCATCTGCAGTGGAGAAGGTAGGTTGCGCCTGCCCACAATACTGCTGTAGGGGAGGACCTCTCTCTCTCCTAGGAAGACATCTGTATCCCACCATTTTTAGCAATGGTTTAGATACTAGAACCCAGGCTGTCAGGTTGACATATCTCAAGGATACTTAAATGTTTTAAATCACCCTGAACAATTACACAACCAAAATACAGTGAGGCGTAGGCCCGTTTTTACACTGGCTGTCTGATCAGGTCTGCCTGTCAGTTTTTTAGGTGGACCTGATCCTACCTTACACTCTCCCCTATGGCGTGGTGGATGTCAGCACTATCCAATCCAAGCCCATCCTGCCTGCAAAATCCAGACGCATGGTGGTCCTATTTTCCACCCGTCTGGTGAATTGGATCGGATATTATAGGATGAAAAACGGATGGGCGGTCAGTTTTCACCCCTTTTCTCCATAGAGGAGAGTGTGACCCCTGAAGGAGTCGCTGACTCTGGATGTCAACAACCTTCCCATCAATGGCACACTTTCAGACACACCAAGGCTGGGGAGGGAATATTTTTTGGTGCAAAACACAGTACATTAATAACCAACATGGAAGTATAACTCAAAATATTAACAGGTGGACCAAGTGTCTCTACCCCTAAGTCCTGTAATTGGGGGGGTCCTAACTAAGAGGTAATTCAAAGAAATAGAAATCTGTCCAACCTCCTCCTGATTCCCAGTGTGTTGATCTACATTGGGGCCCAAAATCTGGTGTTGGAGCACTTGAACATAAGAGAGTCCCTCAAAACTGGGCATAGGTGCCCAAACTGAATACTAAACCAGGCAATAAACCAGTCCCCTTAAGCAGTGGGTAGAGGGTTGTAGCCAGAGGCTTCTCCCCACCCAACGAACTAGGAACTCACCTCCTCCCGCTCTCTGGGTCACAGCTGTCATCTCCGGGTGCAGACAAACTCATTGAAGACGTTCTTACAGACTTGGCAATGTAGTACAGTGAGCTATCCAGTACGCAGACTACTTCAATGTGCACCCCACATAAGTTCCTCAAACCCATAAACTTTCTGCTCTTCACCTATCTTCCCAGCTTCTTGTCATACTAGTTCCACACTGCACTGTCTCTCTGGAGACTACATCCCCCACAAGTCCTTGGTCCTCCCTGGCTGCTACAGCTTCCTCTGTTTTCCGGGTGGTGGGTGGGGCTCTTTTTCAATCCTCAATTTCTCCATAGCTCTAGGTTTAATAGTCTTCTCTCTTCTCTCACAGCCATTTCTAAAACTCTCCTGTGGCCTGAAAGAGGGAAAGGAAGTGTAGTTGCCCAGTCTGTGCTTCAGTATAGCACTGTGGACTGGGGTTAAAAGGATTTACACTGGTACTTGTGTAATCTCACATGTGCATGCAATTGTATGTCTGTATGCCCAAAGTTGAGGTATGTTGTATCATTATACATATACAGATGCATGTTGTACGGCCACAGGCAGCTGTGAGCATGAGCCCTTACTATGAAAAATCTTCTATCTACTGTAATAAATCTTTTATAGTTGGTTGCCCAGGATGGCAGACACAGGGGTTGCAAATATACAGACTTGGCGAAATGAGAGATGCCCGATTTGCATCCAAATGTGTTACTCCTTTTGCTTGATAATGTCCCCCTCTGTGTTTGTGGAGCTTATAGACGGTAACCTCACCACCTAGTACCCCATTACAGATAAATATCTTGCATAGTGTATCAAACGTGTACAGAGACAATTTTCCGAAGAAAGCGTAAGTAGTGGCAGTCATCATATTTGTCTTCTAGAAGTTTCCTTTATAAGAGGATTCCGATCTTCCTGCCTGAAGACACAATCTCATTCCACTAACAGTGTCACTGCAGGTGATGTATAGTCATGCAACTTATATATTTAGTGAAAAAAGCTCTGTAAGCCAGTAGTATCTTGCACATCTGTGCAGCTCAAGGTCATGTTTGAAGCATAGCTAAGCCCAAGAAAAAAAAATGTAATACGTTGCAGATTATCAGCCCTTAGCTGTATTGGCTGCATTTATTTTTTTTATTTTTTATATATATATATATATATATATATATATATATATATATATAAAAGCTACTTTTACCCTTTTTTTTACTTGTTATCCCACCATTAACTCGCTTATAGGCAGGTTGCCTACGGGTGCATTAATTAGTGAATGGCTGACCAATGTTGAGGGGGGGAAAAGAGTTAATATGTGTGCTACAGTTTCTGGGCTTTTTGAATCCAGCCTACTCACCAGTGAGACATAAATGTAGCACTACCCCCGAAGGAGCTGCTGGTTTAGATTTGGGCCTGTCGTTACCTTACTGTTCCATAAGCTCGTTTCAGGGGTTGTCCTTGAAGAGTTGTCCATAAGAATGTACGCACCAACGCAAAGTCTCTTTCAAGGGTTTTATTAACAAAGTTCTCCAACAGAGGGGTAGAGGGACAGGGAAAGACTCAGGCACTTTTGCTTTGCGGATCACGGGTACCACTTAGATCCAGAGGATTACCTCAGCTCCGCACTGGATTGTAGCAACCACCAGATAGGCCTACTCTCACCGGCCTAGCAGCTGATGTGAAGTTCGTCAAAGTCTCTGCCACAGACTTGATAAGTGTCGTCAGGCCTTCCCACGATCTTCTGCCACAAGATCATGTAACCGACTGAGCACGCAATATAGTTCCAACAAAAGTTACATGACTCACATTGCCAAGAATCTTTCACCCAGACCGGCAGCACAGTGAGGTAAATCCACCAGGGTACGTCCATCAACTGAATCCCACTGGTTCAGCTTCCTTTCATAGATAAGCTAGCGAAGGACCATCCCTGGATCAGTAGGCCCCAGAAACTCCTGGGCCTACTCTCAGTTGCTAAGCCTCGGGCCAGCCGGCCTACAGGCTACAAACAGCTCAACATACCTGAGGTCAGGAGGGCCCTCAGGTCGGGATCGGAAGACGACCCCCGATAAAAGGCGTATGTCCCTTAAGTACCCCTCCCCAGAATGCACAGCGGGTTGACCACACCCCCTGTGCCTCTTCAGAGAGAGAGAGATACCCAATACATCCAGCTTGTTGCCTTTCCAACTTTGACCTGCAGTGACAGTGACACCCACCATCAGGGGGAAACTTGTGCAACCCAGCTGAACTGAACCAAACCAACAATTTAGAATAATCATTCTGAGCCAAAACTACTCCTCAGACAACTATAATTTAACACATAGCGCCCACTCAATGGGAGCAGGGCGCTACATAAATATGGGGGAAGGCTAAGTTTGAGGTTCCTCTCACCAGTTTGGATAAGCCACATCAGAAAGAACATGCCATAGCTGCTGTAGAGAAGGGCTTCTGAACCTTTGTGGGCGATGTGGCAGGCGAAGCACTATGAAGTGTCTTTATGCGCTGTGGCATTAGAAGAATTTTGATTTCTCTGATCTTTTAGTCCAAACAAGACTGTTACTCTAATTCCTCTAGCGCCGTTCTATGGAAGCAGTAGGTTTAAAGAGCACACCAAACTCTTGGGATAACTTCTTTATTAACTTCAGCTTTTCTTCATATATAAACACTGACAATTTCACAGCAGGCAGTCAATGTACAAACACGTGTTGAATAAAGTATAACAAATGGCGGTTCAACTGTTCAATCTTGTCATTCTACATAAAATGGTAGATATATTTATTTCTTCAGTATCTGTACTCTCATTTTAAGTTATTTAAACACTTTCTGATCTCTTTGAGGCTTAATCCATAGTTTTACTCGCTCTATATTGCTGTTTGCAGTTTGATAGCATGTTTGGTGGAACTACAAGTAAACACATAACTAGTTTATATACAGTTCTAATCATATTATTAAAAATAGGAACATATATAACTGTATTAAAATACCTATTTTGACCACATGCTTCCATAAAACAGAACTCTGAATGGATGTGTGTCTGTTCAGTTCCTACCTCTCTCTGGTGTAATAAGTTCTAGCAGCTTTGCTAGGGAACTTTCCAGACAGAATGAGTTTAAGGCTGGCTGTGATTGGCCAAGACTCCTGCTCAGTGTGAGATTGGCTGTGATTGGCCAAGACTCCTGCTGAATAACAAAAGCTTAAAGGAGTTGTAAAGAATTTAATTTTTTTTGCTGAAATGACTGTTTACAGGGTATAGAGACATAGGGGCAGATTCACGTAGAGCCGCGTAAAATTGTGCGGGCGTAACGTATCTGATTAACGTTATGCCTCCGCAACTTACACGAGCAAGTGCTGTATTTTCAAAGCACTTGCTCCGTAAGTTGCGGCGGCGTAGCGTAAATCGTCTGGCGTAAGCCCGCCTAATTCAAATTTGGATCAGGGGGGTGTGTTTTATGCAAAACTACTGTGACCCGACGTGATTGGCGTTTTTTCAGAACGGCGCATGTGCCGTCCGTGGAATTTCCCAGTGTGCATTGCTCCAAAGTACGCCGCAAGGACGTCATTGGTTTCGACGTGAACGTAAATGACGTCCAGCCCCATTCACGGACGACTTACGCAAACAACGTAACTTTTTCAAATTTCGACACGGGAACGAGGGCCATACTTAACATTGGCTGCGCCTCATATAGCAGGGGCAACTTTACGCTGGGAAAAGCCTAACGTAAACGTCGTAACTTTACTGCGTCGGCCGCACGTACGTTTGGGAATTCGCGTATCTAGCTAATTTGCATACTCAACGAGGAATTTGACGGAAGCGCCACCTAGCGGTCCAAAAAAAATGCAGTTAAGATCCGACGACGTAAGAGACTTACGCCTGTCGGATCTAATGGATATCTATGCGTAACTGATTCTAAGAATCAGGCACATAGATACGACGGCGCAACTCAGAGATACAACGGCGTATCTGGAGATACGCTGTCGTATCTCGGTTGTGAATCTGGGCCATAATAGTTAACTGATTCCTTTTAAAAATGATTAAAAATAGATAAAAATCAATCATATAATGTACCTACAGTTTCAGTTTAGTTTTTGCATGTTTCCTGCTTCTCTGCTGCACAGAGCTAATACAGGGCAGTGATGGTTTGGAAAACGAAACTGATTGGTGTTGAGGGGTTTTAGACACACAGTAATCACACCTCCTTGATTAGTGACCACAGAGAGAAAGCTCCCATGACATTTTTCATCAGGAAACAGACAACCAGGAAGTGTTCAGAACAGAGAAGGATTAGAGCAAAAACGAACAATGAGGACATGAAACCAGGACTGCAGTAAGGTAAAGGAAGCTATTTAGTTAAAAAAAAAAAGTCCTTTAGTGTAGGGTGACCAGACATCCCCAGTTTCAGGGGACAGTCCCCTGATTGAGGACACTGTCCCCGGACCAAGTCTGTCCCTGGTTTTGTCCCCAGATTGGATTTAATAGGGGCCAGGGGCAATTTCAAAGACAGTCAGTGCAGAATAAAAAAAAAAAAAAATTGAATTACAAACCCCCGCTCCGTCGTGCCTACTAGCATAAGGGGGTTGTATTTTTCCCATTATCTGTGCCTCTTTCTGATGATCATGTGCTGGTCGGAGCGGAGGGAATATTTCTTCAGTTTCGGGCGCATGCCCATTCAGCTTCGCTCACATGTTCTTCTGCCTTGGCTCAAATCCTGGCCAGCCACCTGCCTATCTCCTTACCTTCCCTGGTGGAGTGATCTTCCTCCGCTCCCCATCCAGTAGTAGCCGGGGCCGGAGAGTAAGACTTGAGAGGCTGTGATGCGGGTGGCAACGGGCAGAGAGTCACTGATTGTTGCCATTACTAGTAAAGAAAATATATGTCCCCGGATTTAATTTTAAAAATCTGGTCACCTTACTTTAGTGACCCTTTAACTACTAGCCGACCAGCCACCGTCATTATACGGCGGCAGGTCGGCTCTCCTGGGCGAGAGCCCGTAGCTATACGTCCGCTCATCGAGCGGCCCCTAGGTGCGCGTGCGCGCCGCTGGAGGCGCGCGCGCGCGCCCCCCGCTCGCCCCCGACTCCCGTGCATGTGCCCGGCGGGCTCGATCGCCGCCGGGGAGCCGCGATTGCTCGTTACAGAGCGGGGACCGGGAGCTGTGTGTGTAAACACACAGCTCTCGGTCCTGTCAGCAGGGGAAATGCTGATCTTCTGTTCATACAATGTATGAACAGAGGATCAGTGTTTCCCCTAGTGAGGCCACCCCCCCTCCCACAGTTAGAACACACCCAGGGACATACTTAACCCCTTCCCCGCCCCCTAGTGTTAACCCCTTCACTGCCAGTGGCATTTTTATAGTAATCCAATGCATTTTTATAGCACTGATCGCTATAAAAATGCCAATGGTCCCAAAAATGTGTCAAAAGTGTCCGAAGTGTCCGCCATAATGTCGCAGTACCGAAAAAAAATCGCTGATCGCCGCCATTACTAGTAAAAAAATATATATTAATAAAAATGCCATAAAAATACCCCCTATTTTGTAAACGCTATAACTTTTGCGCAAACCAATCAATAAACGCTTATTGCGATTTTTTTTTACGAAATATATGTAGAAGAATACGTATCGACCTAAACTTAGGAAAAAAAATGTTTTTTTATATATTTTTGGGGGATATTTATTACAGCAAAAAGTAAAAAATATTCATTTTTTTCAAAATTGTCGCTCTATTTTTGTTTATAGCGCAAAAAATAAAAACCGCAGAGGTGATCAAATACCACCAAAAGAAAGCTCTATTTGTGGGAAAAAAAGGACGCCAATTTTGTTTGGGAGCCACGTCGCACAACCGCGCAATTGTCAGTTAAAGCGGCGCAGTCCCGAATCACAAAAAGTGCTCTGGTCTTTGGGCAGCAATATGGTCCGGGGGTTAAGTGGTTAACTATGCTTTCTGGTTTCAATTCTACTGTGTCTTGAGCTTCCTTGCAGTCACACAACAAATCTTAAAAGGCATATTCTCTTTTTTTGCTTCTGTGAAAATATACAACTGTTACATGAAATTCATATATAAAGTCACAGTAAATAACTCTGCTTTTATCTCTCACAATTGAGCACAGGGCTGGACTGGGACAAAAATTTGGCCCTGGACTTCATCCAGACTGGCCCACTTTGACAGGTCTCTCCCATTGCAGCCGGACAACTTCCCCCCCCCCCCCAGGCCACCCAAGCCCCCTCACCCCCTTCACTAACCACTATCCATTCTACTTTATTAGAGTAGAACGGCTGGTACTGGTACTCTTATAGGCAGTACCAGTGGGGAAGCTAGACATTATTTCACCCGGGCAAAGAATCAGTTCAGTGCCCCCCCTTATGGGACAAGATTAGGCAGAAGTGAGAAACTCCCAGGCCATAGCTGTTGAGTCAGCTGTCTGTCCCCTCCCCCCATGCTCCTCTGTCGTCCCCCCTGCTACTCTGGTCCTCCCCCTGCTTCTCTGTTCCCCCCAGGTGAGCGCTGCGGGGAGGGAGAGGAGGTGAGCGCTGCGGGAAGAGAGAGACAAAGGAACAGAGGGGGCGGCAGTCCGCTGTCACTGAAGCCGGCCCACTGAGTCATCGGCCCACCGGGAAACTCCTTGTAGTCCCAATGGCCAGTCCATCCCTGATTGAGCATATGAATTGTATTAAGGTTATTAGCAGTTCTAGCTGTATATGCATGTAATTCACATTAGCAATCTAGGACAGGTCTTAGCTGGCCAGCTACAGGCGAGTAGGCACCCTTTTCCTAGGGTTGTCACTGTTCTGTTTCGCTTATGTTAATTACGCTCTACAGTGTTAACAAAGTTGGTTACATTATTTAAATGTTATGGCAGATTGCTGCAGGGGTCAGGTCATGTATGCATAGTTACCCTTGCAGGTATATCCCTTCCCTTTACAGCATAAAGGAGCCCCCAAAGAAGTCCAATCGTGGAAAAAACAGTTAGGCAAGGAAACACTAACCTATGTCACAGTGGTTTTTAAGCTTTTTAAACTTTTGTGTTTACTGTAGCCGTTTTTATTTTCATGCACCTCTAGTGACGTCTTCTCTTAGACCCCTTTCACACTGAGGCACTATAACACTAAAAATAGCACCTGCAAAGCCCCCTGAAAGAGCTGCTGCTGTCTCTCCAGTGTGAAAGCCCTGAGGGAGTGGTGCTCTAGCAGGAGGGTAAAGAAAGTCCTGCTAGCAGCATCTTTGGAGCGATGAAGGAGCGGTGTGTGTACCACTCCTGTCCAATGAAATCAATGGGTACCGCGGCTGTTCTGGCAAAGCGCCGCTTTGCAGTGGTTTAACCCTTTCTCGGCCACTAGCAGGGGTAAAAGCGCCCTGCTAGTAGTCGAATAGCACAGCAGAATTTACGGTAAAGCTTTACCACCGATGCACCAACCGTCCCAGTGTGAAAGGGGCCTTAGGTATTTATTTAAAAGCAAATGCACCCAAGAAGGTTTTACACTATGAGACACCCCTTTGTTTTTGTTTTTTGGTACTGCTGGGTTGCCATGACAGTTCAATCCTAGTGCGGGAGGAACGGCTGGAGAAACGTGGACTGCCTGCACTACATCTTTTGGATGCCTTATCAGCAGATACATCCTAAGCGAGTTTGACCTTCCATATTCAGAGGGTCCATCGTGTGGGGTAAGAGTACATCTTGACTAAACGTTGGTGAGGTCACTTGGTGGAGGATATCGTTGGATATCACTTGTTGTTGAACTTCAATTCAACATTCACTGTTGATCTTATTGGATCATTCAGATCACTTGTTGGACTATGATCACTCAATGCATATTTAGCACCAATTTTATTCTCACATTACATTGCTTCTGCTCATTTTATTGATGTAGCACCCTGGGGTTTAGTCAGGGAGCTCCGCACAAATTTACTTGCCAAGAGTAGTCATTTTGGTAGATTGATAGAGATCTATCGATTTCTCCCTAATTTTGGCCTTGTTGCACTTTTCTCTTCTACCACTAGGTAGCTGGGAACTTGGTGGTGCTAGATATGAGAAGGGCAACCCAAGGTCAGGTTATGGGTTCACAGGGATGGACTGGCCATTGGGACTACAGGGAGTTTCCCGGTGGGGCGATGGCTTAGTGGGCCGGCTTCAGTGACAGCGGCCTGGGAGTTTCTCACTTCTGCCTAATCTTGTCCCATGAGGGGGGCACCAAACTGATTCTTTGCCCTGGGAGAAATAATGTCTAGCTACCCCACTGGTACTGCCTATAAGAGTACCAGTACCAGCCGTTCTACTCTAATAAAGTAAAACAGCTAGTGGCTAGTGAAGGGGGAGAAGTGGCTTGGGTGGCCGGCAGGGCTGGACTGGGACAGAAATTTGGCCCTGGACTTCATCCAGACTGGCCCACTTTGACAGATCTCTCCCATGGTGGCTGGACAACTCCTGCACCCTGCCGGCCACCCAAGCCCCCCCTCCACCTTCACTAGCCACTAGCCGTTCTACTTTATTAGAGTAGAATGGCTGGTACTCTTATAGGCAGTACCAGTGGGGAAGCTAGGCATTATTTCACCCGGGGCAAAGTATCAGTTCGGTGCCCCCCCTTATGGGACAAGATTAGGCAGAAGTGAGAAACTCCCAGGCCATAGCTGTTGAGTTAGCTGTCTGTCCCCTCCCCCCATGCTCCTCTGTCGTCCCCCATGCTCCTCTGTCATCGTCCCTGCTCCTCTGGTCCTCCCCCTGCTTCTTTGTTCCCCCCAGGTGAGCACTGCGGGGAGGAAGAGACAGAGGAGCAGAGGGGGGCGGCAGTCCGCTGTCACTGAAGCCAGCCCACTGAGCCATCGGCCCACCGGGAAACTCCCTGTAGTCCCAATGGCCAGACCATCCCTGGTGGCCGGGGGGGGGTGCGGGAGTTGTCCGGCCGCTATGGGAGAGACCTGTCAAAGTGGGCCGGTCTGGATAAAGTTCAGGGTCAAATTTTTGTCCCAGTCCAGCCCTGTGGGTTCATAGGGTATCTCAGCCAAGGGCAGGGGTTTTCTTGAATCTCTTGGCCTACTGGGAGAACCTATATATTTCGGGTGAAGTTAGATTGACTGTTCTGTTCCACCTGGACGGCTGTTTGGGTGGACGTGTGTCATATGCCCCAGCTGTAAGGCCAGAGATTGGGCCTATCTAGACTGTGTGAGGGCCTATCCAGTGAGAGGGCAGCACAGGGTCTGGATTGCAGGTTGCAGTCCAACCGAAAGTGACGGTTCTGACGGCCAGAGAATTTGTCAGTGGTCAGAGGTAGAAGGAAAGCTGTCGCTACAAAAGGTACCAAGAAAGTACAAGAACCATATTCTCACCAAACGGGCAAGGTAGAGAATCAGGAAACTTCAGGCGGTGATCAAGTCAGAGACCCAACCCCAGTGTTGCCAACCTACCAGATTGAAATTTACTGACACAACACCCAAAACTTACTAGCACAGTCAAGTTTTTACTGGGATTTCCAAAAGTTATAAAATTTAATAGTAAATTACAGTATTTCAGTATTACAGTATTTCGGCTACAAACAAATACAATATGCAACTAGCAATATGATTTAAGGTAGATAAGGCAAAAAACATTTCTTATTTTATTTTTGATATAGTAAGTAAGTAGCTCAGGGACTGGCCTCAGGAGGGCAATAAATTAGAATGGGTGGCACACACACATAACATTTACTCTCACAGTGACACTGAAAGCAGTGTGCAGCAGCACAGATGATGAGACCTCACCGACACAACACGTCCCCTCCTAAGTTACAGTGACAGTCTCTCTCCAAACCAAGTGGTCCCTCCAGTCTAAACAGCACTGACGGTCCTGGTCCCAGCCTGCCCTGCGCCCATACTGTCGACCCACACACAAGGCTCTGGCCGCTATGCTTGGCTCCATTGCACCTTGACATCACAAGGCATGCTCAGGCACCACCTCCGCCAGAGCTATCCGATCACACTGTAGCAAGCGCTCGGATGGTCCCAGCCGACTCCGGACCAGGCTGAGGGTCATAGCCATATTTTTTACTGGGAAACATTTACTTTTACTGGCATTTACTGGCAGGAGAAAAATGCCTGTTTTTTACTGGCTGCCAGTAAAAAATACTGGCGGTTGACAACACTGCCCAACTCGCAGAGGAGACCCTTGCAGGGCAGCCTTGTGAGTCAAGCCAGGGACCTCGTCGGTTAGCAGGGGCAAAGCTTGAGAAGTATCTGGAGTGCCAAGCTAGGGACCCAGCAGGGAGGCGGGGATGACGCTTGAGGGAGATACCACCACAAACCTTGGAGGAGCTCAAGGGATTCAGAGTCAGTGAGTCGGAGGGTCTAGTGAGAGACTAGGAGCTCAGTGTTCAAGAACTACAAGAGGCAGGTGTAGTGGAATTGAAAGAACCATTACGTTTGAGTTAGGAACTGTTAAAGACTTTTGCCATAAGAGACAGCAATCCCGCATGTGCATAAGGGGTGCCTTGCTGGGGCCTTTCCCTGCATGGCCGACTAAAGAAAGTCTCGGCATCTGCCAATTGAACCTATAACCACTTAAGGGTGTCCTGGCCCTAACCATCTTTTCCCCCCAAAATACAAAAAGGACTGTAATGAAATAAAACCTCTTTTACATCCAAGAAGTGTCTGGCGCCCAATGACTTTCACCATCCTTACACCCACTATGGCTTACAACCCACTACATATTGAAGGATGTCAGCTATTTTTGGCCTCAGACTGGACAAGGCCAGAGACCTTGCTACAATTAATCGATTTTTTCACTTTCACACAAGCGCATTATTGTTGTTTGTTTTCTTCCTTTTTTTATACCTCCCAACTTTTTGCCTAGATTAAGTTATGTTGTATTTGTGTCTGCTATTAATGTTTTTTTTGTATTTTAAGCGGAGTATAGCTTTAACTGCTTGCCGACCAGCCGCCGCAGTTATACGACATCTACGTCATCTCACCGTTCAACCAATAGGGGCGGGCGTGATCACCGCCGGGCACCCGCGATCGCTCGTTACAGAGCAAGAACTGGGAGCTGTGTGTGTAAACACACAGCTCCCGGTCCTGTTAGGGGGAGAAATGCTTGATCGTCTGTTCATACAATGTATGAACAGCGATCAGTCATTTCCCCAAGTCAGTCCACCCCCCCCTTCAGTTAGAACACACCCATGGAACATACTTAACCCCTTCCTCGCCCCCTAGTGTTAACCCCTTCCCTGCCAATCAATGCATTTTTATAGCACTGATCGCTATAAAAATGACAATGTTCCAAAAATGTGTCAAAAGTGTCCGCCATAATGTCGCAGTACCGATAAAAATCGCTGATCGCCGCCATTACTAGTAAAAAAAAAAAAATATTAATAAAAATGCCATAAAACTATCCCCTATTTTGTAAACGCTATAACGTTTGCGCAAACCAATCAATAAACGCTTATTGCGATTTTTTTTTACGAAAAATATGTACAAGAATACGTATCAGCCTAAACTGAGGGGAAAAAAAATATATATATATTTTTGGGGGGTATTTATTACAGCAAAAAGTTAAAAATATTATTTTTTTTTCAAAATTGTCGCTCTATTTTTGCCTATATCGCAAAAACTAAAAACCGCAGAGGTGATCAAATACCACCAAAAGAAAGCTCTATTTGTGGGGGGGAAAAAAGGACATTGCACGACCGTGCAATTGTCAGATAAAGCGACACAGTGGCGAATCGCAAAAAGTGACCCGGTCATTGACCAGCAATATGGTCCGGGGCTTAAGTGGTTAATATTTTCTTAGGGGTGGGGGGGACCTGTCAGGTAGTCTGTACGGGGCACTATGATTTCTATCAGCAGCCCTGGGTGGAATGCCAAGGGAGGGAAAATGGGGTGGTCAAGTAGTTGGAGGAGTCCTGGATCCTAAGTTTGCCCAGTGTATTGGCCATGTCTGCACGCAAGGTACCAGTCCATATGTTTGCCTAAATTCTGAAACAATACTAATTTTCTTTAACAAAAATCAGCAATGACAACAGATGAGTAAAAAAAAAAAAATACAAATAAACAAATCAACTTCAGTAAATGGATACCACTTTAAAAATGAATGAAGAATAAAACTCAAAGCCCAAAGTTTATACAAGCGACATTTGAGAAATGCAAATAAATATTTTGTAGTGTTTGTTTCATCATTTACTGTATATACTCGAGTATAAGCTGACTTATCTTCTTCCGAGTATAAGCTGACCTGAATATAAGCCGAGGCACCCAATTTTACCACAAAAAAATGGGAAAATTTATTGACTCGAGAATAAGCCTAGGATGCCCATCTGCATGCCTCATTGTGCCCATGACTAGACTGATGTTTAACATGGGAGTCTATAGAAGGGGTGCCCGGCTTTGAAAAATCGATGCTCCCAAGTCGTAGGTCCCACAGACAACAAACTTTGCACACCTGTAGAGGAGAAATGGGGCTACATGTGTGCCAAGTTATGGGTACAGGGGACCTACGACCGGCCAGTACTGGGTCCCCAAACCCTGGAAGACCAGGCGCAAAAAGGTGACTTGAGTATAAGCCAAGGGGGGCATTTTCATCACATAAAAAAAAAGTGCTGAAAAACTTGGCTTATACTCGAGTATATACGGTAATTCTTGTAACAAAGATAAATGCCAGGGTATTTAATATAAAACTTGAAATGTAAAAACTGCAGTCCAATGAGCTGCATGTATTGATGCATAATGCAAGTCATAGTAAGGTATGATGAAAGTGCAATGCAGTAGAATGACATCACTGAGGTGTGGTTGTGACCCGAGATCAGACATTGTATTAACATAAAAACACTGCAAGATTGCAAATCACGCCTTCTCTGCTGTAGATTACAGAGAAATTGTCCTGTATCTGTTCCAATCCTTCCAGGCTCAACTACAGATCAAATAGGGTTCTGTAGTGAATTAGTGGATGGCACTACCATACAATCATAGGACAATAAGGGCCTTCACCACCACACCTTGGTACAGTGGCATAGTAATTTTCTCCTTTATTCACATAAAGCAACAGGTCAATGTTTTGGGACCTTACAGGGGATCCTACAAGGTCCAAGAACCTTGGCTGGTAATACATGTTGCTTTATGTCAACAAAGGACAAGATTATCACTATCAGGGCAGGACTTAGGGTGGTGGGGGCCCCTGGGCTTGAGTGTTGAAGAGGCCCCCTGGAGCCGAGAATTGGGGGGGATCGAAGATGTTTAGCGAGGGGGGGGATCATAGTTGTTGAGCAGGGGTGTGTGCATTTAGGTTGTTGAGCGGGGGGGGGGGGGGGCGCATTAAAGTTGTTGAGCAGGGGGGGTGCCTCTCACCTGTGCACGGAATGTGTCGGCTCTCTTCTCTTCAGCAGACATCCACACACCGCTCCGGTTCTTCCTGGGGTTTTTGCAGTTGTTGAGCGGGGGGAGTGCCTCTCATCTGTGCCGACAGCCGGGGCCACAGACTGTCATTAGCCCCCTGGCTGTCGGCTTTCTTCCCTTCAGCAGCCACAGTCCTCCACACACCGCTCCGGTTCCTCCTGCTTCCGTGCTGCCTCCTCTTGCAGTGCGGGAAAATTAACCCTTTCACGGGCCTGCGGGAAGAAGCTGTTTGTGCGGGAAAGTCTCGCAGAATCCGTGCGTGTTGGGAGGTATGCGCAGGGCCGCCATCAGGAATTTTGGGGCCCCTTACACAGCTTAAGGCACAGGCCCCCTGGAGCAGAGAACGGGGGGGGGGGGGGGTGCCGCGAATCAAATTGAGAAGCGGGGGGGGGGGGGGCTTTACAAAAAAAGAAAAAAAGAAGAAATAAAGGAAATTATATATATATATATTTATATATATATATATATATATATATATATATATATATATATATATATATATATAAATAAAATAGGGGGGTAGCCATCCGGGGCCCTGGGGACCTCTGGGCCCTTTAATAAAAAGAGAAAAGAAACCTCTGGGCCCTTTAATAAAAAATAAACATTTATAAAAAAATACATTAAATAAGGGAGGTTGCCATCCGGGGCCCTGGGGACCTCTGAGCCTTTTAATAAAAAAAAAAAAATATAAACAAAAATAAAAAAATAAACATTTATAAAAAAAAATAAAAAAAAAGGGAGGGTTGCAACATGGGGCTCTGGGGACCTCTGAGTCCTTTAATAAAAAGAAAAATATATAAAAAAATCTGGGCCCTTTAAAAATAATAATAATAATAATAATAGTAATAATAATAATAATAATAATAATAATAATACATATATATATAAAAAATATATAAAAAAAACATTTTAAATAAAAAAAGGGGGGTTGCCATCCGGGGCCCTGGGGACCTCCGGACCCCTAAAAAGCCCAATGGTCAAGCCCAATGGTAAGTCCGGCCCTGTTGATGACTTTTGTTTGGTATAAAGACAGGTATTTAGACTTTTTTTGGGCATTGGGCCAATCACCCATTTGTTTGGTTTAAGAATGCAAAAGCAGGTTGAGGTAGCTCAAATATAGATCAGAAGGAGGTCAACTGCAGCTTAAATGTCAAATAGTGCTGAATGATCTCAGAAGCATCTCATACTGGCAAAACATGCTGCTGGAACCAGTCAACTCAGACCCTTATTGTTACTGCTACTCTTTGCTGTGTCAACTATGTTTTTCCCATTGGAATATTTTAACATGTATCTCCACTTTTGGTGTGAAAAACATACTTTGGAGCAGTGTTGGCATCCCTGTAGAAGTATTTAACCACTTACCGACCTGCCGCTGTCATTATACTGCAGCAGGTCGGCACGATCCCACGAATCGTCGTAGCTTTACGTCGGTCCATTTAAGCAGGACAGAGGCGCGGGCCTGCTGCACTGCGCGGGTGCCAAAGCTTGTGACCGGTGGTCGCAATGACCGCCAGCCACGAGTGATCACGGGCACGAGAGGCAGAACAGGGACGTGTTTGTGTGCGGAGAGGCAGATCGTGAGTTCCTACAAGCTGGGAACCACGATCTATCATCTCCTATAGTGAGTCCCCTCCCCCTACAGTTCGAACACACACTAGGGAACACAGTTGGATTGGATTGGATTGGAATAAATACTTATAGAGCGCCGAATGCGAGTTGTGAAACCCCTTGATAACCCTGTATTAATCCTTTCCCTGCCAGTGACATTTACACAGTAATCAGTGCATTTTTTATAGCACTAATCACTGTATAAAATGTCAATGGTCCCAAAAATGTGTCAAAGGGGTCCGATGTGTCCGCCGTAATGTCGAATTGCCGATAAAAACCTCAGATCGCTGCCATTACTAGTAAAAAAAATAATAATAATAAAAAATCTGTCCCCTATTTTTTAGACACTATAACGTTTGCGCAAACCAATCAGTAAACGCTTATTGTGATTTTTATTACCAAAAATCTGTATAAGAATACATATCGGTCTAAACTTAGGAACAAAAAAAATTGAAAAAAATTGGGGATATTTATTATAGCAAAAAATAAATACCACCATAGAAAGCTCTATTTGTGTGAAAAAAAGGATGTAGATTTTGTTTGTGTGCAATGTCGCATGACCACGCAATTGTCAGTTAAAACAACGCAAAAAATGGCCCGGTCATTGAACAGCCAAAGCTGAAGTGGTTAACCATTGGGAAGTATCTAACCAAAACTGAAATTTCTATTGCAGAGGATGCCTAAGGCCCCGTACACATGACCGGATCGATCCGCTGAAACTGGTCCGCCGCACCAGTTCCAGCGGACAGATCCGGTCGTGTGTAGGCCAGAGCGGACAATTGTCCCGCGGATCGGACAGCTTCCAGCGGATAAACATTTCTTAGCATGCTAAGAAATCTGTCCGCTGGAAACCTGTCCGTCGGACGTATTCGGTCGTCTGTACAGACTCACCGGACACGTCCGACCGACCGCCATCCCTCGCATGCGTCGTACTGATTCGACGCATGCGTGGAAGCTTTGAACCTCCAGGGCCGCCCACGTCGCGGCGACGGCGCGGCCACGCCCCGCGTATTGTTTACGAGCGGATTTCTGTCTGATGGTGTGTACAACCATCAGACAGAAATCCGGCAGCGGACGCAGCGGATCTATCCGCTGAAAACGGTCCGCCGGACCGTTTTCAGCGGATCGATCTGGTCGTGTGTACGGGGCCTAAGATTTTACTTTGACTGAGCCAATCACACAAGCAGGACGTGTCATTTTTGGAGGCATTTTGTATACCAGTGGTGTACGGAATGCCTCCGCTTTGTCATATTGCATTGAATTTTACACAATTACAGTGGCAGCAAATTGAAAAGGATTTTTTTTTTATAAGATTATATTACAATGTGACTTATTTAACAATTGTATATGCTATATTATTTTTTAATTATTTGCTATTTTTGTATCCACAAAAGTGGAGTTAGCCTTTAAGCATTATAGGTATTTCACACCCTTCTTATATGTATTTCCTTGTACAGCACTAGGAGGCAGAACTGAGACTTGTAGAGCAACAATTGCACCTTCAGAAATTGGGAAGCTCAGTTATCAGGCTAAGGCAGCTTTGCAGCATGGGGAACTGCCAAAAACAAGGATTGACGGGTAGTTAGTAGCCTTTATATCTACTTGAAGGCCGTTTTTTCTTTTTGACTGTAGTGTGTCTTTAATCTTAATTGAACAAAACTTTCCAAATCTTACCCGATTATGACAGGCAAAGCAATAGTGCTGTCCGATTCTCCCAACAGGTGATCGGCCAGGTTCATTCTCAAAAGAACTACTGCCATGTTCTGATACCTGCAAACCATCCACTTAGACATATTCAGGCTAACGCAGCCTTTGAAACTATCCAGGGCTGTTTTAGAGGCTCTTGTGATTCTGTCTTTGTAGAAAAGGACACAGTTTGACAGCCGGAGTCGGCTCCATGACACTTCTGGGATAGATCCACTGACACAGAAAAACGGTTCGGAGTGCTTGGCAATTTCAAGTTCTTTTGAGCATGTCTGGCTTTGGTCTAGCTGCAGTCGGGTTTGGGGATGGAAACACAGGGTGAGATAGGGGCAGCTAAATAATGTACTTCTTTTTCAGCCCGAAGCTATTCTTCAGCAGAGCGAAAAGAGGAAGCTTTTTATAGCTGGTGAGTGGTGACGATACAGGGAGACCTGCAGGTTTAACTCTTACTGGTTAAAGTGCTCATTTGTTTTGGTAAAGGGGATAATAGACCACCTTCTGTAAAATATACCAATATTAAAGCCAGTGAGGAATAACAATACATGGCTTACCAAGGTGACCTGACTTAATATTATGGCAGCCCATTCAGTTATCACTACTAGGAATATGGCAATACATGGACAACATGTGACCTTACGTTGTAGGAATGTAGCCCATCCAAGCAAGGGCGTACTGACAATTCAGGCACTGCTCGAGGGCCCCATGCCACTAGGGGGCCCCATCAGGGTTGCCAGCCTCAGTAGGAGCAGGGAAAGTATGAAAAAAATGTGTTTTTTTTTTTAAATCCCAAGATTATTGCTGCCCCGCCTCTCCAGTACCTTTTCAGTGTGTGCATGTGTATTCTGTGTGTATGTATACTGTGTGTGTATACTGTGTGCCCCATAATCTATTGCCTGGGGCCCCATAATCTCTTGTTGCCCGGGGGCCCCATAATCCCCTATTGCCCGGGGGCCCCATGAGTTGTCAGTCCGCCCCTGCGTCCAAGTATCACTGCTAACAAAACAGCAATACATGGATAACCAAAGTGACCTTATTTTGTAATAATGCAACCCATCCAAGTATCACTACACACAAATCGGTAATATATGGACTACAGAGGTGAACTGATTTTATAATAGGGCAGCCAATACAAGTATCACTACTAGGAATATGGCAATACATGGACAACCAAGGTGACCATACTTTGTAGGATTGTAGCCCATCCAAGTATCACTGCTAACAAAACAGCAATACATGGATAACCAAGACGGCTTTACTCTGTAATAATGCAACCCATCCAAGTATCACTTTCACCAAAACAGTAATACATGGACTACAGAGGTAACCTAACTTCATAATAGGGCAGCCAATCCATGTATCACTACTAGAAATTAGACATGTGCATTCGTTTTAGTTCTAATGCATTTTCGTCCGAATTTCGGGTATTTTCGTTATCGTTTTAACAAATGAAAACGAACGAGCAGAATCCGAAATCCGAAAGATCCGACATAAAAAAATGCTTTATTTTTTTTTCCGCTGCTGCAACAGTTCGATATGTATAGGAGATTTGACATGACGCTGACAATAGAAATCTATGTCTAACGAATCTGCGGTCAAACGTGCCTAACCTTAACTCCATTAGTCCAAGATTATTCTAAATAGAGAGGAAAGATTTGACATTATAGAGACAGTGTTGGGGTAGACCATTCGACACGAATGACAAATATTCGACAAAGCAGCGAAAAACATACAAACATTAAATCTGTCATTGAAGGCTTATGGTGTCTGTCGAAAGTTCTAAGAAGATTCGACAAGCAGCTAAACTGCACGACGCAGCAATTGTACATTTCCGGTCAAATGCTCTGCCCATAGGCTATAGAAGAATTTGAATGTTGGTTGACTAGTAATAATAATTTATAAATATAATTATTACTAGTGTCATACAACATTAGAATTCTTCTATAGCTTGTAAGCAGAACATTTGACCGAAAATGTACAATTGCGGCGTCGTATAGTTTAGCTGCTCCGTCAAATCTTCTTAGAACAATCGACAGATACCATAAGCCTTCAATGACAGATTTGACCTTAATTAATTTGGATTTTCGGACGAATGCATTTTTTAACAAAACAAAATCAATAAAAACGAATTTCGGAAGTAACTAAATCTATTTATTTTTCGGACGAAAACTAAATTCCGAAAACAAAATATTTCATTGTGCACATGTCTACTAGAAATATGGCAATACATGGACTACAGAGGTTACCTGACTTTAAAATAAGACAGCCCATTGAGGTAACACTACTAGGAATACAGCAATACATGGGCAACCAAGATGACCTTACTTATTAGCAGGAGCGTAGATAGGGGGAGGAGGGGGGTTCTATTGGTTGTGTTACTGACAGTCCAGCTTGGCACTGGCAAGCTTGTTGTGGTGCTCACCGCCTTACTGATTCAGCAGTTGACACCACAATATGTCTGCCGATGCAGAGCTAGGCTGGAATGTCTGCTGCCCTCAGTGGCATGCCTTGGCCCTGTTTTATGTAGTAGAGGAATTGCTGTGGACCCTGCACATTTCCAGCTCTGCATTGCAATCACACTGTGTTTTTGATCTGCTGAAGGTGTCAATTCAAAGTTAACAACTCCCCAAAAGAAGATTGCAAATGCAGTGTTTATCTAAACCAGATTGCATGGTTGGTTTTAAAAAAAGGTGCCCGCACTTCTTTGGTGCAATGTGGTGCGATTCAGCCCATTCAAAATGGGCTCAAATCACACCACACAGAATTGCATGTGAATTGCACAGGAATGTGGTGCAGTTCCTGTGCGATTTGCATAAAAACTATAGTGTGAAACCAGGCTTACTGTGTTGATTGCGGTGCAATCAAGGCCCATTCATTTTGAATGGGCTCAAATTGCATCAAAGTCAGGACAGAAAATTGACCGCCGCCGGGACAGTCGCCCACCCGTAGAGAGAGTGTGTGTGTGTGGGCTCGCCTCAGGCCTGTCGCTGCGCCTGCGGACGGCACAGAAGGAGTGGTGGAGAAGGTGGTCGTCTGACCGATGCGTTCAGAATTTTTTTTAGTCCACAGCCCCAAGGTATGACCGGTTCCAGTAACTATCGCCAGCGTCTGTTTTACATGGTGCGGCAATACCTAGGGGCAAGATCAGACTTGGACACCTTTGGCACCGAATATCCTCTGACTTACTGGGTCTTGAGGATGGATCACTGGCCAGAGCTTGCACAGTATACAATTGAGCTACTGGAGTGTCCTGCATCCAGCGTTCTTTCGGAACGCACATTTATTGCTGCTGAAGGCTTTGTAACCGATCACAGGGTGCGCCTCTCCACCGACTCAGTCGATCGACAGACCTTCATAAAAATGAATCAGGCTTGGATCACCACCAGTTACCAAACACCTGATGCTGATGTAACTGAATATTTTTTTTTGAAATGTCAGATCCCTTCAAGACTGCCTATGCTGATGCTGAGTGACTATGTTGTTATGTAGAGTGACTATCCTTTTCCTCCTCAATGATTATCATGCTGATAGCTTGTAAGAACATTTTTGGTTCTGGGCACCGCCACCAGTGGCTAAGGCCCAATTTTTCTGCCCCTGTTTAACAGGGGCATGTAATTACAATTTTTGATGCAATACTTTGCAGCAGGCTTATTACTGCGCTCCAACTAGAGTATCTGTGAGGGGTTGCAGTGTTGTGGCACCAACACCAGTGCCTAAGGCCTAATTTTTCTGCCCCTGTTCAACAGGGGCATTTAATTACAATTGTTGATCTAATATTTCACAGCAGGGCCCATTCCTGCGCCCACCAAGAGTAACTGTGAGGACTTACAGTGTTGTGGCACCACCACCACCACCACCAACAAAGGCCCAATTTTTCTGCCCCTGTTCAACAGGGGCATTTTATTAAAATTTTTGATCTAATATTTCACAGCAGGGCCCATTCCTGCGCCCACCAAGAGTAACTGTGAGGACTTACAGTGTTGTGGCACCAGCACCAAAGGCCCAATTTTTCTACCACTGTTCAACAATGGCATGTAATTACAATTCTTGATATAATAGTTCACAGCAGGGCGTTCCAGCGGCCACCAAGACTTACTGTGAGGGCTTACAGTGTTGTGGCAACACCAACACCTAGGGCCCAAATTTCAGCAGAGTATATACAGCAAGCCCCTACTTTCAAACATCCAACTTACAAACGACTCCTACTTGCAAACTGAAGGAGACAACAGGAAGTGAGAGGAAATCTACCCCTAGGAAGGGAAATTATCTTCTTCTATAAGAGGTGTCTCCTGTCCACTGATGCCTTATCACCAATCCTTGTTTCACTAAAAAAAACACATTTTCAAAAAATAATTTGTCATTGGGACAGAAAGTGAGGTGCAATATTCTGAACAGATGCGCACAGACAGCAAAACAAATATTACAGGGGTGATAACCCTTCTCTATATTTTCCGAAAAGCTTAAAAATAGATTGTTTGGCTGGAGCTACACTTTAAAAAAGTATCAGTTCAAAATTACAAACAGATTCGACTTAACAAACCTACAGTCCCGGTCTTGTTTGCACCGCCTGTATACTGCTGTTCAAAGTATATAGGGCCAAAGGGGCTGGTAATGACCTGGGGGGAGGGGGAAAACCCATGCTATTTTTCTCAATGATTTTCATCCATATTGTAGGGACCAGATATTACATTAAAGCCGCAAGCAGTTTTAAATGACTTTTTTTTATAGTAATGTCATTTTGTGCAGGGACAGTTCTAAACACGTGCCACTTCACAGACATATTATAGACACCCAGCAGGTACGATATTTAAAGTAATTTTTCAATATTTTTTCACTTTAAGCATCATTAAAATCACTGCTCCCGAAAAAACGTAATTTTTTTAACTTTATTTTGCATTGATACATGTTCCCTGGGGCAAGACCCGGGTCCCCAAACCCATTTTAGGACAATAACTTTCAAATTAGCTTTTACAAATAGCACTTTTGAATTTGAATGTTCGAGTCCCATAGACTTCAATGGGGTTCTAAAGTTTGCACGAACGTTCGGTCTGTTTGAAGGTTCTGGTGCAAACCGAATGGGGGGGGGGGTGTTCGGCTCATCCCTATTGTCCTTACTCCTGGATGTGGAGCTTACGTAACAAGGTATGAGTTGTGCACCAGGGGCGGACTGACCACTTGGGCACTGCCCAAGGGCCCCATACCACTAGGGGGCCCCATCAGGGTTGCCAGCCTCAGTAAAACCAGGGACAGTTTGTAAAAATATGTGTTTTAAAAAAAAATCCTAAGATTATAGCTGCTCTGCCTCTCCAGTACCGTTTCAGTGTGTGTATGTGTATTCTGTGTGTATGTATACTGTGTGTATATACTGTGTGTGTATATTGTGTGTCTGTGTGTGTATACTGTATGTGTGTGTATACTATGTGGCCCCATAATCTATTGCCTGGGGGCCCCATAATCTCCTATTGTCCTGGGGCCCCATTGAGTTGTCAGTCTGCCCCTGTTGTGCACTATCCAAAAGTACTGTGAGCACAGGCTGGCATGATGACGTGATCACTGTGGGCATGTCCCTGACAGCCTAGGTTCTCCAAAAGTGGGTTGGATGACATTGGGCATTGTTCAACCTGGAAGAAGAGTGCTGGAGTGATGGTGAGTATTGCCAAGCTTTCTTTTATGTTCAAACACACCGTTAATAAATTAATAAAATTAATAGCCTCAAGTATTTTTGGGATTTTCAAAACATAATCTCAAGGATCCACATTAGGGGCAAGGAAGGCTGTTTTGAGCTATGTAACCAGCCTATTACATTCCAACATGTTGAGGCACGAGCTCAGAGTCCTCTAGTGTATGAGATGACACCAGAAGTATCAATTGTGGAGTCATGTTTAAGTGATGTCTTTCAATAGTCACTGGAGACTACAGTATAAATAGTTTTTTTTTTTTTTTTGGGTCACCATCTGTATTATAGAATAAAGAAGGTAACATTCAGATATGTGGAATTCTCATTCATCCCTTAGAACATAAAGGACTTTCAAGTTTGTCACCTTGCCTGAACTGTAGATACTTCCCAGCTTTGTAGGGCATTTCTGCTTAAGATTGAACATTCTTCCTTTTTCTACTACAAAAGAGAATCGTTCTTTTACTTCCTATGCTGTTAAGTTTTTGAGGTAAAGCCTTTTAAGTTTCTTTTGGCTACCTCTACCATAAGTTGATTGGCTGTAATGCACACACTTTGAAAATAACAAATGTCTGGGTGGAAAATTACAGCAGATAGAGGTATACGGCAGTTGTTATGTAGACGGGTAAATCTCTCATCATTTCTCAAAAGAGGTGGGAAGTATGCCAGTAAATGGACAGCCTGAAGAAGATTTGGAAAGTTTGGAAATATTCTATTAGTTAATTTGTTTTATGCCCTTCTTTTAATTTTCTAATGTACTTTATCTGCAAAAATTGCATTTTCTTTAAAGATATTGCTTTTCATGAAAACTGACATTTGGCTGAGAGTCTGGACTGCAGCATCTTATCACATCCCTCTTACATAACTTGGATCTATATCGGTCTTCCATTCAGCTTTACTTATCTCTCCGAAGAAAACCATCTCTGCCCAGCTAGAAAACTCAAAGGAACCCTGCCAGTAAAATAAGCTTTAATAATTTAACATCACCTCCTAATAGCTGATATCTGCATAGGACAAAATAAATAATATGTGCCTACAATGCAGAGTGCATTATGAGAAGGACCAGACAATTAATGTGTCCCCAAGTGGATTGCCTACTGGGGGTTCTTGAATAATCCAGGGGGGCAGTAGTAGCTCCTGGTGCAATGGGGGGTGTTAATTAAAAATAAGAGGGGTGATTGAAACAAAAAGAAGGAAGAGAAAAAAAGAAAATCATACATGACTCCTCTGTTGTATAACATAGTGTTAAAGTCTTATTAATTACAGTGGAACCTCGGATTGCGGTTAACGAACATTTCGCAATAAGAGCACTGTATTTTAAAAAAATACCTCAGTTTGCGAGTGTTGTCTCGCAAAACGAGCAGGATTCAGGCCAAAGTGGTGTGCAGTACCGCATTTGACCTGAGGTGGGGGGACGGCCGCTGGAGCCAAGTGGAGCCAAACGGTGATGATCCCAGCCGATAGGCGCCATTCGAAAATGCTCAGAAAGACACGGAAATATTCCATTCCCAAGCCTTTCTTATATTTGCAGAGGTCGGCGGAGGTGTCCTCGGGCCTTTCCGGCTGGTTCCGAGGCATGCGGTATTGCATGCCATTGAAGTCAATGCGGAACAAATTATTTTTGTTTCCATTGACTTCAATGGGGAAACTCGTTTTGATATGCGAGCACTTTGGATTACGAGCATTCCCCTGGAATGGATTATTTAACAGAGGTTCCACTGTACTTCCAATCAAACACACAAAATGCAAGTTATAACCGATCAGTTGTCAAGTGCCTTCCTCTGGATAAACTGTGGGTATAGGATTGTGTATATGGGATTATATAATTTTATTTTTATTTTTTCCCTTCCATTGATTGAACTGGATGTGTCTTTCTTTGACTAAATATGTAACTGTTTAAAGTGGAAGTTCACCCAAAAAAAAAATTCTAATAATACCTTGAGCTGACCGGTTATACTGCGAGGATGCTGTTTTTTTTTTCCATACATACCTTGTTAGCGGTGTTTCATCCCTCGGCTTCCGGGTACGATTCTAGCGGGGCTGGGCGTTGAAGAAGCAGAACGTGATTGCGCAGGTGCCGTATAGAGTCGGCTCTATACGGCGCCTGCGCAGCGACGTTCGGCTTCTTTCGGAAAGTCGTGACGCGCAGTATGCGCCGGTCAGAGGAACGTCAATCAACTAGGAATGCCCAGCCCCGCTAGAATCGTACCCGGAAGCCGAGGGATGAAACGCCGCTAATAAGGTATGTATGAAAAAAAAAAAAACAGCATCCTCTCAGTATAACCAGTCAGCTCAAGGTATTATTAGAAATTTATTTTTGGGTGAACTTCCACTTTAAGTCTGCCGACAGGTCTTAAAGCGGTATTAAAACCAAAGCTAAAAATGGCTACATCCGTTTTTTTCTCTTATGCTTTTTCCCCCTCTGTTTTCACCCGGTGATCTGGCCGGTAGCACACTTCCTGTAATAGTGAGACACAACTCCAGAGGAATGAGCACAGGAGGCACAGCAGACTGCACCATTGTCAGACTGGGTGGGAGGGTAGTGTTAAATGTATTAACAGATTTAGAACCACTAACTGATTATAAAGTATGAGCTGGAGTTTGGCTTCAGTTACAGCAAAAAAAATGTCGTCCTTTTGGAATAACGGTTTTGCATGAATAATACAAGCTGATCATTTAGTATATGTGTACCCTGACCTTGTAAAACAATTCATTCAGTTTAAAACAGAAATGAAAGGCAAACCATTTATGTATGGATAGAAAACATTATAAATACCCTTTTTCTCTATTTTTCACTTTTTTTTTCCTCTACACCCTCTGTTCTCTGCATCAAAATGAGCTCAGAGAGCTGGGGGAGCTGAAACCGCAGTACACTAGTCTTCCCAGGTAATAAGTGTGGAGGGAGGGGCGTGTCAGCACCTGTCTGATCATTGGAGGAGAGCAGGCTGAGTTAGGAGTACAGCCACCAGTGTTGTAAGTAACGGCGTTAAAATAAACGCCGTTACCTAACGATGCCCCTTTTGAGGGTAACGAATAATCTACCAGATTACTCTTTCCCTCGCGGTAACGCCGTCCCCATTACTTGTGCGGCGTTACCGCAATTACACATACCGGTGTCAGAAGCCGCCGCCCATCCATTGTTAAAAAAGCCCGCCTCCTCCTCTGACTGTTCCGTGATAGGTTGAACACTAATTTTCCCAGCAGAGCCTGTTAAGTGTTCAGCCTATCACAGGCTCCCACAGCACACCCACATTGGTCGGCAGCAGCCTATCATCTCGGCTCACCCCAAGCCTCGTTCCCGCTCTGCTGCCCTGATTGGTTGAGACGTCCCGACCAGGAAGCCACCAGCGCACACGAGTTTGGAGCTCCAACGTATACCATCAAGCCCCTCCACAGCTCCGGTTCCACCTGACCATCAGTCACTCACCTTTGGTTTGGGTAAGACTGTCCTAGCACTGGGGACGTGCTGTTTTTGGGCTTCACACGCCCCCCCCCCCCCCCCCCCCCTCCCTGCCAGTAGAGCCTGTGGGTTTATGTGCAGCAGATTGTAATGCTGTTTTACTGTGTCCTTTTTCATCACCACACAGATGTTAGCTGGCGATTTGTATTATCCTTATCACGGAGGACTGTTGGCATTTTAAGTGTTTCAGTGCAATAAACTTCACATCTTTTTCATCATTGCTTGAACCTCACTGTGCCTGTAACACGCCTCACTGTGCCTGTAACACGCCTCACTGTGCCTGTAACATGCCTAACTTACAGGCACAGTGAGGCATGTTACAGGCACAGTGAGGCATGTTTACAGATGGCACAGTGTCGTCTTATACGCCGGCAAAAAAAAAGTCAGTTACTTTGCTGAGTAACTAATTACTAGTGTTGAGCAGAATACGCCATATTCGATTTCGCGATATATCTCGAATATATAGTCGAATATTCGAGATATATTCGCTAAATTCGAATATTCGTGATATTTTATCGAAATGAAATGATTGCGAATTTTCGCTATTGCGAATGCGAAAATAATTGCGAATTTTCGATAACTGCGGTAGGAGCACTCTGATTGGCTCAGAATATTCTTGATATTTTTTCGAAATTTCGCAAAATGCGAATGCGATATTTACTGCGCAATTTCGACAAATGCTGTAGGAGCACTCTGATTGGCTCAGAATATTCTTGATATTTTACAATACAAAATAATTGCGAATATTCGGCAAATGCGGAAGGAGCACTCTGATTGGCTCAGAATATTCTTGATATTTTACAATACAAAATAATTGCGAATATTCGGCAAATGCGGAAGGAGCACTCTGATTGGCTCAGAATATTCTTGATATTTTACAATACAAAATAATTGCGAATATTCGGCAAATGCGGAAGGAGCACTCTGATTGGCTCAGAATATTCGTGATATTTTACAATAGAAAATAAAAAGTGTTTTGCATTGGTGGTGATTCTTTACTCTATCCATCTGTCACAGCCGTTTGTTAATCAAACACCTTGAAGATTGAACACGTTCATGCTGCATGCTTTGGACTTTTTTTCACTTCACATATCAAAGACATTTTTATGAAAGATTATTTTTCTATTATTGGGACTATATTTCTTTTTATATTTGTTTCACTGTGTATTTCACAAGTTATTTGCGCTTGCTTATTTTATAATTTGCCCACATGTCTTGTCACTAGACATATTTTTTATTCTTGTAGAGCGACTCCATTTTCTGTCTTGTATTAATTTATGTTGTATAACATTTTTGAGTTGCTGCTGTATTCTCCCCTTTTTTTAAGGTATGCGCAATTTTTTCCTTCTTACAAAAAAAAAATAATATCAAACATACAAATATTCATAACATACACATACACAAAGCCCCCCCCTTTTGCATCAGAGACAATCAGAGTTCTCCTACCACAGTTATCGAAAATTCGCAATCATTTTCGCATTCGCATTAGCGAAAATTCGCAATTTGTTTTTTTTCAATTCGGCAACATAAAAGGATCGCCTCAGCTTAGCTACTCGGCCCAGGGTCTCTAATCATACCAGCAATGCTTTTAGACGTCGATAAGATGTGATCTGTTTTAACCACTTGCTTACTGGGCACATAAACCCCCTTCGTTCCCAGGCGAAATCTCAGCGTCCGGCACTGCGTCGCTTTAACTGACAATTGCGCGGTCGTGCGACGTGGCTCCCAAACAAAATTGGCGTCCTTTTTTCCCCACAAATAGAGCTTTCTTTTGGTGGTATTTGATCACCTCTGCGGTTTTTATTTTTTGCGCTATAAACAAAAAAAGAGCAACAATTTAAAAAAAAAATATATTTTTTTTACTTGTTGCTATAATAAATATCCCATTTTTTAAAAAAAAACTATTTTTTTTCTCAGTTAAGGCTGATACGTATTTTTCGACGTATTTTTGTAAAAAAAAAAAAAAAAATCGCAATAAGCGACTGGTTTGCGCAAAAGTTATAGCGCCTACAAAATGGGGAACAGAATTATGATTTTTTTTATTATTTTTTTTTTTTACTAGTAATGGCGGCGATCTGCGATTTTTATTGGGACTGGGATATTGCGGCGGACGTATCGGACACTTTTGACACAAATTTGGCGCCATTCACATTTATACGGCGATCAGTGCTATAAAAATGCACGAATTACTGTATAAATGTGACTGGCAGTGAAGGGGTTAACACTAGGGGGTGAGGAAGGGGTTAAATGTGTAGCCTGGGTGTGTTATAACTGTGTGGGGGGAGGGGGGTGACTGGGGGAGGGGACCGATGCTGTGTCTCTATGTACAAGAGACACAGATCGGTCTCCTCTCCTCTGACAGCACGTGGAGCTCTGTGTTTACACACAGAGCTCCACGTCCCTGCTGTCACCTGCCGTGTCACCGACGATCGCGTGTACCCGGCGGACATCGCGGCCGCCAGGTACACGCATCGGGTCTTCGGCGATGCGTCGGGACAGTTTTTACCCGCCGCGCGCCACCCAGTGGCGCGCGCGGGTAATGCACATAAAGGCCGTTTTTAAACGGCCACTTGGCACTTGAGAGCCGCGCTGCGGACGTATTTCGTCTATAGCGCGGATCTCAAGTGGTTAAAAATCAAATTGAAAAAATGCGAATATTCGGAATTGCGAATATTCACCGCGAAATTCGAAATATATCGCGAATACTCGAATATGCCATATTCGAGCCGAATATTCGCAATACGAATATTCGTGAGCAACACTACTAATTACTTTGCCAATGAAGTAACTGAGTCACTAACTCAATTACTTTGTCGGAACAAGTGATTTGTAACTGTAACTAATTACTTTTTTAAAGGAAGATGAGCAACACTGCTGACCACACAGTGCTCTTATGGTCAGGTTTTTAATAGGAAAACAGGAACACCAGGACGTTTACACAAAGGAAGCAAACCAAAGAGAAAATTATACTTTTTCACACAGCAGGCACATATCAGCAATATTAAATGTTGGGTTAACATATTCTTTAAGCACTACTGCCAGTATTAGGTGTTTTTTTTTCATCTATAAAAACTGATACATTCTGCTGGAGAGCTGAAAAAGCTGTGCTTTTAAAAACAACAGACTTGCGGGATGGTTTGCCAGAAGAAAGAAAGGCTTTTAGGTTTAATACTGCTTTAAAACTCAATGCCAGACCCCAAAAAAGATCACTTGAGGCTGCATCAGCCCTGCATGGTTTAGGTGCTCATTTTTACTTTATATCTGAACCTCTGCTCCTCAGGAAAATGCTACTCCATGATCCAGCAGTGAATTGTTCCTTATGTCCTCATGTCCAGAGCGGGGCTATGGGTACTACACTGAGCTTTATGAAGTGAGGACTCATGACCATTAGAGCACAGAGGTGCAGGAGCTGCAGGGACTGGTCTTGTGTGGAAATAAGGAGCGGAGGATCGGGTAAGTATATCTCATTGGATCTTTCACCTAGGACGTAGGTAGAAATATAGATGCATAAAATAATGCAAATTTGTCACTGCATGTTTCTGTTTGTTCGCCTAAAGCAGAGCTTCACCCAAAAGGGGAAGTTGTGCTCCTCCTCTCCCCTTATCCTTCACATTTGGCATTTTGTTTGGGGGGGGGGGGAAAGCATGTACCCGGTTTTGACAGGTACCCACTCTCTCATTTCCGGTTGGGTTGCCATGGCAATTTTGTCCCCCCTCCTTCACCCGCAGTCTTCTTGGACATATCACAGGTCCCAAAAAACTGCAGGAGCATTCACAAAGCGCAGCTCATGCATTCCACAAGGCTTCACTGCATACAGTACAAGTTCAATGTTGAGCTTTTGGTCGGAAATTCCGACCGTGTGTAGGCCCCATCTGACTTTTTCTGTCGGAATTTCTGACAGCAAAAATTTGAGAGCTGGTTCTCAAATTTTACGACGGGAAAAGTTCTTGTCGGAAATTCCGATCATCTGTATGCAATTCCGATGCATGCTTGGTATCAATTCGACGCATGCTCAGAATCATTGAACTTAATTTTTCTCGGCTCGTTGTAGTGTTGTACATGGGCGTCTGCTCCATAGGGCAAGGAAGGGTGGTCGCCCCCCCCCTGGAATCGCCAGGAGCAGGGCTGGACTGGCCCTGGGGCCGCTTTAAGCACTGCAGTGCTCTCCTCCCTCTGTGCTTGTATTGTATGTCACAGAGCTGGGTCTGTGTGCAAGGTCCCGCCCCCCTAGTTCGGCTCCTCTGATAGTCTTCTAGTGTTCCACATGAGGTTGGGAAGGTATCAGCGCTTTCCTGATTCAGTCTGCATGTATACAACTCATAGTTGCCAACATTTGAAAAAAAATTCCAGGGACACTTTGCAGCACAGCTATTAATTAATTACCACACTCACTTCCCCGAATCTCCACCCACTCCGCAGTATGTACAGGAGAGGAGGAGTGCAGAGGGTATGATGGGGGCAGTGTGTACAGGAGAGGAGGAGTGCAGAGGGTATGATGGGGCAGTGTGTACAGGAGAGGAGGAGTGCAGAGGGTATGATGGGGGCAGTGTGTACAGGAGAGGAGGAGGAGGAGTGCAGAGGGTATGATGGGGGCAGTGTGTACAGGAGAGGAGGAGGAGGAGGAGGAGTGCAGAGGGTATGATGGGGGCAGTGTGTACAGGAGAGGAGGAGGAGGAGTGCAGAGGGTATGATGGGGGCAGTGTGTACAGGAGAGGAGGAGGAGTGCAGAGGGTATGATGGGGGCAGTGTGTACAGGAGAGGAGGAGGAGGAGTGCAGAGGGTATGATGGGGGCAGTGTGTACAGGAGAGGAGGAGGAGTGCAGAGGGTATGATGGGGGCAGTGTGTACAGGAGAGGAGGAGGAGGAGTGCAGAGGATATGATGGGGGCAGTGTGTACAGGAGAGGAGGAGGAGGAGTGCAGAGGATATGATGGGGGCAGTGTGTACAGGAGAGGAGGAGGAGGAGTGCAGAGGGTATGATGGGGGCAGTGTGTACAGGAGAGGAGGAGGAGGAGTGCAGAGGGTATGATGGGGGCAGTGTGTACAGGAGAGGAGGAGGAGGAGTGCAGAGGGTATGATGGGGGCAGTGTGTACAGGAGAGGATGAGGAGGAGTGCAGAGGGTATGATGGGGGCAGTGTGTACAGGAGAGGATGAGGAGGAGTGCAGAGGGTATGATGGGGGCAGTGTGTACAGGAGAGGAGGAGGAGTGCAGAGGGTATGATGGGGGCAGTGTGTACAGGAGAGGAGGAGGAGTGCAGAGGGTATGATGGGGGCAGTGTGTACAGGAGAGGAGGAGGAGTGCAGAGGGTATGATGGGGGCAGTGTGTACAGGAGAGGAGGAGGAGTGCAGAGGGTATGATGGGGGCAGTGTGTACAGGAGAGGAGGAGGAGTGCAGAGGGTATGATGGGGGCAGTGTGTACAGGAGAGGAGGAGGAGTGCAGAGGGTATGATGGGGCAGTGTGTACAGGAGAGGAGGAGGAGTGCAGAGGGTATGATGGGGGCAGTGTGTACAGGAGAGGAGGAGGAGTGCAGAGGGTATGATGGGGGCAGTGTGTACAGGAGAGGAGGAGGAGTGCAGAGGGTATGCTGGGGCAGTATGTACAGGAGAGGAGGAGTGCAGAGGGTATGATGGGGGCAGTGTGTACAGGAGAGGAGGAGGAGTGCAGAGGGTATGCTGGGGAAGTATGTACAGGAGAGGAGGAGTGCAGAGGGTATGATGGGCACAGTTAGTACGGGAGAGGAGTTTGGAGGGTATGGCGGTGGCAGTATGGGGAGGGATTTCTTGTGGTGTCTATGGGGTAATCAGGAAGTGATGTTGGGAAGATAAGGGAAGGTAAGTGATCATGGAATGATGTCCCTCAGCAGGGGAGGGGGGGTAGGAAGCTCAGAGTGATGTCTGTATGATGTGATCTGGGGGTGATGCAAGCTGGGGGGAGTTGGGGACTGAGAAGTGGTCAGATAGCGATGTATATAATAAAAGAAAAAACTCATCCACTAAAAACATTTAAAACAATGAATCATACAACAGTACTAGATGTAAGTACAGATCTATGTAATCCAGTTTATAGCACTCTGCATCCAATCCAATTGCTCAGACTAGATAATGTGGAGTCATTTATAGCCATTCATGTAACCTGTGTATATATATGTGGTGAGTTCACACTTCTGATTGCACAGACTCAGAACCTGTATACATGTACAATCAGAGGTGTGAACTCACCACATACACACACAGGTTACATGAATGGCTATAAATGACTCCACATTATCTAGTCTGAGCAATTGGATTGGATGATGTTTGCACAGAGTGTTCATGCTTAGAAGTGATCTGCCAAAATGTGTTTGGGCTGCAGACCTCACCCTGCTCCCCTCCCCCACACTCAAACTCACTATCTCCCCCGATTCTTCTCCTAAGAAAAAATCTCCTTGGAAGTTTGTAACTACTACTATCCACCCTAGGAAACTTCTCCCAGAAAAGTTCAGCTCACTCACCTCCTCCCTTCCTCTGGCCAGCCGACAGGAGCTACAGTGAGCTCCGCCTCCCATGTCTCACAGCAAACCTCGCTGCTGATTGGAGGGGGAGGCTGAGTCAGAGATAACAAGGATCCGCACAGCACGAGACTGGAAGGAGGGGAGGGGACAGAAAGGAGCTTTGCATCCCAAATACACACCGCAGGCTCAGGTCCCTGCTGAGACCCAGAAGCCGCACCTGCCTTCCCCACTAGCCGGGACAAGTCCCGGCAGGCTAAATTAGCTGGGACTAGGTCCCAAATAACGGGACTGTCCCTTTAAAAACGGGACAGTTGGCAAGTATGATCAACTTTCCCTCTCCTAGACAGTCTTCTCTCCCCCTCTCCAGCCATTTCTATCCTGCTTTCACTTTCACAGTGTCCCGATGTTTGTGGGAGATCACCACCTCGCCCCCCCCTCCCCCAGCCTCCTGTTATCTCTCCCTGCTTTAGACAATCTATTCCTGCTCTGTATAGTGTCCCCCCCTCCTCTCCTGTGCCCTTCTCTCGGACCCCCTCCTCTCTACCTGCACAGCAAAACGGAGTGATGTTTTCTCCTGTCTCTGTGCTGCTGAACCTGCCTCTACTCAGCCAACAGGTAATAACAGTGACACTTTCAGGCTTCATATCACTGCTAATTGTGAAGACAAGACAACTGTTATTTCAGATTCTATTTTTAGTAGGGGCCCATTCACAAGGAGTGCAAACATGCATCTCCCATGCAGGGCTGGCATTTATCAGCACAGGGGGTACATATGTGTTGTGCACATCCCTGTGTCATCACCCCATTCATATCTACTAGGACGTGAGTCTGCATGGACACAGCCTATGTATCCTAATATGACATGCAGGTGAGGGTCCCTATTAGGGTGCCCACATGTCCCGGATTGCCCGGGATTGTCCTGCAATTCACATTTGTGTCCCGTGTCCCAGGCACCTTCATTCCGGGACTATACATTGTCCCGGAATGAAATGAGGACACGCAGCCAACCTAATAGACAATTGCCAAACTGGTTGCTAGGGCTGTCCTGCCTGGCGTCTAGCAACCAGTGACATCACATTAACAGAGTCTCAGAGCGAGGCCGAGAGGAGCAAGGCCTTTACCCAGTGCTGCCCTGCAATTGGAGAAGGTCAGGTGACAAGTCGGTGAAAGGTCGGGGCACTGGGGCTGGACACAGTACAGTAATAAATGAGGCTGACAAAGTGGGGCAATAAAAAATGAAGCTGACAAGTGGGGGGGACAATAAAAAATGAAGCTGACAAGCGGGGGCAATAAAATGAGGCTGACAAGTGGGGGCAATAAAAAATGAGGCTGACAAGTGGGGGGCAATAAAAAATAAAGCTGGCAAGTGGGGGGCAATAAAAAATGAAGCTGGGAAGTGGGGGGCAATAAAAAATGAAGCTGGGAAGTGGGGGGCAATAAAAAATGAAGCTGACAAGTGGGGGCAATAAAAAATATATATGTAAAAAATGTATACCACCTGTCTAAACTGGTGACCACTGTTTGCTTTTGTTTTTCCAAAAATTGGCAAAAAAAGTCAAAAATCATATTTTTTTGGGCTGGTGCAAGGTCGTGCGTGGGGGGCGAGGGCATGCGTGGGGGATGTCCCTGAATGGAAGTTTGGAAATGTGGTCACCCTAGTCCCTATAGAAGTGAATGGGACGCTGGCACAGAGATGGCACACAATGACCATATATCCCTGTGCTGATAAGAGAGGACAGACATGTCTGCACCACATGTGAATGGGCCCTAAAGAATTAGTGTGCATGGGCTGGTGAGTGAAGCACAGTCGGTAGGACTGGGGAGGCATGCCTGAGAGAACTGGGAGATGGCAGTTTGGGATGGGTGCAGAACCAGAAGAGAGGACTGTGGGAAGGGCAATGGAGAGAGGTCATTGCAGCCAGGTTGGCTGGCAGGGCCTGACGAGCGCTATCTGGGATTGGTAGCTGAATGGAGGACAGTTAGCACCTGAACTATTTTTACACCACAGGGGCCTGAGGTCCCTGCCCACAAAAGACAGTTCACTGAGGCCTGACTGAATTAGTGGCAAGTCTAACCATGCAGTGCTAGCTAGTCTGGAGGAGTAACAGTCTGCAGCAAGTGAAGTGCTGAAGGAGTGAAGAATAAGAGGTCTTAAGCAAGAGTTTGTGCTGGAGAGAAGACTGGAGTGTATATAGAAGTCCCAAGCAAGTTGCACTGAATGTTCCTGGGCATCCCATAATTTCCAATTTTCCATCCAAGTTCAATCCCCTCAATAAAAAAACAAAAAAACAAAGCTTATGGACTGTTCATGTACTATATGCACTGTATGGTCAGGGTGACAGGTGAACCACTACATTCAGCAACCCCTATGGGGGCATGGCTACACCTGGAAGGCCTGTGTTTACTGTATCAGGTGTCAGAAGCACACAGGTTTAATATAAGTCCTTAATTTTCCCTTATGGACTGCAAGAAATGTTTTCATATTAAAAATATTTTAATTCTCCTTCTGGCATTTACAAACTGTGTTTCGAGCACCAACAGTGGTCCTACAGGACTGGTTTCACATTATATCATGTGTATGGCTAATACACATGATATAATGTGAAATTTGATTAATTAAATAAGTATCAGTCTGTTTAAAGAGGGACTATGTTCTAATTAAATGCCATTCAAATTTGCAGCTGACACATTCACCAAACATGTGTCTAAAGGTTTTTTTCTCCTGTTTCACATCTGTTCCACTAGGACGGAGGAGAAGTGGATTGACTCAGGAGTAAGAATATCTGCACGTGTATCTAGCCGTTAAAATCATCAGCGTGCCATAAAAAGTATTTTTTTTTTCCACAGACGGACGTTTTCTTAACATTATAATGAAGTTATGCTCTTATGTTTTTTTGGGGATTTTAAGACTCCTTAGTGCACCTCAACCTAAATTGCTTAATTTTCTGAAATGTATGACATTAACAGCCATGCCTGTTGTAACTAAAATCTTACCTGTAGAGTACAATAGACCATAAGTGAAGGGGGCCGCTTTTACACAGGGGAAATTATTGGACAGGATTCAATGAATACTGATGTTAGGGGTCTAATTACAGCTGACATCACTAAGTGCAGCGGCAGCCATTTTGTCACTGTGGAATTGCAGTCTATTATGGATAATTGGAACAAATTATTCACTTCATCATAGAAAAGACTATGCCTGTATATTGTACAGACCTAAGCTGCCCTATAGTATAATGTACAAGGCACTGTACAATATACAAGGTAAGCCACTGAGGTACAAAGTGTCTGCCAGCCATGTTTAGCCATCAGATGTTCTGTGAAGAATATAGCCTTTATGGGGCTCACTCTAAAATAAGAGACAAGGAAAAGACTGTTCTTTGAAAGATTTCAGGTAGTTGTTGGCATTAATGAATATTCAGTGACTCTACAAATATACATATCACATTTATTTGTAATACGTGTACTGTACTGTATATGACTGTGTGTTTTTCAATAATGTTTGATGCATATAAGAACAATATATAGGCAGATTGTGCGAATGCTGGTTTTGTCAGTTATAGCTTAACCAATTCCCCCCAAACCTGGGCCAGCCATGAGTGCTCAGTTCCCAGGCTTTATAATCCCAGCCATCCCACCTGTGGTTTAAAAATAAGGCTGAGGCCCAAGTACTTGTTTCTGCTTTTGACTCCACTTGTGGTCTTAGGACTGCTGCTCCTTGCAGTCCGCTGGAGACACTGGCATTCTGGATGACATCCAAGTAATGGAGAACCCCAGCATTCCTGGGCTTCCACACAACTGTAGTTAGGATTAAAGATTGGACTTGCTCATAATGAACTTTAATATTGAAGTCTCTTCAGTAAAGTTGCATCAATTGTTCTAAATCTGGTCCTAAGGTATTCAAAAGGGTGCATTTGGGTTCGGCCATTTCTAAAGGACCAGGATCTGTAAAGCACAAAAAGAGGTATTAAGTAACACCACTACACAAGGATTAACTCGGGAAGACAAGGAAGAGAAATATAGTTGCTAAGAGTAACCAAGCATAAGTTTAAGGTTCAAAGCAACCAGTCGTTAGGCATTGTACTGTACCTGGTAAGGTGACGGGTCACCTAGTAGCGAGGGAGGTCATTGTCTGGCTCTCTCCTTAGCAGTCAGTTTTCAGTAACAACTTGTCAGGGCTTTGCTCTCAGCCCTACATTTTCAGCTCTCAGGTTTCTCAGCTATCGGTTAATTGCCAGTACTCATCATTCCACTGTGGCTCACCTGGTGATAATTTCCTGCTCGTCACTCCAGCTTGCAGCCAGCCCCTTCTGGCTATTTAAACATCCTGGTTTATTTCTCCTGTGCCTTCGCCTTAGCCAAACATATCAAGAGACTTTCTGCTGTGTTCCTGTTGAAGACTTTCCTGGCTGACATTTCTGATCCTGTCTGCTGCCTCTAACTACACTGATTTCTGGCTTCCTGATTTACTGGCTTGTTCTGACTACCTGCTTTGGCTACCGTACCCTGGCAATGGTTTAACTAGGTTTTCCATTTGTACCATATCTTTTACCATTATATTAAAAGGTGTGGTTTTATCTGCATTTTCTGTCTCCGTCTGATTCATGGTTCCTGACACAAATGGAACTGAACCCGTGATACAGAGATAAATGATCTGGTCACATAGGTACGGGAAGGGACAGAGTCAATGATAATAATCATGCATGAGGTCCATGCTCTGTGCTTGGTGGGACACCAATATGTTACTGGGAGTGAGGTAGTGACATGGGACAAGACACTTTTCAGAGGAACTCTGATGTATACTGCAAACAGTGAAGGCTCAGGGATCTGCCTTAATGTTAGATATTTAACATGACAGTAGTCACCGCCTAGCCCAAGGCAATGATCAGGGTGCTCTGCGTGAAAAATACCCCCACGTGCAGAGCAAGTAGGCTCCGCCTACAAATATTTCAGAAGTCCTGTCAGGTCCCCAAATAATTAAAATACCAGCACCCTGCAAGAAAAGAGACAGTATACTCACCTCTTTGGTGGCTCATGTGTTCTAGTATTCCATTGTTTTGGTGCTACAGCTTCTCCCAATGTCTTTGGCATGTAATGCTTTTGGGAGTGTAGTTTTTCTCCAGTCCCAACACCACTATAAGATTTAGCAGGGACCTATTTGTTGGAGGAAGAAACCATGATACATAGTGATGAATGCCAAAGACACTGATGGAGGCCACAGCACCAGAAGGAAAGAAACATGTCCACCAGTGAGACCAGAATCAGAATAACAACTCTTCTTCAGGGTGCTGGTGTTTGGATTTACTGTGGTTTCAGGGACCTGACAGGACACTGGTACTGGTGTTTGGATTCACTGTGGTTTCAGGGACCTGACACAACATACAGGAACACTATGCCCAAGTGACTAATAGGTCAGCTACTAATTAAACTATTTGTTAACCCCCAAAAAATTCCTGTTACCTTAAAGTATGTTATACAGCGCAGTGCCTGTGGTGTGAAATATGGACCCCTCTAACATCTGTAATATCTGCCTGATCCTGCCTGGCTATACCCTCCCCCTGTAAACTGACCATGGTGTATCATGGCTGCTGAGCCCTGACACCATGGTCAGTTTACATGCCTCCATCATCCACAACCCTCTCCTGTCCTCCTCTGTGCTCTCCCCCCTCCCTGCCTGTCAGCAATTTAGGCTTTAGTTGACCAATATTTACACTTACATCTACAGATTGTCCTTAAAGAACCACTGGGTTATGCAATGAAAGGGACATTTGGCAAATACTGAAAGGTTGAAGTCTTTACATTCTTAGCACCATCTACAAAAAAATAAAAAAAATATTGGATTGGTCAGTTTACATGGTTAAAATGGAGCCATGCTTCACATCTATTCCTTGCACCATGTAATTATCAAAAAGCAATCAATCAATATAAAAAAAGCATTTTTTTCAACACATGCTTCAAAAGGCTGTGGTCAGAGGATGTCCTTCACATTTAGTGGACTTGCCTAAAATTAATTTCTTTGGTGGCTTACATCAACCACCAGGATGGTACCAATAATTCTGCAGTGGTGGGCAGGGGGACAACTGGCAGGCGGACTATCTCAGTCACCAGAGTCTGGATAAGGGGAAAAGTCCCTATACCTTGAGGTGTTCCTCTACCCTTGTCAGAGATGGGGCACCCCAGATGTCAACCTCTATACGTTCAGGCTCAAACGGAAAGGTTCCCAGGTTTGTGACCAGGTCCAGGACCCATAGACGGATGCAATGGATTCTCTGGTGGCCGCTTGGCAGAGGTAATCCCCGATATACAGCAAAACTCCTTCCCTGGTTATTTCTACAGATAGAATGGAAGGGCATTCTGTTCATTCTTGTGGCCTGGCACCTCCCACTGAAACTGGAACTTCTTTTTCAAGGTCTGATTTACCACCCTGATTTACAGTCACTGGCTTTAATGGCGTGGCTGTTGAAAACCAGGTGCTGAAGGACAAGGGCCTGCAGTGAATTCCACTAAGCTTAGTGTCTGGAAGTTTACTTTCTAATTCATCTATTCTCGCACCTGGAAAGCATTTTGTGAGTCTCTGCGGGACCATGCTTGTGAGCTTTCAGTTGCCCTGGGTCTGTTTTTTCTGCAAAGAAGGGTGTAGAGTAGGTTGGCCCTTAGCTCTATTAGGCCTTGTACACACGAGCAGACATGTCCGATGAAAACGGTCCGCAGACTGTTTTCATCGGACATGTCTGCTGGGAGCTTTTGGTCTGATGTGTGTATACACCATCAGACCAAAATCCCCGCGGACAGAGAACGCGGTGACGTATAAGACACCGACGTTCTCTAACACGCGAGTTTAATGCCTCCACGCATGCGTTGAATCAATTCGACGCATGCGCGGGATTTCAGGAAGCTGGTTATACATCATAACCAGCAGACATGTCTGATGAGTCGTACTAACCATCAGCATGCTAAGAAACTTTTGTCCGTTGGAAACCTGTCCGCTAGGCCCTACACACGGTCGGTTTCAGCGGACATGTTCGGTCGTGTGTACAAGGCCTCAAGGGCAAGGTCTCTTTCTTGGTTGTTCTCTTTCGGCATCCCCTGGCTTCTATTTCTTTGGTTTACACATTTATCCAGGGGATCACGTGGGTGGCTTCACCATCTAGGCCCCCTCTAGCACCTTGGGATTTGAATTGTTTTGTTGGCCTTACAAAAATGTCCTTTCGATAATACCCGGGATATTCTTCTTTTAACCCTATGGCAAATGGTGGCTTTCTTGGTGGTCATCATTTCTGCTCATTTAGTGTCCAAGCTTGTGACAGTTTCTGTAAACAGCCCTTTTTGGTGTTGGTGTCTTGAGAACAAGGAGGTCCTTCATCCTAGGCTGTCCTTCCTCCCTAAGGTGATGTAGAGGCTGTCTTTCCTCCATAAGGTGATGTCAGTTTTTCACCTTAATAAGGATATAGTCCTGCTTTCCTTGTGTCCACTGCCTTCTCATCGAAGAGAAGTGGGTCCCACTGCCTTTATGTGGTAAGGGTAAATAAAGAAAAGTAGAGGCTGCACTGCTCACCAAATGATAAAATTACATAACTTATCACAATATGTGTATAAATAAACAAATTAATTATGTGGGAATCATCCAAACCACATATACTCCACAGGTAAGTAAATAGTGTCAGTCAGTGTCAATAAAATTCAAAACACAAATTGCTGAAAGCTAAACTGTACATAGCGAACAGTCTCTTCTTGCAAATCCAATAACCATATTATGTTGCTTCCGTGTATAATCCTCTATCCACAGGTCAAATTTGAGTCTTCATTGTCAAGCATTTCAAAGTGTGCCCTTTGACTTTCCCCTGCTATGTTCTGTTCCCTCAAAGCTGCTACAACACTAGTGCATCTCTGCAGCACTCAAATCGCCAATCATTTCTGATTTTGTTCTTGTTAACCAGAGAGCTTGGGAATTCCCTCCAACCTTTGCCGGTGTGGAGATCTGTTGCAAATGCAGTGTTTTCCCCAAGAACCTCTTTGCAATATATAAGAAACTGTCAGGAAGTTTAACTCTCCCTACAAAAAAAAATGCAATATAGCCTACGGGTGGACCCATCCTTTAAAAACAAATCAGCAATGGCAACTCCAAGGTTTTTGGCCTCACAGGTTCCCCTTACCCAGAGACTGTCTATCACATTACCTGAGGTCTGTGGAATTACAACATTTAAAATACGGAAGATCAAGTCAGCAAAACTTTGGACATTCTGTAAAATATTACTTTAAGTTAAATGTTATAATAATAAGTTAAAATGTGTGATCACTGAACATGCATTATTGTTTCCCTTTAACTAATTCCAGGGACCTTGCAGGTTTTCAATTGAAAAGTACGGCTCAGTATAGGAAGGTAGAGAAAAGCAATCTCAGTGGACTAAGTGGGTCTTATCAGCTGTCAAATGGCCTGTTTACATCTGGAATTTAGTTCTGTAATGAATCTGCTTGCACATGTCAAACTAGAATGATCCCTCCATGGTTAAATGATGTGCAATTCTCCATGACTCATCTCCAGCTTTTGGATATACGATTTCTCCTGCCTGATCTATCTTACAGTGTACAAGGTCAATAAAATGGAGATATAAATAAGTCTGCATGCCATGCCTTTCCTGTATTGAGCCATCTCACGCTCACACTTTATGCCATCTTCTCTCTCTGCCCTTGTCTGTGCCATTTCCAGAATATTCTGCTATGATGAACGAGCTTTGGACACGGTCCCAGGCCCTACAGGAACTTCCGATTAATTGAGTTAAGACTTCTCCGGCAGGCCTACGGAATTAATTAGCGTCCCTCTGGAATTTACCAGGACATTTTAAAAACTAGACTAGAGGCAGACGAGACAAGTGGGCAAGACAAAGGTGATCTTACATACTAAGGGGATTTTATTTAAGGTGAAACTCCAACCAAAATGTTTTTTGTTTTGGATTGAGTGGGCAAGAGTTAGAACCTGTGTCATTTTTTTTATTGCTGAAAAACAAAACTAAAGCACACTGGATTGCACTGAAGGTCATTTCAAACGTAGGAATAAAGTAGATTTATACTTAAAAAGTTCACACTAAGGTCTGGGAGGCTATAACAACACAAAGTCTCAGATGCAAGCTTCACTCTATTTTCTTCTGGCCATCTCAGGGGTAGTTAAGAGATATGTGTTTTCAAACAGCTAATGAAAGAGACAACTTTTGATAGATGAGGACAACAGAGACTCTGATGCAGGGATGGATATCCTGAAATGTGTCAATAACATCAGAAGAATTGCTGGGTCCATCGATCAAAGGATTTTGGTCCCTGAGTCAGTTTTCCTTAGCTGTTTACTCTTACGTATCTCTGACCAGAACAGCTGTCATGGTCAGGGGTCAGGCTCGAAAAGCAGTAGCTATAGCAGAAGTTTACACCGACTAGCAGGATAACTACACGAGCAGGTCACCATTGCGGTTGATTCAAGCTCACTGAAGGCATGGGGTCTAAGGGCTAACCAGTCGTCACCAGAGCTCCTCATGTTACCGATGGGTTTCGCTGCATGTTAGTGACAGTTTGTGGCTTTCAGGATTACCCCACCAGAAGGTAAGCAAGTCGGGACCCGGTGGCTGATGAAGAAGGTAGGGATCATGCAGGAGAGTTGTAAGTAAACAAGCCAAAGTTCAGTAACTAGTGATTGTAGGTTGGGACTTGGGATCAAGCAAAAATGTAGTTGAGGAAAAAGGTCAGTAAGTAACAAATGGTTGTGAAGACATGGATAGGAACAGTAGTGAAGGGAGCAAGATATTGGCTGGAGAGGAGCACAATACTCTGGCAAATGGGAAGTGCAGAGACATGGCTTATTTCACAAGTTCATGGGAGGTTCACCAGAGACAAGACACAAAGCAAGGTCCAAGGCATTAGGCAGGGAGCTCTCCAGCATCTCAGGTGGCACAGCAGGAAGAAACAGCCAAAAGCCACAGATGTTTCAGGTTGAGCTCTAGATTCTGACAGTACTCTTCTCCTACCATGATGGCCTCTGGATGTCTTAGGCCTCGTACACACGACCGGACATGTCCGCTGAAACTGGTCCGCCGACCAGTTTCAGCGGACAGATTCGATCGTGTGTACAGGCTAGCGGACAGATTTCCAGCGGACAAATGTTTCTTTCAAACCGAAATCTGCGCGGATTTCGGTTTGATGGTGTGTACAGCCATCAGACTGAAATCTCCGATGGAAAAAGTCAGCTTTAGGGTCAGGCTTGTGAGGAAACCTCTGATGGAATTCTGTTGTCAATCTGGTGGCATGAACATTCACCTCAGATTTCAAAGAATTTCCCCCTGCTCTATGTCCTTCCAACTGATCCAGGTACTGTAATTTGTTCCTAAAGATCCTGCAATCAATAATTCTTTCAACCACAAGCATTGGTGTTTTATGCCTATTGATTTTTTATGTCTGTGAGTATCCATTTGTCATATGTGTTGGAATAAATCTGTCTATAATTTGTGCAGAGATCTAAAGAAGGTCCCACAAACCTTTCACCCAACTTAGCAGATGGAACATGAACGTTAAAATTTTTGGTAGATAACCAAACTTTGTCACCCATGTAAAACATGATCTATGATGTTGCAACTGGAGTTGAGATAGGGGGCTGGATGATACGTGGTGTTTTAGAAAAAAGGGCTTAGAGAAGTGGCGCTACAGTATGTTTAGAATTGTTATAAGTGAATTCTGCAATAGAAAGAATTCTGAGGATAAAGTCATCCTGAGGATAACTGACAAAATATCCTTCAAAAGGTACTGCTCCAGTTTGATTGTTCTCTCAGTCAAAACATTAGACTGAGGATGAAAAGCAGAGGACAAATTAATTGCGACACCTTTATTAATATTAATTAAAAAAAAGATAAAGCACATACATACATAAGTTGCGCACGCAAATGTAAACAGTGTTTAAATCACACATGTGAGGTATCGTCCCGGTCGATAGAGCAAGAACAATAATTCCAGTTTAAAATCTCCTTTGTAACTCTAAACAGGTAACCGTTATATTTTTTTTAAAGCATCAGCTATGGAGATTGTTAAGTACCATAGTTTGTCGCCATTCCACGACTGTGCGCACTTTTAAAGCATGACGTTAGGTATCTATTTACTTTTGGGCTAACAATTGGGCTAACTTTTTAGTTTTTTTAAACTCATTGAAGTGTATTTGTGTATTGAGTTTGAAAGACCGCTCCGCAAATACAGTGTGACATAAAATATTGTAACGGCCACCATTTTATTCTCTGGTGTCTCTGCTAAAAATTATATATAATGTGCAGTGCTTGGTTGCTACTAGTAACTAACATCCACCATATCACCTTGCTGCCAAACCTTCATTTTTCACTTCAGAGACAATGAACAGTCATTTACATTGTTTTGTTTTTATTTATTGGGGGATAGATATAACATTGTTGGGGTGAGGGAACCCTCCCAGCTCTCCCGGGCTCCTCTGCTGGTCCTTGCACCCCCCCCCCAAGATGGGGATGGGCCCCTGCTGCTATTAGCACTCCATTCTCCACGTCACCTGGCTGACAACTCCCCCCCAGTGAGCTGTTACCTCAGCTCATATGGGAGGCCAGCCCCCTGCCAATACCAAGTGGGGATTGGTCAGGGCTCCTCACATGAGCTGCCTGTCACTCCAGCCCTGGCCCTGCCCCTCTTCCAGAAAAGTTTCCCTGGAAGCAGGGGAGGTGCCCAAGTACCGAAGCATAGCTAGTCACACCCACTGCTACACTAACGGCATGCCTAAATTTTCCTGCACTGACTGTTCTCACCTCACAAAACATCCTACCAGGCACCTATCTATGGTAGAGGGTGCTACAAATGTTTGAGGGTTCTAAGTAATTTTTTAGCAAAAATTGCTGATTTTAACTTGTAAACAACAAATGTCAGAAATAGGCCTGGTCCTTAAGTGGTTCAAAGGATAGTTCACCTTTACAAAAAAAAAAACTGCCTATGCAGGTAAGAGGTGTTTGTAGATTAAAACAAACTCTGCAGCTCTGACTAAAGGTTAATAATACCCTTGCTATAGGTGTAGCCATTTACATACCTTATGAAACCTAAATGGAATACTTCCAGGACATTCCCTATGTACTCCCAGGACGTTGCTAAGTGAGGCCTAGTCATCATTTCTCACCTCCACCATCACAGGAGTGAGCTCTTTCTCACATACTATTTCTCTCCCCTGATGTAGTAGCTCTGAGCTCAGCAATTAGGAGCTCACTCCTGTGATGGTGGAGGTGAGCAACGATAACTAGACCTCACTAAGCAATGTCCTGGGAGTAATCCTGTCAAACTTCATAAAGTATGTAAATGGCCTACACCTAAAGCAAGGGATTTATTCAACTTTTGTCAAAGCCAAACAGTTTGTTTTTAGCTACAGTTGCCCCTTATATGCACAGGCAGATTTTGTGTTAAAGGTGAAGTATCCCTTTAAGCACCCCCGCCAATGTTAAGAGGTCTGTCTCACGCCTCTAACTGCAAGAGAGCTTTTCTGTTGAAATAAAAGGCTTCCTGGCCGGATCAGATGAAAATAGAAGAAAGAAAGTCTTAAAATTAAAATGAATGCAGCCATCACATCTAAGAATTGGTAAGATGTAATATAAAAATGTTTGCTTTTGGGTTTATTATTGCTTTAAACACTTGCCGCACCGGTGCAGCTCTCGTTCTGGGTGGACGTTGCATGATGGCCGCCCAGAACGACCGCTCTTGCGCGCCCCCTGTGAAATGTGGTGGTGGCAGCATCATGTTGTGGGGTTGCTTTTCTTCAGCAGGGACAGGGAAGCTGGTCAGAGTTGATGGGAAGATGGATGAAGCCAAATAAAGGACAATCTTTGAAGAAAAGCTGTTATACCTAGTACACACAATCGTTTTTCTCATCAGGAAAACTGCCGTGTTTTCCTTTGGCCGGGAAAACTGGCCATGTGTATGCTCCTTAGCAGTTTTCCCGACAGGAAAACTGCGGTTTAAAAAATGAGAACATGTTCTCCTTTTTCTCGCCGCAAACCTCAGTGTTTTTTCCCCACAGTTTTCCTATGGGAAACACTGCTAGGGAGCATACACACGGCCAGTTTTCCCGACCAAAGTTTTCCTGTCAGTTTTCCTGTCGGGAAAATCAGCCGTGTGTACAGGGGAAAAGGGACCAAGCCGGTTCTTGGTTTTCCCCTCAGTTTTCCTGGCAGTCTTTTGACCGTCGGGAAAACCGATTGTGTGTGCTAGGCATCAGAGTCTGCAAAAGACTTGAGATTGGGGCAGAGGTTCACCTTCCAGCAGGACAACGACCCTAAACATACAACCAGAGCTACAATGGAATGATTTAGATCAAAGCATATTCATGTGTTAGAATGGCCCAGTCAAAGTCCCGACCTAAATCCAATTGAGAATCTGTGGCAAGACTTGAAAATTACTGTTCACAGAGCCTTTCCATCCAATCTGACAGAGCTATTTTGAAAAGAAGAATGGGCAAAAATTTCACTCTCTAGGTGTGCAAAGCTGGCAGAGCCATCCCCAAAAAGACTTGCAGCTGTAATTGCAGCAATACGCTGTTCTACAAAATATTGACTGAATACAAACACACTGAATACAAAAAACATTCATCATTTTCATTCCACTTCACAATTATGTGCCACTTTGTGTTGGTCTATCACATAAAATACATTTACGTCTTTGGTTGTAACATGACAAAATGTGGAAAATTTCAAGGGGTATGAATACTTTTTCAATGCACTGCATTTCATTACACTTTCTTTAGAACAAATTATTCTGTTGGGATACTGCTGGCTGTAAATAATGCTTGGGATGATCACACTACATACACCTATAGCAGCCCTAGAGTCACACCTGACACGAGGGGTTCAAGCATCATTTGCAACCACTGGCAAATTTGCCCAAATTTTGGAATATCTTTACAAAGATTTCTTGATTGTTCCACTTTTTTAAACACAACATTCAACCACTGGCTGAGTCAGGAACAAAATGGTGAAAATTGTACCACTGGGATCTGTTACCATCTCACAGCACATTGCTAACAATGAACCAAATGACCTTCTTCTTTCAATTGTAACACAACTGCAGATCGTACGGACTAAAATAAAGTTAAAGGGGTAATGGCCCATTCATTGGCTGTGAGCGTCTTTGTATGCAGGAGTACTTATAAAAGCAGCTCGTTTGAAAGCAAGGTAGTGAAATAAGAATCTTTGTTATACGTATTCATGGATTTGTATCTTTCCTTAACCACTTTAGTACCAGGCACTTCCCACCCTTCCTGCCCAAGCCAATTTTCAGCTTTCAGCATTGTCGCTGTTTAAATGACAATGCGCGGTCATGCTACACTGTATCCAAACTAAAATGTTATAATTTTGTTCCCACATATAGAACTTTCTTTTGGTGGCATTTTATCACCTCTGTGATTTATTTTTTTTCTAAACAAATAAAAAAAGACTTGAGAAACACAGAAAAGTTTAAAAAAAACTTTTTGTTTCTGTTATGAAATTTTGTAAATAAGTAAGCTTCCTCCTTCACTGATGGGCACTGATAAGCTGCAGTGATGGGCACTGATAAGGCGGCACCGTTGAGGTGGCACCAATGAGATGGCACTGATGGACACTGACGATGGGCACTGATAGGCGGCACTGGTGGGTGACACTTATATGCAGCACTGATGGGCATTGATAGGTGGCACTGGTGGTCAAGAATGGGCACTGATAGGCAACACTGATGGGCACTAAAAGGATGCAATGATGGGCACTTATGGGTGGCACTGATAGGTGGCACTGATGGCTGGCACTCATGAACTGCACTGATAGGCATCACTGGTGGCACTGGCACAGGTAGGCATTTTTGTTTTCCACTGATTGGCAGCTGCCTGGGCACTAATTGGCAGCGATCTAGACAAAGATTGGCATTTCCCTGTTGTCCTAGGGTTGCATACCTGGTTGTACAGTGTGATGACCATCCCTGATGGTCCATTGCGGCATCCTGGTGGTCCTGGGTGGGCATCCGATGGGGGGCTGCGCTGATAAACAATCAGCGCAGACCCCCCCTGTCAGGAGAGCAGCCTGTCAGACGTGAGTGAGGAAAAGCCTATCAACAGCTCATCCCGTTTACATCGTGATCAGCCATCAGAGGCTCTTTACCAAAATCGGTGTTCCGGTGTGTCAGACAGACACACCGCATCACTGATTGCTGTGATGCACGCCCCCAGGGGTGCACCGCAGCTGTTACCCTGATGGACATCATATGACGCCCAGGTGGGAATGAGTTAATAAATGAATTTCATAAAACCCACAACAGTAAAATCAGTCTGTATATGCAGTAAAGCACTCTTATTATACTCACTGTGGAATCTAAGGGGTTAATCCTCCACATTGTGTAAAACGTCTGTTTGATCCAGTATGCACAGGTCCTCCCCTTCTTGCATTGTCCCCAAAACATTCTTGTATACGATAGTTAGTGGGATCATTCTGCACATGCTCAGTTTTGTGTGTATTGCTAGAGATTTTTTTTTTCTTGTGGAGAGTGCATGTGATCAGCACAGGGCCAATCAGCACTGTCCAGACAGAGGGTCAGGGGTCCTGCATCCTGATAGAACAGCTCAGTGCAGAATAAAAACTCTTCCTATGGGGCACTGATAGAAGACACAAGACTGCTATATACTGCTGATGGAAAAAAGGTATTCAGCAGTTTAGATTTACTACATTTATTGCATTTCCATGTTCTGTGTACTGCGGGAGACTAGATATAGTAAACACAGGGTCCTGGGGTTAGTGACACTTTAAGCCCCCATTGTAAAAAAAACCCTCCTCTTTCTGGACCCCCACCAACATTTACGTTTATTATTATTATTATTATACAGGATTTATATAGCGGCAACAGGTTGCGCAGCGTTTAACAACTTAACTACCGGCCGCTGTCAATTGACGGTGGCACGATAGCTCCATTGTTCTGACAGGACGCCATATGACATCCTCGTCTTTTAGAGCCACTAGGGGGCGCGTTACTGAGAACACGATGCTCGTGCCGCCAGGCACCCGCGATTGCCCAGTAACTGAGCAGGACCGTGGATCTCTGTGTGTAGAGATCCACGTCCTGTCAGGGAGAGAAGACCGATGCTGTGTCACTTGTACATAGGGACACAGATTGGTCACCTTCCCCAGTCAGTCCCCTCCCCCTACAGTAAGAATCACTCCCAGGGTACACATTTAACCCCTTCCTCGCCCCCTAGTGTTAACCCCTTCCCTGCCAGTCACATTTTTACAGTAATCAGTGCATATTTATAGCACTGTTCACTGTATAAATGAATGGTCCCAAAAATGTGTCAAAAGTGTCCGATGTGTCCGCCATAATGTCGCAGTCCCAATAAACATCGAAAATGGCTGCCATTACTAGTAAAAAAAATAAAAATAAAAATGTCCCCTATTTTGTAGGCGCTATAACTTTTGCGCAAACCAGTCACTATACGCTTATTGCAATATTTTTTTACCAAAAATATGTAGAAGAATACGTATCGGCCTAAACTGAGAAAAAAATAGTTTTTTTTTTAAAAATGGGATATTTATTATAGCAAAAAGTTAAAAATATTGTGTTTTTTTTTTTCAAAATTGTGCGGTTTTTATTTTTTGTGCTTTAAACAAAAAAAGAGCGACGGACGATCAAATACCACCAAAAGAAAGCTCTATTTGTGGGAAAAAAAGGACATCAATTTTGTTTGGGAGCCAAGTCGCACGACCGCAGAATTGTCAGTTAAAGCGACGCAGTGCCTTAAGCTGAAATTTCGCCTGGGCAGGAAGGGGGTATATGTGCCCAGTAAGCAAGTGGTTAAACATTTTTTTTTAGCATGTATCGTTTTGCTTTTTAGGTCACATGCAACCACATAGTTGCTATGAGGCCTGGGGATAGAGAGGGGTCCCGTTAGGATGGATGTTAAGGAGTAAGAGTAAACATAAAAAAAATCTATGTGCATAGGAATTTGTGTTTAATATATTTTTATTGGAAAGAATGGCATTGTACAACAACAATACAGAGGGGGGAAAAAAGGGAAAGAAAAGGGAATAATTATGCTTAATGACTATGGTTTAAATATCCTTAAATGAACCAGATTTTATATTTCCCATTCCCACTTGTATTTTCACAAAATAGAAAATTGAAAATTGCCTTAATATAACATGTCTACATATTCACTATCAATGCCAATTTTTGTATACATATACGCATGCAAAAAAAAAAAAATAATAACATATGCAAACAAAACCCACAAACAGAAAAAAGTGGGGGAAGAGAAAAAAAATAATAAAAAAGGAAAAAAAATAAGGGAAAAAAAATAACAAAATAAATATAACATCGAACAGACAGGATCCCAACAATTACAGAAAAGATAACAATTATAGCGCGACCAGCAACTCTATATGCATATAAATTTAGTACACAAATCCAGTTCTATATTATTCAGGCTTGCAGGGGTTGCTATTGACACTGACTCTGTACCTCTTATGATATTTGCAATCAGGAACAGCTGACATCAGAAACACAGAGGAAGACTTCAGCATGGTAATCACTAGTCAAAGATCCCCCTCTGCAGGTTATGCAGTGAGGAGAATTTGTTACATTGTCTTTGTAGTGTAGATTTAAGTGCCTTCAGAGCTTCTGTTCATCTTGGCCAGCACTGAAATTAAAGTGTTACTAAACCCAGGAACCTGTATTCACTATACCCGGTCTCCCCCTGTACACAGAGCATGGACATGCATTTATTAAAGCAAATATAAACTGCTAAATACGTTTTCTCATCAGCAGTATATAGCAGTCTTGTGACTTCTATCAGTGTCTGGTTTGAGATTGTAGGAGGAGTTTTAATTCTCCTCTGACTGTCCAATGAGGCTGCAGGATCTCTGTCTGGACAGTGCTGATTTGGCCTTGTGGTGATCACATGCACCCTCCCAAAAAAAGCTCTCTAGCAATACACACCAAACTGAGCATGTGCAGCTTGCCCCCAAGGCTCTGTTCTATCAGCAGATAGATTGGGGACTGTGGAAGAAGGGAAGGATCAGAGAAGACAGGCTCAAACAGCCTTTTTACACAATGCAGAGGATTAACCTCTTAGATTCCACAATGAGTATAACAACGGCCTGCTACTTTTTAGCCTGGCGCTGCTTTAAATTTAGAGGGTAGTCTGAGAGTTAGTTGACTCAGACCGTATGAATTTTTCCAAATTTGGGTCTCTGTTCCAGCCATGGCTGTACTGTGAGTGACCACTATTGTTGTCTGGGGTGCCGTTACCACCCCAGGCCAAGGGTGGCAGCAGTCAGGTCAAGGTGTTTTGGGTGTTCCCCTTCGGCAGCCAATCAGTGGGAGTTGGTCGCCTCGTTGTGCATGCTGGGGAGGAGTATTTAAGGGACAGACGCCATTGGACCGGGGTTGTCGATCCTGGGTCTGTCGTCCCACCTCCCCCCGTGTGTGGCCCTCCTGGCCGGGGGTGTGTGTTCAAGTGTTCCTGGCTCCGGGACCACGTTGGTCCGGAGTTGTGATCTACTAGGTAGGCCCGGTAGTCAGACTGGGTCTACATTTGCAGAGTGGTCCTGTGCTGTCCGTCCTGAGTGAGGAAGCCCATCGACGAAGAACCTATCTTGGAGAGCACCGAGCATGAGGCTGGTGTCTCAGGGGAGGCCTTGAACTTCATCGAAGGATGCACTATTACTGGAAGGCTGAATGATGGTCGCCTGTCAGTTCTAAGTTCACCAGAAGTTAAACGGGAGAGATCCAGGTGCTGAATCCTGTGTTGAGAAGATTTTTGACTGAATATACCTCCATCTGTCAATTAATTGGGTAGTCTGTGGCAAAGACTGTACCATATTCCGTGCTCCATCTCGGCTGCTAGGCTAGTGAGAGAGGCCTATCCGGGAGCGCAATACCCGCTCTGGCTAGAGTGGCGACGAAAGCTACATTGCTGGAAGCAGGAGTGTTTCCTGACAGAAGTTGTACACCTAAACCTATTACCTATTACCCTTCCACCTCGTCAACTACTTATTTTATTCTTTTACCAAATTCAGCAAATAAACCAAAGAAAAAGACATCTAAAGTGTGGACATTGAACGTTTTCTCAACTCTCATCTGATACCCTAGACGGCGAGGAAATAGAGGTAACATGCCACCCAAAACAATGCAGCAGCTCCTCCGAGGGTAGTGCTACACAAGTATTAAGGCCTGTACACACGAGTCAATTTTACGACAATAATTGTCTGATGGACGTGTTGTGTCGGATAATCCATCAGACAATTGTTACATCGGATTATCCAATTGTGTGTACACAAATCCATCCAAATAAAATCCAAAGTACAAACACACAGAACCAATGTTAAACATTAAGGGGCAGATCCACAGAGATCTGCACCCGTGCAGCGAATCAGAGATACGCTACGCCGCCGTACCTTACCTGTATTTAAATCGAATCCTGGAAGAATTTGCGATGTAAGTTACGGCGGCGTAGTGTATCTCTGGCGGCGGAATTCAAATCAGCGATGTTTCATTTAAATGAAGCGCGTCCCCGCGCAGAATGAACTGCGCATGCTCCGTTTCAAAATTTCCCGCCGTGCTTTGCGCTAAATGATGTCGCAACGACGTCATATTTTTTAACTTAGACGTGAATTACGTCCATCCCGATTCTCGAACGACTTACGCAAAAAAAAAATCTAAATAAACGCGGGAACGACGGCCATACTTAACATGACAGGTTTAACTATACGCGCCGAAATAGCAGCTTTAACTATACGCCGGAAAAAGCCGACTAGAGACGCCGTAAAAAAAAATGCGCCGGCCACTCGTACGTTCGTGGATCGACGGAAATAGCTAATTTGCATACCCGACGCAGAAAACTATGTGAACGCCACCCAGCGGATGCCAAAGTATTGCATCTTAGATCCCGAAGGCGTACGAGGACGTATACCTGTCGGATCTAACCCAGATGCCGTTGTATCTTGGTTTGAGGATTCAAACCAAAGATACGGCGCTGGTAATTTGAAAGTACGCCGGCGTATCAGTAGATACGCCGGCGTACTCGCTCTGTGGATCTGCCCCTAAGTTAACATTAGCAGAAGTTGCCCAAGGGGTGGCGCTAAAGAGCAGAAAAAACACATATTTAGGTTTTGTTGGCTGAAAATGTTGTGCTGTCTGTATGCATACCAAGTTCACGACCGACACCCTTCAGACCAAAATCCACAGAAAAGTTTGGCTCACTACAACATGACAGTAGTTGTAGCAGTTGATCCCTGGCATGTTGCTAGGCAGAACAGGGAAATGCCTTGTTTACATAGGCATCTACCCGTTCTGCCTTTCCTTGCCGCAATCGCGGGCCACTGGCGAACACCGAGTTCGCCGGACCGGCGGGCATGCTCACGCGCTAGGCTGCAAATTCAAAGGGACGTACGGGTGCGCCCATTTGCCTGCCTGTGCCATTCTGCCAATGTAAATCGGCATGCGGCAGTCGGCAAGTGGTTAAATGGCTTTCAAGATGTCCTTACACTGCTCTACTGCATAAAAAATGTCCCCAGAAGCTACTAATAAGCTTTTCAGAGGCATTTACCAGTGACAAGTTCTATTCGATTTGTAGGAATCACAAGCACTTTGTCTAAAATTCTTAAAATAAATTCTACCCAACTAATAGCACATGCTCTACCACCTTTAATTTAAGCAGAATCAAATAAAACCCCAGGCATTTGTTTGTAATTAATTCTTGTACCATCTTATAGATGATGCGGAATGATACTTTGACAAAAGCATCTCACCCACATTAGCAGTGGCCTTGTCCCAGAGAAACCGCTGGGTGTTTCCAGGAAGGTCAGGAAATTAGGTATGGCAGTGGAAGTGATACGAAAATAAAATATTGAAAAATAATTAGCATAATGGCATCTGCAATATGTATTTCGAGAACTTACATGACATGGGAACTGGGAAACGTTGATTAAATGTGACTACAAAAAGTGTTACAAAAGAACAAAAATGTTTTTAGATTTGGATAAAATAGAAGAGGGTTAAGCCTCATACACATAATCGGATTTTCCGACGGGAATTGTGTGATGGCAGGATGTGGTCAGAAAATTTGACCGTATGCTCCATCGGAAAATTGTTGTCGGATTTTCCGCAGGCAAATGTTAGATAACATGCTTTAAAATTTTCCGACAACAATTGTGTGTTGTCAGATTTTCCGATCATGTGTACACAAGTTTGTTTGACAAAAGTACAAAGTACAAACACGCATGCTCGGAAGCAATGCTCACCAAACACAACATTAACAGAAGGTGCCCAAAGGGTATGTTTGTTGGTCAACAATTGTGTGCCGTTTTGTATGCAAGACAAGTTCATGGCCAACGCCCTTCGGACAAAATTCCTACGCTTTGTCCACGGAAAATCTGATTGCGTGTATTAAGGTTTAGATCCTATGCCAGGCTTTTTGTATTGTAGGGGTCCCAGTTCTCAATGGGGGGGAGCAAGAATGGAGGGGGAATATTCCCAAATGGGACCCAGACAGCAATCCTTGTGCAAGTCAGTTTGGGATTGGCTCTGGATCTTAAAAAAAGCTTTGACGTAGATTTGTAGCATACAGAATGTATGATAATAGGTAGCTCCTTGAGCCCACCAAAACCCAAGGAGGAAAACTTGAAGTACAACAGATAATAAAGCACCGAAGAATGGATCAATAGAAAATCAGGTACAATAAAATCACGTTTTATTTTAAGTCAAGATAGTCAAGGTTTTTCAGGGGTGGCATGGGTCAAGTCCTGGGGAAAAAAGTGTGGGAACTCCCACCCAAGATCCACTCCCCCACCAAAAAAAATTATACACTCATATGCATATATATTTCACACCCCTTTATATTACTCAGCACCCTGCATCACTGGACCCCTTTACATTACACACCACCCTGCATCACTGGACCCCCTTACATTACACAACACCCTGCATCACTGGACCCCCCTACATTACACAGCACCCTGCATCACTGGACCCCCCCTACATTACACAGCACCCCGCATCACTGGACCCCTTTACATTACACAGCACCATGCATCACTGGACCCCTTTACATTACACAGCACCCTGCATCACTGGACCCCCCTACATTACACAGCACCCTGCATCTCTGGACCCCCCTACATTACACAGCACCCTGCATCTCTGGACCCCCCTACATTACACAGCACCATGCATCACTGGACCCCCTTACATTACACAGCACCCCGCATCACTGGACCCATTTCCACTACACAGCACCCTGCATCACTGGACCCCTTTACATTACACAGCACCCTGCATCACTGGACCCCCTTACATTACACAGCACCTTGCATCACTGGACCCCTTTACATTACACAGCACCCCTTTACATTACACTGCACCTATGGACCCCTTTACATTACACAGCACCCCGCATCACTGGACCCCTTTACATTACACAGCACCCTGCATCACTGGACCCCCCTACATTACACAGCACCATGCATCACTGGACCCCCCTACATTACACAGCACCCTGCATCACTGGACCCCTTTACATTACACAGCACCCTCTCTCTCTGACCCCCTCTCTCTCTCTCTCTCTGTAATATAAGTGTACTGTGCTAAAGAATTGGTGGAGAGTATTGAGTGTTCTGCACTGTAATTCCGCGTACAGATGGTCGTTTTATGCAATGTTAAAAAACGACGTTTTTAAAAACGTAAATTTAATTGACCGTGTGTGGGAGAAAACATTGTTTTATGTCTTCTGAAAACGACCAAAAAAAATAGAAGCATGCTTCAATTTTATGTGTCGTTTTTCAAAACGTTGTTTTTTACTTCACAGAAATTGACCGTGTGTAGCAAAAAACGACGTTTCAAACAACGTTTTTACACCCGCGCATGCCCAGAAGCTAGTTATGAAGCGAGCTTCAATGGAAAAACGTAGTGAACGTAACCTCGCTTTGCTAGAGCACTGTGAAAAAACGATGGTGTGTAGGCAACATCGTTTTTGAAAATTGAAGTTTCAAAAACGTTGTTTTTTACTTCACAGAAAACGTCGTTTTTTTACATTGCATAAAACGACCGCCTGTACGTGGCATTAACCTCAAAATGCTCTGCAGTCTGGTGCCTGGACAAGTAGAAACAGACCCACGTCACTGGCTGAAGAAGAGATGCAGTCCTTTTTGTGTGGGGCCTGACAAAATTAATAAACATATGGCTTTCTGCGGGTGGTAACGCACACTCATTACCATTGTAGTGGGGTAGGTGGCATGTACAGTGCGGTTCTGTTATGGATTGTTTAATACTCTAATTAAGTGACTATTTCTATTCATACACATATACATGCTAACCCCCTGTAGCGCCCTGCTACTTTCATAGCTGGTGCTGCCTTAAATTTAGAGGGTGGTCAGAGATTTAGTTGTCTCTGGCCATGTTTTGTCAAATTTGGGCCTCTGTTCCAGCCATAGCTGTAAAGTGAGTGACCACTATTGCTGTCTGGGGTGTTGGTACCACCCCAGGCCAAGAGTGGCAGCAGTCGAGTCAGGGCGTATTGGGTGTTTTTCCTCGGCAGGCAATCAGTGGCGGTTGATCGCCTTGCTGTGCATGCTGGGGGAGAGTACTTAAGGGACAGACATCATTGGTTCGCGGTCGTTGATCAGTGGTCTGTCGTCCCACCACCCCCTGTGTGTGGCCCTCATGGCCGGGGGTGCGTGTTCAAGTGTTCCTGGCTCCAGGACCACGTTGCTCCGGGGTTATGTTCTACTCAGTAGGCCCGGTAGTCAGACTGGGTCTACAATCACAGAGTGGTCCTGTGCTGTCCGTCCTGAGGGAGGAGGCCATCCGATGAAGAACCTGTCTGGGAGAGCAGTGAGCACGAGGCTGGTATCTCAGGAGAGGCCTTGAACTTCATCGAAGGACGCATCATTACTGAAAGGCTGAATGATGGTCGCCTGTCAGTTCTAAGTTCACAAGAATTTATTCAAGAGAGATCTGGGTGCTTAATCCTATGTTGAGAAGGATTCTGGACCGAATACATCTCCACCTTTGGGAAGGTCTGTGGCAGAGACTTTGCTAAAGTTTCAGTGTGACACTCTGGCTGCCAGGCTGGTAAGAGAGGCCTATCCAGGTGCACAATACCCACTCAGGCTAGAGTGGCGACGGAAGTTTTATCGCTGGAAGCAGGATTGTTTCCGAACAAAGTTATACACCTGAACCTACTACCTACTACTCTTTCTACCTCTTCAACTACTACTTTTATTATTTTACCCCGTTGGGTAATAAAGCACAGAAAAAGACACCTAAAGTGTGGACATTGCAGTTCTTCTCAGCTCTCATCGTATACCCTAGACGACGAAGGAATGGAGGTAACATGCCACCCAAAACAAACCAGCAGCTCATTCGGGGGTAATGCAACACTCCTTACTCAAAATGCTGACTAGACATCCCCTCCCATCAAGGAAAACAGGATTGCTGAGGCCTCCAAAAGACTGGATAAAACTGGGTGGATCTGGCCAGAAGACCCCTAGATAAGGGATCACCCAATCCATGAATGACAACACGAACTACACTGTAATGATGCTTATGCAAACATTGACTCATGCTTCACTATAAAATAGGGCTGTATGCCCAAAGCAATAAAAGAGAAGGTTAATTTAGCTGAACAAGGTGTCAGCGTGTTTTCTTCTTCTATGTGCACGTATATTTACACTTGAAAATAAGGCCAGGTGCAGATACACAAGACAGACACTTGTCTGAATCCAAAACAGTTCCTCCTGTCATACATTGTTCCAGATCAAGTATTGAAGCAAAAGGATCACCAAGATAGCCAGGTAACAAGCGTTTTTGGAGAGCATGTCATCAATGGAAGCCTAAGGCCTAGTACACACGAGAGGATTTATCCGCGGAAACGGTCCGGAGGTCCGTTTCCGCGGATAAATCCTCTGGCGGATTTTGATCTCATGGTTGTACTAACCATGAGATCAAAATCCATGCGGAATTCCGTCCGCGGTGACGTGTCGTGCCGTCGCCGTGATGATGACGTGGCGACGCTGTGATATAAGGACTTCCACGCATGCGTCGAATCATTACGACGCATGCGGCGGATGGATTCGGACGGATTGATCCGGTGAGTCTGTACAGACCAGCGGATCAATCCGTTGGACTGGATTCCAGCGGATAGATTTCTTAGCATGTTAAGAAATTTTGATCCGCTGGAAATCCATCCCCGGGGAAAAAAATCTGCGGAAAAATATCCGCTGGATCGTACACACCAGGGGATCTATCCGCTGAAACTGGTCCGCGGATCAATTCCAGCGGATCGATCCTCTCATGTGTACGGGGCCTAAGGCATCGTACAAACGATAGGTTAACAAGAGGACAACGGTCTGAAGGACCGTTGTCCTAGGTTAACCTATGAAGCTGACTGAAGGTCCGTCGTGCCTACACACCATCAGTTAAAACAACGATCGTGTCAGAACACGGTGACCTAAAACACAACAATGTGCTGAAAAAAAGTTCAATGCTTCCAAGCATGCATCGACTTGATTCTGAGCATGCCTGGATTTTTAACCGATGGACGCACCTACTAACGATCGTTTCTTTCCCATTGGTTAGGAATCCATAGGTTAATTTTAAAGCAAGTTGGCTTTTTTTTAACCTAAGGTTAAATAACCTATGGGGCCCACACAAGATCGGTTTGGACCGATAAAAACGGTCCATCAGACCATTGTCCTCTGGTTAACCTATTGTGTGTACGAGGCCTTAGTGCAGGGCAGGTTTTCTGTACATTCAAATGGTCTCTTTTAACAAGACAGTAAATGCTGGCAGTGCCTTATGCCGCGTACACACGGTCGTTTTTTTGTGATGAAATAAAATGACATTTTGAAAAACGTAATTTAAAATGATCGTGTGTGGGCTTCACATCTTTTTCCGTCTTCTGAAAAACGACAAAAAAAAATTCGAACATGCTTCAATGTTTTATGTCGTTTTTCAAAATGTCGTTTTTTGTGTCGTAAAAAATGATCGTGTGTGGGCAAAAACTACGTTTTAAACCCGCACATGCCCAGAAGCAAGTTATGAGATGGGAGGTAAAACTACCATTTATAATGGAGTAAGCACATTCATCACGCTGTAACAGACAAAAAAGCATGAATCGTCTTTTACTAACAAGTAACCAGCTAAAAGCAGCCTCAAGGAGAATAGAACTTCCTGTTATGTACCACGTACCTGGTAGCTGCCGGATTGGGAACAGCAGGCTCGAGAGCACGGCGGAGTAGGAGTGCCGGCGTAGCGTGCAGTTTTTACAGGGTGCGGATTCCCTCTGGAACGGTGGACTGGAACCACTGAAGCTGAGAACGTGGGTCAGCGACCCTCACGAAAGGTGCTGGTTCACGGCAACAAGCTGGTGAGGCAAGCTGGTTAGTGGACAGCAGAAGGTAGCAGAGTCAGACAAGCCAGGTCACAACGGGTAATCGGGTAATCAGGTACGGAAGGCAGAAGAGTAATCGCGGTACAGGCATGGGCGTAGAAACCGGGGGGGGGGGACAGGGGGGATGCATCCCCCCCCAGAAAATAATGCGGGGGGACAGGTATGGTAAAATCCCCCCCGCCCAAATAGAACTTCCCCTTTAGAGTGCCGTCGCTTTGTTCATCATTTTTCAAAAACGATGGTGTGTGGGCAACATCATTTTAAATGATGAAGTTGAAAAAAAAATCGTTTTTTTCATGATGAAAAATTACATTTTTTTTTCATGACAAAAAGTGTACAGGGCATTAGAATAGGAGAACTGTCTTTTATAGTATAACTTTTAAGCCGTTTTCTATAACATACCAGCAATCTATTGGAACACGATATACATTTCTAGCCATCTCTTCAAACTTAGCAGCAGTGGTGTAAAACAAGGATGCAGATGTATTATAACAAATGGGTAGGTAGCTCAAAATAATTGGGCTTCCTTACCCCAAAGCATGTTGAAGATTATTACCATCTGTAAATGTGAGTGTAGTGATAGCTTGTGGTCCATTCACACTTGTCCATTTTAAGCAAATGCTTTTTTAATAAAAAAAAAATGAAATGCATCAAAATGTACTGTATGTCAAAGTACATTATAACAAAGGTTGACATGTTATGACATGTTGACATGCAATGAAAAGTGCTTTTAATGGTGTAGCATTGTTCACTAATGCGCTCTTTGCTACATTTCCTGTGATTTTAATAGAAAATGCACCTTACAAAACAGACAAGTGTTAATGGGCCCTAAGTGTACCGGTTCCAAGCACTGCCCTCTCTGGATCTCTGAGAAAAAACCTTTCAAAATCTGAGTGCAATAGATTAATGGAACACACAAATATCAGTGATGCCCTGTACACACGACCGGTTTTCCGTCGGAATAAACTCCGACGATTTTTCCAACTGAGTTCTGAAGGAATTGCGCTGAAGCTGTCTAGCATACACACGGTCACACCAAATTCTGACCGTCAAGAATGTGGTGACATACAACACTACAGCGAGCCGAGAAAAATTAAGTTCAATGCTTCCGAGCATGCGTCGACTTGATTCTGAGCATGCATGGCTTTTAGTCCATCGGAATTGCATCCAGACGAATGGAAATTCCGATATAAATTTTTTTCATCTGAAAAATTGAGAACATGTTCTCTATCTAATTCCTTCGATGGGGCATACACACGGACTAAATACGCAATGAAAAGCTTCGGTCTGACTTTTTCCATCGGAAATTCCACTCGTGTGTACAAGGCATAACATTGATTTTACTTGTTGCTTGGAGTTGCCTTTAAATTTTTGGTGAAAATGCAGGTAAACAATGTAAGGGGATCTTTTTCCCCCATGACCAATATTGTAAGGGATAGTTTTCCTCTCACTAACCAACAATGTCAGGGGGCATTATTCCTCTTTTTGACCACCAATGTAAGAGGTCATATTTCTGCCACTGACCACCAATGTACAGGAGAATCTTTCCACCTATTGACCACTAATGTCAGGGGGCATTTTTCTAAGTAATAATTGTTCTTTCACTGGCTACCAATGTACATGAGAATTTTTACACCTATTCACATTTTTCTTCCCACTGACCACCAACGTAAGGGAGAATTTTTCCTCTTACTGACTACTAATGTAACGTGGCATTTTTATTTCCACTGGCCTTTAATGTCAAAGGACAATTTCCCTCCCAATGATCACCAATATACTGTAAGGGGGTATTATTCCTCACACTGATCAATAATGTCAGGGTCAAAGTTGTCTCCCATTGACCACCAATCTAAAGGAGAGTTTTTCTCTTATTGACCACCAATGTAAGGGAGTAGGTTTCCTCCTATTAAGCTCTAACGTAAGAGGCATTTTTCCTCCCCATGGTCACCGTTGCAAGGGAGAATCTATTCTCCTATTGATCACCAATGGAAGGGAGAACTTTTCCTCCTATTGACCATTAACATACGGGGGCATTTTTCTTTCCAATGCCTACCAATGTCAGGGGGCTCACAGTATACTCTGGGCTGAAGGTACAACCTTTTCTGACGAAGTGGCCACTAAAGAGCCACGAAACGTGTTGCTGTTGTTTTAACTTGTTTTCATGATCAATAAATAGTAACCTTCTCGAAGAATCCACTTGGAAGCACCTTTTTAAGGAATGGGCTCCTCTGTTGACCATACACTGGTTCCATTTTGGGGCCTTATTCTATTCACCAATGTCAGAGGGCATTTTCCCTCCCATTGATTACCAATATAAAGGGGTATTATTCTTCACGCTGACCACTAATGTCAGAGTCAAAGTTTCCTCCCATCGACCATCAATCTAAGGGAGAACTTTTCTCCTATTGACCACCAATGTAGGGGAGTATGTTTCCATCCACTAAGCTTTAGCGTAAGGGGCATTTTTCTTCCCCATGATCACCATTGCAAGGGAGAATCTATTCTCTCATTGATCACTGTAACGGCTACCCAGCTAGGGAGAGGGTCTCAGCCGTTGGAGAAGTCCTTTTCCCTGGCAAGCTGCGATATGCAAGTACGGCCGGTATCCCCGTCCAATAGATCCAGAGAGAGAGAGAGGGTTCCCCTTCACGAACGAGACAAGGCTACGTTGAAGGGTCAAACAAGACTGACTTTAATTGCACATTTCACCTCGCTTTTTATATGGTTACAAAGACTGTACAGGAACAAATGACACTCTCCGCCCCCCCCCCTCCTCACACAGGGGGAGCTTCAATACACATACTTTGAAATAATGACATCTCCTTGAATCAATCAGTCTCTAGACGTTCCGGCACCGAAATCCACTTAACATGACCTGGCCGGGCACATTCCTTTCTCAATAGAATTTAATTAACCTTTAGAACAATACACTCACAGATCATCACGTTAGCATACACCTGGCAGGAGGCTGTTAACTGGTAATACACAACAGAGCGTCAATTAGCATTTAGCAGTGAAAAAGTCACGCTACAATTAACCCTTTGAACTCAGTAACAAGTCATGCAGTCCTCTGTAGGCAGAATAGTTCATAGGTCCGTTACAATCACTAATGTAAGTGAGAACTTTTCTTCCTATTGACCACTAATATAGAGTGGCATTTTTCTTTCTACTGCCTACCAATGTCAGAGGGCTCACAGTATACTCTGGGCTGAAGGTACAACCTTTTCTGTTGAAGTGGTCACTAAAGAGCCATAAAACGTGTTGATGTTGTTTTAACTTGTTTTCATGATCAATAAATACCAACCTTCTCGAAGAATCCACTTGAAAGCACCCTTTTATGTAATGGGCACCTCTGCTGACCACACACTGGTTCCATTTTGGGGCCTTAGATATAAGTCTATCAATGTCAGGGTCCATTTTTCCTCTCATTGAGCACCAATGTAAGGGGGAACCTATTCTCCTATTGACCACCAATGTAAGGGAGAACCTATTCTCCTATTGACCACCAATGTAAGGTAGAATTTTTCCTCCTATTGACCAATAACGTAGGGGGAGATTTTGTCTTTCCACTGGCCACCAATACCAGAGGACATTTTCCCCTGCTATTGATCACCAATATAAGGAGTATTATTCCTCACACTGACCACTAATGATAGGAGACATTTTTTTTCCATTGATCACCAATATAAGGGGTGTTATTCCTCACATTGACCACTAATGTCTAATGTTCCCTTCCCACTGATCACCAATACAAGGAGGTATTTTTCCTCATACTAATCACCAATGTCAGGGGCTATTTCTCCTCCTATTGATCACCAATGTAAGGAGTCATTTTTCCTTTTTATTTTTACACCAACGTAAGGTAAATGTTTTTCCTTCCACTGACCACCAATGTAAGGGGGCATTTCTACTGGCAATGATGACTAGTGTATGGCATGTTCATTTTTGACTACTAAATAATAAAATAAAATGTATTTTAGGATGTTTTCATATTTTAAGTCAATCAAAAATCTTCTATGACAGCAGTATTCAATATTCAGTCAGCATTCAAGTGTAGCTTAATTTTTGTTTGTGGTGTGAAAAACAATTTGCAAATAGTATATTTGCATTTAACTCCATAGTATAATGAACAAGAAAAATACCTTTGTGCTGTAGCTCAGAGCCATGATTTTGATACTAAGGGTTTTGTACAATAAAGTCCAAATTTTCCTAAGGGGCCCTCAGTGACACCCCTGCATAATAGCACCTTGCAATTGAAACCTCAACACGTACACCACCAGCCAAAATCGCTGTTTGCTCACTGTCTACATAATGCTCAGGAGAAAACACATCACAGCTGTGAGAAACTGTTCTTGTCACTGTAAAAAGATTAAAAATTCTTATTTATGAGTATAATCAAGAATTGTCAATAATTACAAGATGTGTATAGTTAGGTTCCCAGCAATTGTGTTGATTTGCAGTCACGAATATCTGGGAACATATCCACTGCTGAATAAAATTAAATTGTCTGCAAGGTCTATAAGACTCTATTATTCACCAACCTAGGATGATATAAGTAAAACGCTTTTCAAATTGTTACTGGCTGCATGGTTAGACGGGGGATTATGTTTTTCCAATCGGTCCAACTCATTAAGTTACTTAGGGATATATTTGCCAAGCGAGGCAACAAAAGGAGAGGCAGGGAAGTGCTATAAGTATCAATAGGTCTTGGGCATCTTTGGACGTTGGCTTTCCTGGAGCAAAGTAACAGTTTTATTAAAGGAAAAATGATTATCTGGTGTTTGTTTTTTTGTGTTCTTTAAAGTTTAGATATGTTGTATAAAATAAATGAATAAACATATTTAAAAGTAAACACTTAATACAATCAAAGGGATTTTTAGAGCACTATGAGTTATTTAAAGAGATGGCCTCGCAGAAATTACCTGCCTTGAGCCAAGATTTATTTTACTGAAATCTCAAATGAAGACATTTAATAATGAATAAGTCACTGTCCTGAGTCTTTTAATTTAAGTGTGTAAAATTCATCTTGAGCTATTGAGCTCTGTAAACAACAAGTGGTAAGGAGATATACATATGTAAAAAAAACACTATGCATTCCGTTACATTTTTTTTACCTCTACATACAGTATTTTGCAGCTCTTAACTCTCAAATGTTTAAACAGAATATATTCTTTCATATAAGGATGTGTGCTTACATTGTTGATAGACTTCAAACAGTAAAGGGCAAGGCAATCACAACCGTAGAAAGAGATACAACATAGCAATGCAATAATAAACAGAGGAGATGGCAGTGGTTTTCAACTTACAAGGTATGGGGGATCTTAAATGCAGTTCTGATATCTCCAAAGGGTTGCATATAATATTAATCATATGTATTGCTACATACACTGTTATAGCTTAAAGACATATTAGAGGAAATGGTCAAAGACTCTTCTACAGGAGTGGTTGAACATGGAAGTCATGCTGTAGGAGACAGTCAAAGACTGCAAACATGATACATACACTGTTAGAGACTACTGTTATTAAAGGCCCCTTTATATGGCAATGATCACACTACTGACTACTGGAGCCTGAGAAATGCATTTTAGACACCAAAGGGCCGCAGGTTGGGAACTAGGGCTATAAACAGATCATTGAACGAGATGGGTATCTGTAGGTTACTGCTGACCATTGATTTAATAGTGGAACTAGGTTGTTTAACCAGTTTAGCTGTTGCACCTGTACATCCCATATGGACCAAAAAAAAAAAAAGTTTTACATTTCTGTTATAGGCCTATTGATTCAGCAATAACTTTACCATTACTTAAAGCGGGGCTTCACCCTAAAAAAAAATTCTTACATTACAATGAGCTGACCTGTGACACGGACATTATGCTGGTCTTTTTTTTTTTTTTTCGTACATACCGTTTTATCTGTATTTCCTCCCCGGATTTCCCGTGGGAGTGGGCGTTCCTATTCACAGGGTAAGTGATTGACGTTCTTCCGACCGGCGCATACAGCGCGCCACGAGTTGCCGAAAGAAACCGAACGACGGGTCGGCTCTATACGGCGCCTGCGCACCGATGTTCAGCTTCTTTCGGCAACTCGTGATGCGCTGTATACTTAGTCCTAAAACATCTGGGGTGCCAAAGTTCGCCATCACTGGCCTAGGCGATCTGGGAGAAAGTGGGAGTGGGTGCCTGTAAAAACCAGGTGCCCGCTCCCCAAAATGTGCCATAATGTGGAAATTCCCCTTTAAGGGAGAAATTCCTCTTTAAAGGGGTTGTAAAGACAAAAATATTTTCCTCTTAAATTAAAGTCTGACAGTAGCTGATAAAGTAAAAATTAATGTTTTGCATTATAACTAGTTTGATACCTGTTGAAATCGAGCTGTTTTATTCACCTCCGTCACTCCTGAATCGGTATTCTCACTGACTTCCTGGTTTGCGGTGCGCATTCATTCTTGCTACATCACGGCCTAATGGGAACTACAGTTCACATTAGGCTTAGCCTCCATGCCTGTGAAGGATAAGAGAGCATCTTCACGCAGGGCTGTAGTCATAGGGAGGGGGTGAGCACATTCTGCTTTCCACCATGCAAAACGGCTCAGATGCTGGTGGAAAGAAAGAAGAGGAGAGACAGGAAATGGCATTTTCAAACCTGGATTACTGTATTTTGGAGGTCAAAAGGAAAAACGAGGTAAGTGATATTTAAATGTTCTAACTTACAGCAATCAATTGATCTAATAAAAAACAAACCTTTAGTTTTCCTTTAAGTTTTTTTGGCCATGTGTAGCACGCCCAAGGTCCATAGCTTGTTTATACATTTTAAATTGTATTTTTTTTAAATAGGATAAGTGTGCTTTAAATGGCAATGTGTTTAACCTTGAATACTTTCAGTTAAAAGCATACATAGTAAAAGAAAAATTGGCCAGCATGAATATTACTTAAACCGGTATGATAGGTGTTAACCAGCATGCATGCATATCTGTTTAATAAGGGGCATACGGTTTATCCTTTACCAGTGTAGCTGTGCCCTGAAAAGTCGTATTTAACAACCCCCTAAGGCTATGCTGTATATCGGCCTTAGTGATATTCCCACCAATGTACGAGGTTAGTACGACCTGAATAACCCCCCCTACGGCTATGCTGTGTATTGGTCTTAGTGATATTCTCACCATTGTACGGGGTTAGCTTGACCTGAATAAAATATAAAAGTTTTCTTGTTCGCCGCACAGTCATGTGATCTTTGCGCAGTTGTCACATGACCTCAGCAAAGCACAGAACAGCTTTACCCTCAGTGCTAAGTCATTAACATTCACCAAATGCCAGCTGGATAAATAAACCATTATTTTAAAGAAGCTGCCGGTGTCTAAGTAGACGTATTGTCATTGAATAATGGCTTTCTCAAAGCTTCTAGGACACATCTTTTTTACATCTCCCGTCTTTTTTCGCAGTGTTTTATGCTTATTAATTCAACCTGTTTTAGCCGCCAAGCGGAGTAGCGTACCTGCAGTCAGGAGAGGCTTCTGTATTTAATAAGGATGACCCCATTAGAGGGCTCTGATTGATATTCTAGCCAGCGGATAAAGTTATGTCTGAATGCAATTTATACCTCTTCTGCTAAGCAGCTGAATTTTTATTAGCCACCCTTAGGATAAGACGTCAGTTCTCCCACAATCCCTCCCTCTCCCATTTGAGGGGCCAGCCATGCAAAGAGATCTCCATCTCTAAGCGGAAAGGCTGTTGATGCTTTTTTTTTTTTTTTTGCTAAATAGGTATAATATAAAGTCTTTTAGAAACTTGTGCTAGTCAGAGATTAGGCTCCTAGGAACCCAGCTAGTGTGAATGCTTGGATGGGGTCAAAAGACATTATTGAATGAGCAAACTTTGCAAATATGTCTACTGCAGTCTATAAGAGAGCACCTTAGGGTGTAAGAGAACATTAGGGTGTAATGAAAGTCTTACAAAAAAAAAGTGGTTGTGGCCAGTGGCGGCTGGTGGTATATTTTTTTGGGGGTCGGGTCACTGGCACTCACCCTCCGGTCGGTCGGTCACCAGCCCCGCACTTACCCCGTCTAGGTCGCGGGCCGAACTTCCTCAAGTCGGCGCCTGGTGCTTCAGGGCGGCTTCCCCCGCATCTCCTCCCTCCTCCTCCTCGGCGGCCAATAGGATCACTTCTCTGCTAATCGGGTGACGGGCCTCAGAACTCGAGGAGAATCAGGAAGACAATAGTTAATATTCATTTTCTATTGTCATACAACTTGGTGGAGCTCGAGGCGCACCCAAGCCTACCCTTTTTTAAAGCCATATAAAGCTCTAATCACATGTTTCTTAAAAAAAAAAAAAAAAAACATTGGAATCCATGCCTCCAGCCCCCCACATGTAGATTAGGGGGCGAGACGCATGTATTAGGGGGGGGCAACGCCCCGTATAGGCAGGCTGCCACTGGTTCTGACTAACTTATAATGGACATGTACCATGTCAGCCATAACGTTATGACCACTTACAGGTTAAAAGTAGGTGTTGACTTCCAACATTAGGACAATTGCCTGTCCAGGAATCCAGGAATTAAAATTTTTAATTGGCTATCGGGTGCTGGCACTGCCATCTTGACTAAGGAAAAACCGACAGTGAAGCCTTGCATCTTCACAGCCGATTTCATACTGTGCATGCGCAAAGCACACTGTACTTTGTGATTGGGCCAGCTGCGGGGTGGCCCGAACTTCTGGCTAAGTTAGCCACAGAGGGTCAAAACCAGGTACCCGGTCTCCCCCAAAAGCTGCCAAATGTGGCAGCTGACGGCAGGAGGAGGCAAACAAGTGGAGCTTCTTCTTTTGGGTGGAGCTCAGCTTTAAGACCCCTTTCACACTGAGGCGCTTTTCAGGCGCTATAACGCTAAAAATAGCACCTGCAAAGCCCCCCGAAAGAGCTGCTCCATTCACACCAGTGTGAAAGTCACAGGAGCGGTGAGCTGGCAGGACGTTAAAAAATGTCCTGCAAGCAGCATCTTTGGAGCGGTGAAGGAGTGGTGTGTATACCGCTCCTCCACCGCTCTTGCCCATTGAAATGAATGGACAGCGCAGCGGTACTGCCGGCAAACCGCTGGCTGCAGCGGCGCTTTGCGGGTGGTTTTAACCCTTATTTGGCTGCTAGCAGGGATTGAAAGCACCCGCTAGCAGCAGAATACCTCCGCAAAAATGGCGATAAACACCGCTAAACATAGTGCCGACGCCGCTCCGTGCCCTAGTGTGAAAGGGGCCTTAGTGAATAACATTTATTATCCTGTTAGTTACAATGGCATCTAAAAGTCAGTGAGATACTGTATATTAGGCAGCAAGTAAAAATGTTATCCCTGAAGATGATGTTTTAAAAGCAGATAGGCATCGCATTTTGTTACGTATGGGGATGCTTAGTTACAGATTGGTCAGGGTGCCCATGCTAACCCGTGTTCACAGCTAGGGATGAGCTTCGAGTTCAAGTCAAACTCATGTTCGACTCGAACATTGCCTGTTCGGCGAACAACGAACAATTTGGGGTGTTCGCGGCAAATTCGAAAAGCCGCGGAACACCCTGTTAAAGTCTATGGGAGAAATCTAAAGTGCTAATTTTCAAGGCTAATATGCAAGTTATTGTCCTAAAAAGTGTTTGGGGACCTGGGTCCTGTCCCAGGGGACATGTATCAATGCAAAAGAAAGTTTTAAAAACGTCAGTTTTTTCGGGAGCAGTGAATTTAATAATGCTAAAAGTGAAACAATAAAAGTGACTTGTGGCTATAATGAATTGTCGGCTCTGGCAATTTAGAGAGAATTAATTCATTAAAAAAAAAAGCGTGGTGGTCCCCCCAAATTCAATTACCAGGCCCTTCAGGTCTGGTATGGATATTAAGGGGAACCCAGCTGTCAATTTAAAAAAACAATTACGTGGTGTTCCCCCCAAATATCCATTCCAGACCCTTCAGGTCTGGTGTGGATTTTAAGGGGAACTCCACCCCAAATTTAAAAAAAAAATGGCGTGGAGTTCCCCCAAAAATCCACACCAGACCCCTTATCCAAGCACGTTAACCTGGCCGGCCGCAGAAAAGAGGGGGGGACAGAGTGCGGCCCCCCCTCTCCTGAACCGTACCAGGCCACATGCCCTCAACATGGGGAGGATGTCCCCATGTTCATGGGGACAAGGGCCTCATCCCCACAACCCTTGCCCGGTGGTTGTGGGGGTCTGCGGGCGGGGGGCTTATCAGAATCTGGAAGACCCCTTTAACAAAGGGGACCCCTATGTAAATTGGTAATGGGGTACATTGTACCCCTACCATTTCACAAAGGAAGTGTAAATGGTTATAAAACACACACACACACACACACACCGTAGAAAAAAGTCCTTTATTAATAAAAAAAATAAAAAATTCAGCGGTGGTAATCCACTCGGACCCGGCTTCCTGCTCCAACGTTGTCTGTATCCAGCGACGGGTGATCTCCTCTCCGGTCCAGCGATGACAATATCTTCCGGCATCCAGAGCTCCAGAGCACAGCATCGGAGACCGCCTCTCTCCGCTGGACACAGCCCAGTGGAATGACACAGCTGGAGCTTTGACATTTCTTATATAGGGGAGGCGGGGCCACCCGTCACGTGACCCCACCCCCTCTGACGTAAAGGGGAAGACTGGGCTTCCCCAGTGACGTAGCAGAGGGTGCGTCAGAGGGTGCGGGGTCACGTGACGGGTGGCCCTGCCTCCCCTATATAAGAAATGTCAAAGCTCCAGCCGCGTCATTCCGCTGGGCTTTGTTTTTTTTTTATGAATGAATCCTCTCTGAATTGCCAGAGCCGACAATTCATTATAGCCGCAAGTCCGGTTTTAAATGTCGTTTTATCTTTCAGAAATGACACTTTGTGCAGGGACAGTTCTAAGTACGGGAAACATGCGCTATTTCACAGGTACGAAATTTAAAGGAATTTTTCACTTCTATTGTTTCACTTTTAGCATTATTAAATTCACTGCTCCTGAAAAAACTTCAGTTTTTAAAACTTTTTTTAGCATTGATACATGTCCCCTCGGGCAGGACCCAGTTCTCCAAACACTTTTTAGGCCAATAACTTGCATATTAGCCTTTAAAATTAGCACTTTAGATTTCAAACGTTCGAGGGTTCTAAAGTTCACACGAACGTTTGGTGTGTTCGCAGGTTCTGGTGCGAACCGAACAGGGGGTTGTTCGGCTCATCCCTATTCACAGCCAAAAGCACCTATAGTGGGCATGTGAGCATCAAAACTGGACCATGGAGCAATGGAAGAAGGTGGCTTGGTCTGATGAATCTCATTTATTTTTACATCATGTGGATGGCAGGCTGGGACCACCTACTTAAACATTCCTGATGACCATTCATGGAAATGTCCCCAATCCATCTCCTGACAGTGCAGAGCCAGTGCTAGAGAGTTTTTTTATTTTTTATTGGTAAGGTGCATGTGATCAGCACAGGGCTAATCAGCATTGTTCAAACAGAGGGTCAGGAGACATGCAGCCCCATAGGACAGTTAGGGGAGAAGGAAAACTCCTCCTACAAGCTCTAGCCAGTGCTTGGCTGGACACTGATTAAAGTCACAAGATTGCTATACTGCTGATGTTCTGTGTACTGTGGGGAACCAAATATAGTGAATGCAGGGTCCTGGGTTTAGTAACACTTTAATTAATTACTTAAAGCGGTTGTATAGTTTTTTTTTTTACTTTTACCTACAGGTAAGTCTATAATAAGGCTTACCTGTAGTTGAAAAAAATATCTCCTAACACTTTACGGTTTAGGAGATATTCCCCTCGCAACTAGCCGCTGGATGCAGCGGCGTATGCGCACTGGGGATTTTGGGCTTAAGGCCCGGCAGCCGCCGGACCTTGCCGGAAAGAAGTCTCCAGCGTGCATGGGCGGGAGTGACGACATTGCGGTTCCAGCCACTCACAGCGCTGGAGTCGCGATACCCGGAAAACACGCCAAAGGGAAATGTCATCTCCCTCTGCGTGGACCGGCAGCGGTACCGACACCTTGTTCCAAAGTAAGTATTTCATAATTAGCTAGTATGCAGTGCATACTAGCTCATTATGCTTTTTCCTTTACAGGTGGCAGAATTTTTTTTTAGCCCATACAACCGCTTTAAAACAGTTTTTTTTGCTAGAAAATTACTTAGAACTCCCAAACATTATATATATTTTTTTTCTAATACCCTAGAGAATAAAATGGCGGTCATTGCAATACTTTTTGTCACACTGTATTTGCACAGCGGTCTTACAAGCGCACCTTTTTGGGGAAAAAAAAATGTTTTAATTAAAAAATAAGACAACAGTAAAGTTAGCCCATTTTTTTTTTTATATTGTGAAAGATATGCCACCCTTCAAAATTGCGCCCGCTCATGGAATGGCGTCAAACCTTTACCCTTAAAAATCTCCATAGGTGACATTTTAAAAATTCTATAGGTTGCATTCTTTGAGTTACAGAGGGGATCTAGGGCTAGAATTATTGCTCTCGCTCTTACGATCGTGGCGATACCTCACTTGTGCGGTTTGAACACCGTTTTCATATGCGGCACTTCTGCGAGCGGGCTCGTCTGGATGGGGCGCTTTAAAAAAAAAAAAAACATTTTTTAAACAGTGTAAAATAAATAAGGGTCACTTTTATTCCTATTACAAGGATTGTAAAAATCCCTTGTGATAGAAAAAAGCATGATCTGTCCTCTTAAATATGAGATCTGGGGTCAAAAAGACGTATGGGCGGAAGTGACATTTTGACGGCGCTTCCACCCTGCTATTCTATGGAGACGGGTGGGGGCCATCTTGCTCTCACTTGTATTCATGGCAGGCAGGAAGAAGGACCTGATCGCCTCCACTGCTACCGATGGCTCCGGTCAGGGCCGGCGCTACCACTAGGCGAAGTAAGCAGCCGCTTGGAGCGCACTACCACCTAAGGCGCAACCACAGCCCCTGTTCTGTGTGAGCTCGGCTCTCCTCTCCTGAGCGCTCGTTGTGCGCCGCCACCACTAATCCCTCATGTGTCCCGCTGAGCGCCCCGCTGCACTGTTACATCTACTAAGACAGGTCACACAGCGCTGCTCCGGGACTCCTTTGCTCTAGCCTGTCCCTCTGGTGCAGCGCTGTGTGTCTCTGTGTGCAGCGGAGGGGCGGGGCTCAATGGAGATGGGAGCCCGGAGCATTGAGAGGAGCAGCTGACCTCCGTGGAGCGGGAGGATGGCGCTGGCCTGGTCTCGGCGGGGACACTGTGGAGCGGGAGGATGGCGCTAGCCTGGCCCCTGAGCAGAGACTGGATGATGGTCGATGACGATGAAGCCACAAACAGCCGAGGTAGGAGGAGGACGGATCCCTTCCGAACTACATTACACCGTCTGTGGAGTGCCGAGTGGGGGTGCTGTCTGTGTGGTGTGTGTGAGAGTCAGGTGGGCCAGTCACAGTGTATGTGTCAGGTAAGGGGGGGTCAGTGTGTCAGGTAAGGGGTGTCAGTGTGTCAGGTAAGGGGGGGTCAATGTGTCAGGTGAAGGGGGGTCAGTGTGTCAGGTGAAGGGGGGGTCAGTGTGTCAGGTGAAGGGGGGTCAGTGTGTCAGGTGAAGGGGGGTCAGTGTGTCAGGTGAAGGGGGGGTCAGTGTGTCAGGTAAGGGGGGGGTCAGTGTGTCAGGTAAGGGGGGGTCAGTGTGTCAGGTAAGGGGGGGTCAGTGTGTCAGGTAAGGGGGGGGTCAGTGTGTCAGGTAAGGGGGGGTCAGTGTGTCAGGTAAGGGGGGGTCAGTGTGTCAGGTAAGGGGGGGGGGGTCAGTGTGTCAGGTAAGGGGTTTTAGTGTGTCAGGTAAGGGGGGGGTCAGTGTGTCAGGTAAGGGGGGGTCAGTGTGTCAGGTAAGGGGGGTCAGTGTGTCAGGTAAGGGGGGGTCAGTGTGTCAGGTAAGGGGTTTCAGTGTGTCAGGTAAGGGGTTTCAGTGTGTCAGGTAAGGGGGGGTCAGTGTGTCAGGTACAGGGGGGGGTCAGTGTGTCAGGTACGGGGGGGGGGGTCAGTGTGTCAGGTAAGGGGGGTCAGTGTATGTGTCAGGTAAGGGGTGTCAGGTGAGGGGGGGTCAGTGTGTCAGGTGAGGGGGGGTCAGTGTGTCAGGTGAGGGGGGGTCATTGTGTCAGGTAAGGGGGGTCACATAAGGGGGGTGTCAGAAAGGTCACATGTGTTGCAAGGGCAGAGTAAAGTGATCTCAGGGGCGCAGCGGGGGGGGCGCAAAATTAGGATTCGCCTAGGGTGTCAAAGATCCTTGCACCGGCCCTGGCTCCGGTAAGCGGCAGAGGGCGCAAGAGAGCGGCAGGAGGGGGGCCCCTCTACCACCGCCGATAACGGTGATCTCGCGGCGAATCCGCCACGGAGACCACCATTATCGTTGACAGGAACAGCCACGGAAAAGATGAATATCTCGGTTGTGGCAGCAGCTGCCGTTACCGAGATATTCATCTTTAAAGTGCCGACGTATATGTACGTGAGCCGGTCCTTAAGTGGTTAATGTTTGACGCATCCAAAATAATATAACAAATGATCCAAATTGAATCAGATTCATTCTTTATTCTAGTGAGTGTAGCATGAATATTCTAATAAGATACTTTTTTTGTATTGGGGTTGAGAGAGACCATTTGTTTAATTTGTATGTGTACGTCCCATCAAAGTCATTTGGGAATTGGGAAATCAATTAAACTTAATAACTTAATAACATAATGAACGAATACTTGCTAAATTTGATTCATTTTTTTTTTTTTTTTTTTTGGATGAGTGTGGTGCAGCAGTATTAAATAAAGTAAATTTGTGATTTAAAGTAAATGTGTCATTGTAAGTCAGTTCCACAATCTAATAGCTAGATTCAGGTAGGCAGGCGTATCGTTGCGGCGGCGTAGTGTATCGTGTTTACACTACGCCACCGTAAGTTAGCGAGGCAAGTACATGATTCACAAAGTACTTGCCTGCTAAGTTACGGCGGTGTAGCGTAAATCGGGCGGGCGTAATGGCGCCTAATTCAAATTTAGCTGAGGGGGGCGTGTTTTATGGTAATGGGGGGTGACCTTTACGTGATTGACGTATTTTACGAACGGCGCATGCGCCGTCCGCCTACATATCCCAGTGTGCATTGCGGCAAAGTACGCCGCAGGTCCTATTGGTTTCGACGTGGACGTAAATGACGTAAATCCCTATTCATAACGACTTATGCAAACAACGTAACATTTTCGAATTTTGACGCGGGAACGACGGACATACATAACATTACTATTCCAGCTATTTGATGGAATAACTTTAGGCCTGATAATGTGTTACGTAAACAGCGTATCTGTACTGCGTCGGCCGGGCGTACGTTCGTGAATAGGCGTATCTAGTGATTTACATATTCTACGCCGACCGCAATGGAAGCGCCACCTAGCGGTCAGCCTGAAAATTACACTTTAGGATATGACGGTGTAAGACACTTATGCCGCTCATACCTGAGCCTAATTTAAGCGTATCTGGTTTCCAGAATACGCTTAAATTAGCACCGGCGCAAATTCAGACTTAGGCCGGCGTATCTACTGATACGCCGGCCTAAGTCTTTCTGAATCCACCTATAAGTCTGATGCAGTTCTTAGGTTTGAAAAATATGGAGCCTAATGCCCCGTACACATGATCAGAATTTCTGATGGAAAAAGTCAGACGGATTTTTTCCATCGGAAATTCCGAACGTGTGTATGCCCCATCTGACTTTTTTCATTGGAAATTCCGAGGAATTCCTTCGGAGTTTAGATAGAGAACATGTTCTCTTTTACTCCAATGCAATGTCGTTAGAATTACGAGGTGATTTTGGCCGGTAAAAAGTTTGACTGAATTAACTGCATTAATTTCATTGTGTTTGAAAAAAACAAATGCTTTCAAATATTTTCCTTATATACGAATGACTAATCTCCCGAAATAACAAATAAACACTTTAAAACAAATAAAGCCTAAAATAGGCTTCTAAAATAATAACAGAACTTCTGAATATACAAATCGATTCGAAACAACAAATATGGTTGTTCCGTATCGATAAGAGGAAGCTCATTTGTCTCCTCCCCCCTCTGGTGCCACATTTGGCACCTTTCAGGGGGAGGGGGGAGAGGGTGCCTGTTTTTACAGGTACCTGTCCCCACTTCCGTCGGACCTTGCTGCAGGGAGGTATGCCAGAAGTCAGACCCTCCTCATTCCCCGCTACCAGGCCAGTTAGAGAGCGCAGCACACTTTCCGCATGTGCAGCAGGGACCGGCTGCAAAGCCACACGGCTTCACTGCCAGGAACCTTTATCGGTTATGGCGGCGGTAGCTCCAGAAAGCCGATGGAAACATTGCTGGATTCCAAGACAGGTATGTGCCATTTTACAGAATTTGTAGCTGCTGACTTTTAATGTGTTCGTGCAGTGGTGAAACTCCGCTTTAATGAATGAAACTAAAACAAAACACATTTTTTCATCATACAAATCTTTAATCAGAACCGACTTCCCCCTGCTGGAGATCCTTCCAGTGAGCTATATGAGAAATTAGGAGCTCCTTCCTCCTGATGACACCTCTGGTGGGTGGGGCTTAGGAACCCTAGTGGGGACAAGTGGAACTGCATTCGCTAATGCCTGTCATGTGACAGTCAACATTAAAGTGGAGTTCCACTCAAAAGTGGAACTTCTGCTTATCCGTCTCCTCCCCCCTCTGGTGTCATATTTGGCACATTTCACGGGGGATGGGGAATTATGTACCTGTTTTTGACAGGTACCGTTCCCCACTTCCGGGAGACCGGGCCACGGTCCACAGAGGTAGCAAGTGTTCTTATGCCGCGTACACACGATAATTTTTCGGTATGTAAAAAACGACGTTTTTCAGCATGTAGAAAAAACAATGTTTTTTCCAACTTCATCCTTAAAACGACGTTGCCCACACACGGTTGTTTAAAAAAAATACTCTAGCAAAGCGTGGTGACGTACAACACGTACAACGGCATTATAAAGGGGAAGTTCCATTCGGATGACGTCACCCTTTAGCTGATTTCGTGTTAGTAAAAGACAATTCGCGATTTTCTGTCTGTTACAGCGTGATGAATGTGCTTACTCCATTACGAACGGTAGTTTTACCAGAACGAGCGCTCCCATCTCATAACTTGCTTCTGAGCATGCGCAGGTTTTTAACGTCGTTTTAGCCCACACACAATATTTTTTTACAACCCGAAATACGACATTGTTTAAATCGTCGTTAAAAAAAAAATCGGCATTTTCAAGCTTTTTTTTTGTCGTTTTTTAGAACCCGAAAAATTATGTGAAGCCCACACACGATCATTTTAAATGACATTTTTTACATGCTGAAAAATGATCGTGTGTACGCGGCATTAGACTTCAGGATTGGCAATGATCCTTAAAGGGGTTTTCCACCCATTTTGTACGTTTATTAAAAGTCAGCAGCTACAAAAAGTGTAGCTGCTGGCTTTTAATAAACCGACACTTACCTGCTCCACGGCTCCAGCGACAGCTCAGTGTGGGCACCTGGCCGTGACAGCTTTCGGCTTCACGGCCAGGCACCCACTGCGCATGCGCGAGCGGCGCCATCTGATTGGACAGGCGATCGACGAGGACCTGTGACGTGTCCTGGGCGATCGCCTACAGCAGCCTTTTCCTGTAGGTGATTAAGCTTAATCGCCTAGGCGATTAGGCTTAATCGGCTACCCGGAAGGAGGAAGTGGGACAGGAAGTCCCACTCCTCCTGAAGCCCCCACTCCCCCCCAAAAAAATTACATGCCAAATGTGGCATGTAAGGGGGAGAGGAGCGGGTTAAGAGGAAGTTCCAAATTTGCGTGGAACTCCTCTTTAAAGGAAATAGGTCCAATGCTCAAAATTCTCAGCACTATCCTTCTCTGTGGGAATGCCAATAGTTCAAAGGTATTGACCATAAACTATTATGGTGTACTGTCCATTAACCACTTAAGGACCGCCTAACACCGATATACATCGGCAGAATGGTACGGCTGTTTAATGCCCAGCCGTGGGTCGCGGGCGCGCGCCTGGTCCAAAGCTCCGTGACTGCGGGACCCGCAAACCCGATCGCCGCCGGAGTCCCGCGATCGGTCCCCGGAGATGAAGAACGGGAAGAGGTGTGTGTAAACACACCTTTCCCATTCTTCACAGTGGCGCTGTCATTGATCGTCTGTTCCCTGATATAGGGAAAGACGATCAATGATGTCACACATCCAGCCCCGCCCCCCTACAGTTAGAAACACATACGAGGTCACACTTAACCACTAGGGGGCGCTAAAGGGGTTAACTCCCAAACTGCAATTGTCATTTTCACTGTAAACAATGCATTGTTATAGCATTTTTTGCTGTGAAAATTACAATGGTCCCAAAAATGTGTCAAAATTGTCCGATGTGTCCGCCATAATGTCGCAGTCACAAAAACAATCGCTGATCGCCGCCATTAGTAGTAAAAAAAAAAAAGGCAATAAAACTATCCCCTATTTTGTAAACGCTATAAATTTTGCGCAAACCAATCGATAAACGCGTATTGTGATTTTTTTTACCAAAAATATGTAGAGGAATACGTATCGGCCTAAACTGAGGGGAAAAAAACGTTTTTTTATATATTTTTGAGGGATATTTATTATAGCAAAAAGTAAAAAATATTGCATTTTTTTCAAAATTGTCACTCTATTTTTGTTTATAGTGCAAAAAATAAAAACCGCAGAGGTGATCAAATACCACCAAAAGAAAGCTCTATTTGTGGGGAAAAAAGGATGCCAATTTTGTTTGGGAGCCACGTCGCAAAACCGCGCAATTGTCAGTTAAAGCGACGCAGCGCCGAATCGCAAAAAGGGGCCTGGTCCTTTACCTGCATTTTGGTCCGGGTCTTAAGTGGTTAAAAGTCCAGGATATTAAATGACAAAAAATAACCTGGAAGGTTTTAAAAACGGGTAACTAACTCCAAGAGGGGTGCAAGGCTGCTTGTGTCCAAAAGGGCTGGGAAACCCACACTGCAAAAGAAGTGAGAGAGGGGAGAGAAGCGCCAAGAAAACTCTTGGTATAGTACAGCTTTAATATTGAATAAATTAAATGTTTACAAAAGTACCACTCACAAAGGGTGCAAACAGAGCAAGTGCGAAACTGGAGAAGGCTCAGTGTATGAGCCTCCTGCTTGCAGGGGGGTTGTCAGTTCATGCTGCTGTGGCGGCTCCAGTAGAGGAGGATGTCGGAGAATGCTGGGGAGTAAGCTGTCAAAGCAGAGAACACAGCCTGTCAACCTGGAGGGGAATAGCTAAATCGGACATGTTTCAGAGGCAAACCATGCCTACTTCCTCATCCAATAGCCAGTAGGTCCAATGCTAGCAGCTAAAATTCCATAAAGTCCTCAGGTTCCCAGGCCCTCAGGGAACCCCAACTGGGCCCCCAGATGGTGGCACAGACCAACAGAGTAACAGCCTACATCTTGGCAGTGCAAATGAAAATGTGGATATAAAGTTTGAAGCAGAACAGTGGAAGGAGTACCTACCTGCTTTTGATTACTTCCATCCTTTGAGCCACCAAGATTCTCAGACAATCCCTGGGAGGGAATGTTTGCACATGGTGCAAGACGTGTTTGAACCCTTGCAGGGTCGTCTAAAGGAGGTGAGCGAGCATTGCATGAGGTGGTGGGAGCACTCCAATCATGGAGGTTGTCTGAAGACATCACACAAGCTTGTTTTTGTTTTATTTTTTTGTACAACGTGGATTCATTCATTTTATGTTTTTGGACTTTTTTCATATTATTGCAATATCAGTGTTTATCACCATAATTGTTTATTTCACTTTTACAGCGCTGTCACACCTATATTTTTACATCTTGGCAGTGTTTCCCAGCAGCTTCCTCAAGGCATTTCGGTGTGGATCTTTGGCAGGGAAATCTAGGCAATCAATTCCTCAGATCCACCACGCATATACATTGTAACAATTTGCACACGAGTGCTTCGATCAGGTCTGCCTATACGTTTTTCAGGCAGACCTGATTGGACGCACCTCTATGGAGCGGCAGATGTCAGCGGTGATATGTTCGCTGACATCCACTGGTATCCATTCCGATCCTGTCCGTGAAATCCAGACAGATTTAAACCCTATTTTCTCTCTGTCTGGGGGATCGGATCAGATGGGATCGGATGAAAACCTACATCCGATCTCCCCATAGAGGAGAGCGGAGCTCTGACAGGTCTGTCTTTGCAAAGTAAGCGGAGACGGACCTGTTATCCGCCTGCTCAGCGGGGATCAAAGAATCAATCCCCTGCTGAGCAAAATGGAGTCAGTCGGGCGGAAAGCCAATGTGAAAGGACCCTAAACTTGAAAATGTGAGCACAGATAGGAAAAACAGCACCGCTTGAGACAGGCACCTGGAGAGTAAGCACAGCAGCAAAACATTAACCCCTTGCAGGCACCTGTCTACACGCTATAGATAGTTAGACAACTATATAGAGGAATCAGAACCCCCTTCCTCCTGCTGGTGATTCCTCTAGTACAGTGATCTCCAAACTGTGGCCGTGGGGCCAGATGTGGTCCTTTGCTTGCCTTTATCTTGCCCTTGGGGCACTATTCCACCAACTTACACCAGTGATGGCGTACCATTCCCACTACTGATCCCATCCCATTATTGTGGTGCTATTCTTCTCATTGATATCAATAATGGGGCACTATTCCTCCTATTAAGACCAATGTTGGGGCACTGATGCCAGGACATTTTCTACTCCCACTGGCCATAGTTTGCCCCCCTAAAACGTTAAGCACAGGAAACTGGTGCTTTGCTTAGAAAGTTTGGAGACCCCTGCTCTAGTAATAACTAAAGATCTAAATAAGGGAACCAGAACTTCCTTCTTCCTGATGGTTACCCCTTTAGTGATAACTAAACATCTATATAGAGGAATCGGGACCACCGCTGGTCATCCCTCTAGTGGTAAACCTGAGAATTGCATTTTATTTCAGTGCTGCCTGGTCACACTGCTCATATTGCAATCATTTGAAATAGATGTAACAGTAAAATGGACTAAGACCTCATCCTCAAAAATGCATGATGCATGCCATGTCTAGTCTTGTCACATGCCATGTCTACAATTAGAATTGTGCCATGACAACAAGCAGAAACATATCCCATGGGACAAAATGGCAGCTTTTAGGTTTGTTGAAGCAGAAAACTTAAGGTGACAAATAATATAAAATTGATGACTTTTCTGCACTGCGAGGATTTGGTTTGCCAATAAGGTAAGGTTTATGTTCTAATTAATCAAAATCTTTCAAAAATCTATCATCTAAGTGGAAGTCACAAACAAATTACAACTACCCACAGAGATTATTTAATTTAAGGATCTGCATCCTTTTACTTAATTCTTCATTAAGATTTTGGCCGGACTGAGCTATTTCATTACATGCGACTGTAGACAAAGATTTAATTTTGTTGCTGTGGTCAATAATGTGATTTGGACAGGATTAACATGCCAGGCTATTGGCTAAATATATCAGATTTATATCCACATGACTTACACATAATTTAGTGAATGGAGACTTTAAACATCTCCCTAGGTGGTAAGGCCAAACTTAAAGGGATTTTCACTCATTAACGTAAAAGCCACATAATGATTTCCTAAAAGATGCTTTTTCTCGCGCTATAAATCTTGGTAAATGCAAAACAGTGAGACGCTAATATTTATTAGCATTTATTTTTGTGTATCAGTTGATGATATTCATTTTTAAAGTGGACCTAGCATTGGATATATATTTATGTTAAATGCATGCGTGCTAAGTGATGCATAAGTGTAAAATTTGTATTTTCTACCTTCCACGGAGGTCACAGTACTCTACAACTGACAATGTCTTCATCTTTTTTTTTTCCAGAAGGACGGAGCTATCTTTCTTCGGTCATCATCTAGAATCAGGATCTACTTTCTGGTTTGATAGGCTGACTTATAGATGACACCTGGGTTTGATTTACTAAAACTGGAGAGTGTAAAATCTGTTGCAGCTCTGTGTAGGAACCATAGGCGTGCGCAGCCTATGGCATTAGGGTGTGCACCCAAAAGCTCAAGCACACATACGTGTGTGTGTATGTATATGTGTGTATATATATATATATATATATATATATATATATATATATATATATATATATATATATTCAAAAGTATTAGTACGCCTGCCTTTACACACACATAACTTTTAATGGCATCCCAGTCTTAGTCCGCAGGATTCAATATTGAGTTGGCCCACCCTTTGCAGCTATAACAGCTTCAACTCTTCTGGGAAGGCCGTCCACAAGGTTTAGGAGTGTGTCTATGAGAATGTTTGACCATTCTTCCAGAAGGGCCTTTGTGAGGTCAGGCACTGATGTTGGACGAGAAGGCCTGGCTTGCAGTCTCCACTCTAATTCATCCCAAAGGTGTTCTATCGGGTTGAGGTCAGGACTCTGTGCAGGTTAGTCAAGTTCCTTCACCCCAAACTCGCTCATCCTTGTCTTTATGGACCTTGCTTTGTGCACTGGTCCAAATAATATGGTGTGGGGTTGTTTTCCAGGGGTTGGGTTGGCCTCTTAGTTCCAGTGAAGGGAACTCTTAAGGCGTCAGCATACAAAGAAATTTTGGACAATTTCATGCTCCTAACTTTGTGGGAACAGTTTGGGGGACGGCACCTTCCCGTTTCAACATGACTGCACACCAGTGCACAAAGCAAGGCCCATAAAGACGTGGACTTAGCAGGGTGATGGAAAATTAACTTCAAAAGCAATAATTCACATTATATGCGCGACTAAAACATATACAATTAAGTGTAACAATCTAAAAAATGTAAATTCCAAAGTGCTATAATGGTGTGAAGCTCCCAACTAAAAAGTTGTTGCACTTGAAGGTAATTTGTATTGCAATTATCTGTAGAGGGGTTTCCACCATCCCTGCTAAGGCAGCACTGGTAGACACTGATTGGCAGCGTTGATTGACACTAATTGGTAGCACTGATGTGCACTGATATGTGGCACTGATAGGCAGCACTGATTGGCACTGATAGGGGGCACTGATATGCATCACTGATGGGCTCTGATTGGTTGTACTTATAGACACTGACTGGCATCACTGATGGGCACTGACTGGCATCACTGATGGGCACTCATATGCAGCACTGATGGGCTCTGATTGGTTGTACTTATATACACTGACTGGCATCACTGATGGGCACTCATATGCAGCACTGATGGGCACTCATACACAGCATTGATGTGCTCTGATTGGCAGAACTGATGGGCTCTGATTGACAGCATTGGCTGGCACTGACAGCATTGGTTGGCACTGATTTACAGCTTTGGTTGGCACTGATAGGCAGCAATGGTTGGCACTGATAGGCAGCACTGGCAGACTGGCAGTGATAGCCTGCATTGGTTGGCACTGAAAAGCAGCACTGGCATTGATAGGTAGCATTGGTTGGTACTGATAGGCAGCACTGGTTGGTACTGATAGGCAGCACTGGTTGGTACTGATAGGCAGCACTGGTTGGCACTGATAGACAGCACTGGTTGGCACTGATAGACAACCCTGGTTGGCACTGATAGGCAGAACTGATTGGCATTGATAAGCAGCACTGGCACGGATAGGCAGCATTGGTTGGCACGGATAGGCAGCATTGGTTGGCACGGATAAGCAACACTGGCACTGATTGGCAGCATTGGTTGGCACTGATTGGCAGCATTGGTTGGCATGGATAGGCAGCATTGGTTGGCAGTGCACTGATTGGCAGCATTGGTTGGTACTGGTTGGCACTGATAGGCAGAATTGGTTGGCACTGATAAGCAACACTGGCACTGATAGGCAGTACTGGTTGGCACTGATTGGCAGCACTGGTTGGCACGGATAGGCAGCATTGGTTGGCACAGATAGGCAGCATTGGTTGGCACGGATAGGCAGCATTGGTTGGCACGGATAGGCAGCATTGGTTGGCACGGAGAGGCAGCACTGGTTGGCACGGATAGGCAGCATTGGTTGGCACAGATAGGGAGCATTGGTTGGCACGGATAGGCAGCATTGGTTGGCACGGATAGGCAGCATTGGTTGGCACGGATAGGCAGCTTTGGTTGGCAGTGCACTGATTGGCAGAATTGGTTGGCACTGATAAGCAACACTGGCACGTATAGGCAGCATTGGTTGGCACAGATAGGGGAGAGGGGGAGTTTCACATTCAGGATATTATGAAAATTGCCAGAGCTGTTCAGTGTAAGAAGCTGTCAGATAATGACACTACATGCAGGAAGAGACACCAGCTGTTAAGTCAGCGGTGATGTAGAGAATGGGCGGGACTGAACAGTTACCAGCCAATGGGATGGGTCTGGGCGGGCTGCTACATTTCTCTGGCTCCGCCCCCTCTCTGAAGCAGCGAATCATTGGCTGGTGTTGATGGCGCTTGGTCCCGCCCACCCCCGACATCGCGGCTGAGTTGCAATGACTTACAACTCAGCCGCGATGTCGGGGGTGGGCGGGACCAAGCGCCATCAACATCAGCCAATGATTGAGCTGCTTCACAGAGCGGGCGGAGCCACATAAATGTAGCGGCCCGCCCAGACCCATCCCATTGGCTGGTGTTTGATGGCTGTTTAGTCCCGCCCACGCCCGACATTATTTTGACAGCTGGTGACTTTCCCTGCATGTAGTGTCATTATCTGACAGCTTCATACGCTGAAAAGCTCTGGAAATTCTCACGATCTGCTGCCTGTGAAACTGTTTCACAGGCAGCGGAGGTTACACGCGATCATGGATATAGCATTTCTGGGGAGATCTCTGGAGACAGCACGGGGTGATTAGGGTGTGCCCAGGCACACCCCGCGCGCACGCCTATGGTAGGAACCAATCAATTTCTAGCTTATTTTGTGAAAGCTTAATTGAACAAGTTGAACTTAGAAGCTGATTGGCTACCATGCACAGCTGCACCAGATTTTGCACTCTCCAGTTTTAGTAAATCAACTCCCTGGTGTCAGTGAGGTTCCTGGCTATGTTAAAAAAATAACTGACATAGACCAGCCACTGCTGTACCCTCCCACTGTTAAAGTCTGACCCAGGGACATAACTGCAGATCACGGGCCCCACAGAAAATGTTTGAGATGTAGAGATGTCAAATTTCAAGAAATTTTAAAGCCATGGGAAAAAAAAATGTTTCCTTGAGAAGATGAGCGATTGCTCGTCTTCTGCTGCCGACATCGCAGGCACCCTGGACAGGTAAGTGTCCATTAATTAAAAGTCAGCAGCTGCAGTATTTGTAGCTGCTGGCTTTTAATACTTATTTGTTTTGCGGGACCTCCGCTTTAATCAGTACAGTTTCTGCCTGAAAATGCAATGCAATACATTACTTCCAAATTTTTATTCTGTTGTATGAGAATTTTCGTAACTTTAGTAACCTCTTTATTTTCTATAAGGAGACTAGCATGCAAAAAAATAAATAAAAAACAGACAATCATTCAGCTGATAATCTCATCCTGTGTACCAGGCTTAAGACAATCTCTTGTATTATTTACACAGTCTCTGACCATCTCCTATATTATGTTCACAGTCTTTCACCATCTCTTGTATCATAGTCTTTAACTATATCCTGTTGTGTGTCTGCTGTCTCTTAGGCCCCATACACACCATAGAATCTATCCGCAGATAAATCCCATCAAATGGGTTTCTGCGGATAGATCCTATGGTGTGTACACGCCAACGGATATTTATCCGCAGATAAATCTCCCCTGGAATGGATTTCCAGCAGATAAATATTTGTCGACATGCACAGAATATCTATCTGCTGGAATCCATTCCAACGGATGGATCCGCTCGTCTGTACAGACTTACCGGATCCATCCGTCCAAAGGGATTCCCCGCACGCGCCGTAATGAATAGACGCATGCGTGGAATTCCTTATATGACAGCGTCGCGCCCGTCGCCGCGTCATAATAGCGGCGACGGCGCGACACGTCATCGGCAGAGGATTTCAGCGCGGATTTCAATGCGATGGTGTGTACACGCCATCGCATTGAAATCCTCTGAAATCTTAGAGAGGATTTATCCGCGGATACGGTCCGCTGAACCGTATCTGCGGATAAATTCTATCGTGTGTATGGGGCCTTATAATTAACATTCAATGAATTTTATGGTGATGTTGGAGCCACATTTGAGGACCATATCAAGAAATTGCCCATCACTGCCCTAAGGCTGCATTCACATCTGAGCGACAGCCGCGTTCGCGTGTAGCGGCGTATTTTGCCGCGAGTACAAAACTTTCACTTTTTTCTCAAAGTCTTCCCATTGCTGTCAATGGAAAAACGCCTATGTCGCCTGAAAAAAAGGGTCCGGGACTTTTTTTCAGGCGACAGGCGTTCGGCGTCTATGAGATGTGAACCATCTCCATAGACAGCAATGGGAATTCTCCCCTCGAGCGACAGAAGCGTCCGGCGTCGGGCGTTTTGTCGCTCAGGTGTGAATGGGGTCTAAAGCCTAGGCAGAGAGGTCTCTGCCTACTAGGTATATTGTGGTGGTTTCATGTTTTTTATTATAAAAAAATAATATTTTTTTTTTCGGGCATAAACAGTTTTACTTGCACCAAAATAAAAGGAGCAGCAATCAACGTGTAGAATTACAGAACGGGAAATAAACTTTACACATTGTTAAAAGCAAATATGGACATCCAAGACATGTACAGATACATACAGAAAATCTATAACCCTCTGTTTTATCACAAAGGACAGTGCTTGAACCGGTGAATTTTTCCAGGATGAGACTCATGGTCTTTTCAAAAGATGATGAGGCTGGCATCCATATGGATTTTTCTTGAACGGAAGCCAAGGGCAAAAGATGAATTTTAGTATAAAAATTAAAGCTGTTCAGCAGGAAGAGATTGACCTCTACATAATTTAAATATAAAATGTTAATGTTTTATTGGAGCATATATTTAAACAGCATTGAAGTGCAATATGGACTATATTATACAATGTAAGTCAGAGAAGGATGACATAAGAACAAAGAGTAGTCTAGACTCTCAAAGACAATGTACTAAGTATACAGAAGGAGACGAAGATAAGTGACAAAAAAGAGACATTATTGCAGACAAACACAAAGGATGGGCTGGAGACTGTAAGCCAGCAGAAATGAAAAGGTTGAAGTTTAAACCGTAAGTACACACTCTTCCATAAAGAGTACATTTATATCGAGATATATTCTGAGACAGCGTTAAAAAGAAAAAAAATCTGCTTATAAAAGCATGACAATGACTATTCAAAACTGAGGCTCCAATAGAAACACAAAGAAAAAAAATATTTTTAAACCATAGGTCCTGTATAGAGACTATATCATTGGTACAGCATATCAATGGTTTGAAAATACGTTTAACCCCTTTCAGACTGGCAACTATATATACAGTTAGGTAGATTCAGAAAGAGTTAGACCAGCTTATCTACAGATAAGCCGACCTAACTCTGAATCTGCACCGACCTATGTTTAAGTGTATTCTTTAACCACTTAAGCCCCGGACCAATATGCAGCCTAAAGACCCAAGGTGTTTTTACAGTTCGGGACTGCGTCGCTTTAACAGACAATTGCGCGGTCGTGCGACGTGGCTCCCAAACAAAATTGGCGTCCTTTTTTCCCCACAAATAGAGCTTTCTTTTGGTGGTATTTGATCACATCTGCGGTTTTTAGTTTTTGCGCTATAAACAAAAATAGAGCGACAATTTTGAAAAAAAAGCAATATTTTTTACTTTTTGCTGTAATAAATATCCCCCAAAAACATATATAAAAACATTTTTTTTCCTCAGTTTAGGCCGATACGTATTCTTCTACCTATTTTTAGTAAAAAAAATCGCAATAAGCGTTTATCGATTGGTTTGCGCAAAATTTATAGTGTTTACAAAATAGGGGATAGTTTTATTGCATTTTTATTTTTTATTTTTTTTTTACTACTAATGGCGGCGATCAGCAATTTTTTTCGTGACTGCGACATTATGGCGGACACTTCGGACAATTTTGACACATTTTTGGGACCATTGTCATTTTCACAGCAAAAAATGCATTTAAATTGCATTCTTTATTGTGAAAATGACAGTTGCAGTTTGGGAGTTAACCACAGGTGGCGCTGTAGGAGTTAGGGTGCACCTAGTATGTGTTTACAACTGTTTGGGGGTGTGGCTGTAGGAATGACGTCATCGATCGTGTCTTCCCTATAAAGGGAATGACGCGATCGATGCGCCGCCATAGTGAAGGACGGGGAAGCCGTGTTTACACACGGCTCTCCTCGTTCTTCAGCTCCGGGGAGCGATCGCGACGGAGCGGCTATAAACAAATAGCCGCGCCGTGGTCCCGGATCGCTCCCCGAGCGGACCCGACCGCCGCATGTAGCGGGGGGGGTCCCGATCGGACCCCCCACCCGCTAATAGGCGAGGACGTACCCATACGCCCATGTGCCTGTACGTGCCATATTGTGGACGTATATGTACATGGGCTGGTCCTTAAGTGGTTAACAGAGATACACTTAAACATATCTAAGATAGGACGGCTTGCGCCGTCCTATCTTAGATTGCAATGTTTCTGATGGCCGCTAGATGGAGCTTCCATTGCAGCCGGCGTAGATTATGTAAATGAGGGGATATGCCGATTCACGAACAAACGCCAGGCCGACGCAGTACTTTTACGCCGTTTACGTAAGAGATAGGCCGCGTAAAGTTAGTGCTAGGCTCTAGTGGAATAGTAATGTTAAGTATGGCCGCCGTTCCCGCCGCAAAATTCGAATTTTTTACGTCGTTTGCGTAAGTCGTCCGCGAATCGGGATTTACATCGTTTACGTCCACGTCGAAATCAATAGGCCCGTACGGTGTACTTAGCCGCAATGCACACTGAGAAATGTAGTCGCCCGGCGCATGCGCAGTGACAAAAAACTTCAAAAACGTGAGGTCAAGCCTCATTGACATGAAACACGCCCCCCCCAACCCATTTTAATTAGGCACCCTTACGCCCGCTCGTTTTAGGCTACACCACTGTAAATTAGCAGGTAAGTATATTGAGAATCATTACTAGCCTAGCTAATTTACGGCGGTGTAGCCTAAACAGGCTAGGCTACGCTGCCCTAAAGTTAATCCATTGTACCTGAATCTACCTATGTGTGTATATATATATATATATATATATATATATATATATATATATATACAGTTCTGTGCGTATGATATTCCCGTGATTGCACTGTGATTGGGCACACAAAAGATACAGAGCCAATGGGAATGGCTCTGTACCATGTGATTACTCTGACCATTAGTGTGTGCAAAAAAAGAAAGCCCCCTGACCACCATCCAGCACTAGTGCAATCCAGTAAAGAGCCAATATAGTTAAAATCCACTATCTTACTGTCATTCAATCCCTCTTCCATTCATTTACAGATCTGACCTGTATATTAACCCACACTTCCCTTATTGTGCATATTAGAACATTAAGCCTCTTATCTTTACCCTCTTAGTGTAAGTTACTTGTACATTAAAGTGGTTCAAAAGTTAGAAAGTGTTTTACCTTAATGCATTTTCTGTATTAAAGGAACTTGGCAAGTGGCTAAGGAACTGGTGCAGGAAGGAGGATTTGGGGTTCCTGGAGAAATAGGCTGAATTTTCATTGCATAACATAACATGACCGTACAAAACTAAAAGGTATGTTTACTAATGCTAGAAGTTTGGTGAACAAAATGGAAGAACTGGAACTACTGTTACATGAGAAAAACTTTGACTTGGTGGAAGTAACAGAGATCTGGTTTGACAGCACACATGACTGGGTTTCTACTCTCTAGGGCAGGGGTCCTCAAACTATGGCCCTCGTTGTTCAGGAACTACAATTCCCATCATGCCTAGTCATGTCAGTGAAGGTCAGAGTCTTGCAATGCCTCATGGGATGTGTAGTTCCACAACAGCTGAAGGGCCGTTGTTTGAAGATCCCTGCTCTAGGGGTATTCCCTGTATCGAAGGGACAGAGTAGATAGAAGAGGAATGGGGGGTGTAAGTGTATGTCAGAAGTGATTTGCTGGTGAACACGAGGCATGACATTGGGGACAATAAAAGGGGTGGAATTTTTGTGGCTTGAGTTCCAAAGGGACTAATCAAAAGGGCATGCTACAGCCCCCTACCCTAAAGGATGAAGAGCAGGCTGATCTCCTTTCACAGTTAGAAATGGCAGTGAGACAGGGCAATATTATCGTCATGGGGAACTTCAATTATCCAGATATTGACAGCTGCTCACTCCAAATGTCCCATTTAAGGTCCAAAAAATAGATGAGCGCGTTTGGAGTGGAGGAACTTGACTGGCCTGCACAGTCCTGACCTCAACCTGACAGAACACCTCTGGGTTTAATTAGAGTGGAGACTGTAAGCCAGGCCTTCTCATCCACGTCAGTGCCTGATGTCACAAAAGCGCTTCTGGAAAAATGGTCAAACATTCTCATAGGCACACTCCTAAACCTTGTGGACAGCCTTCCCAAAAGAGTTGAAGCTGTTATAGCTACAAAGGGTGGGCCAACTCAATATTGAACCCTACAGACTAAGACTGGGATGCCATTCAAGTTCATGTGCATGTAAAGGCAGGTGCCCCAATACTTTTTGGCAATATAGTGTATAAAAATAACCAAGGGTAAACCTGGGTGGCCAAATTTGAACATAAAAAGATACATTAAAGAGAAAAAAACGTCTTCTAAAAATATAAGGTATAGGGGGACACTGTCAACATTTCAGCACTACAAAGAATGCAGTAAGAAATGTAAGAGCACAATGGAGGCAGCAAAAATAACACACAAGAGAAAAACATAGGGGAGGAGAGTAAAAGGAAACCTAAAACATTTTTTAAATATATTAATAGTAAAAAAATTCAGAGCATATTGGCCCCATAAAGGATGATCAAGGGATGTTGGGTACAAGTGATGATAAGGAGAAGGCAACTGTATTAAATACATTCTTCTCCTCAGTTTTTACTATAGAAAAGGAGTTGTGATGGTATTAATAGCAACACAGCAAGGAGAGTACCCTTGTGGCTAACAGAAGTCAGTGTTCTTAAAAGACAAGAAAAACCTAATGTGAACAAATAACCCGGACCAGATTGCTTGCACCCAAAAGTTCTCAAATAACTTAGTCAGGTCTTTGCTAGACTGTTATTCCTAATCTTTGAGGAAAGATTACTGACCGGAATGGTCATAGGATTGGCAAAAAGCATACATGGTACCAATATTTAAAAATTGCCCGAGATACATACTTGGAACAGTTAGCCTAACATCAATAGATTTTAAACTATTGGAGGGGATGATAAGGGACAATATGCAAGAACGTGCTGATAAGAATAGTACCATTAGTAGTAACCAGCATGGATTTATGAAAGATCATTCTTACCAGATCGTAATCTGGATAGAGGAAGTATCTAGACTTTGCCAAAGCATTTGACACGATACCCCATAAATGCTTAATTCACAAATTGAGGTCTGTTGATGAGTATACAATATGTATCTAGATAGAAAACTGGGTACAGGGGTGTGTTTAAAAGGTGGTGATAAATAGCGCATCTTCAGAATGGTCTGGAATTATAAGTCAGGTACCCCAGGGCTCCGTCCTGGGAACAATCCTGTCTAACATGTTCATAAATGATAAAGACGTTGGGATAAATAGTTCAATCTCAGTGTTTGCTGATGATATAAAGCTAAGCAGGGCAATAACTTCTCAACAGGATATAGCAACTTTACAGGAAGTCCTCGATAAAATAGAGGGGGTGGGCAAATGCATAGCAAATGAGGTTCAATCTCAACCACTCTACTAGCTGCAGCATAAATCATATATACATCATCATGTGCAAATAAATATTTAAATAAATAAAATCATAAAAAATGAATCTGTAAATTAACCATGTGCAAATAACTAAAAAAATAGATAAATAATTTTGTCCAGTCTTCAGAAAGTTAATTTGAAAATTCATTGAGAAATTACCCAGTGCAAATAAATAGGTCTTAAATTCATCTAATCAACAAGTTCAAAATAAGTACATGACTTCATAAAATATATAAAAAGTTCATATAAAGTACATCAATTATTTCTGTTCCAGCTGAAAACGCACCTCCTCCACATCACTGCTGGGGATTGGCTGAGAGCCCATAAATATTTAAGGCAGCCCCACCTAACCCCACCCTCTAGTCAGGGCTGCCATCAGGAATTATGAGGACCCTTACACAGCTTTAGGCATGGGCCCCCTGGAGCAGAGAACATGGGGGGGGGGGGGTGCTGCCGCCTCAAATCTCAAATTGAGTAGCGGGAGGCTGCTGCGAATCGAGAAGCGGGAGGGTGGCGCCGCTAATTGAGAAGCGGGGGTGCCACGAATTGAGAAGCGGGGGAGTGCCACGAATTGAGAAGCGGGGGGTGCTGCCGCCGTGAATTGAGATCGGGGGGCTTTGGGTGCTGGCGGAAAAAAAAAAAAGAGGTGGTTGACCTGGGGAACTCTGGGCCACTTACAAAAAAAAAGAAATAAAAAAATATATATACAAAAAAATAAAAATTATAAAAAAAAGGGGAGTAGCCATCCGGGCCCTGGGGACCTCTGGGCCCTTTAATAAAAAGATAAAAGGAAAAAAAACAAATAAAAAAAAACAAAAACAAATATTTCTATAATTAAAAAATAAATAAATAAAAAAGGGGGGTTGCCATCCGGGGCCCTGGGGACCTCTGGGCCCTTTAACCACTTAAGGACCCCTTCACGCTGATATACGTCGGCAGAATGGCACGGCTGGACACAATCACGTACCTGTACGTGACTCTTTAAGCCCAGCCATGGGGTCGTGAGCGCGCTGCCATAAGCGCGCTTGTGACCCGGTCCTAAGCTCTTTGACCGCGCTTGTCTCACAGTAAGGAAGAATGGGGAGATGCTGATGTAAACAGGCATCTCCCCGCTCTGCCTCGTGAAAATGACAGTGATCACCGCTTCCTGTAATCGGAATCAGTGATCACTGTCTTGTCACCCAATCCCCCCTACAGTAAGAATCACTCACTAGGGCACACTTAACCCCTACAGCGCCACCTAGTGGTTAACCGCTTTACTGCCAGTGTCATTTTCACAGTAATCCAGTGCATTTCTATAGCACTTTTTGCTGTGAAAATGACAATAGTCCCAAAAATGTGTCAAAATTGTCCGATGTGTCCGCCATAATGTTGTAGTCACGAAAAAATTCGCTGATCACCGCCATTAGTAGTAAAAAAAAAATTATTAATAAAAATGAAATAAAACTATCCCCTATTTTGTAAACGCTATAAATTTTGCGCAAACCAATCGATAAACACTTATTGCAATTTTTTTACCAAAAATATGTAGAAGAATATGTATCGGCCTAAACTGAGGGAAAAAAACGTTTTTTTATATATTTTCGGGCCCTTTAATAAAAAGATATAACAATTTTTTTTAAAATATATAAAAAAAGGGGGGTTGCCATTCGGGGTACTCTGGGCCCCTGGAGACCTCTGGGCCCTTTAATATAAACAAAAAATAAAAATAAAATATACTGTACATAAAAAATGTAAAAAAGAAAATTATAAAAAAAGGGGGGTTGCCATTCGGGGCCCTGTTTTTACCTACTCTCAATTCTAGTAACACACACTAGGGGGTGCTACATACAGTTTATTTCCCTGTTAAATAATACAGCGCACTTACATTTTCAGAATGTCAGCCCAACTCTAAGGAAAAAAAGCTTGCTATCTAGTACTGTCAGCTCCGACTGTCAGACCAAATTGTGAGCGAATAGGCTGTGTGGGATGACGTCACTCCAGGATGCCCCACCCTAGGCATTTTGTCATAATACCATCATCAGAGGAAAAATGTCCATTCCCACTGGTGGTTAGTGGGAGAAGGAGGAAAACACACTGAAGGAGATCTCTCTGAGAACCAGCATTTTCAGGCTGGCCTTGACTGCTAACTTAGTCCAGGTACAATGCCTGGTACTGGGGGATGCCCTGGGAAGGACCCCCCTGATGACACAGGGCCTAGTGAAGAGGAGAAGGTGGAGGATATGAGTGTAGGTTCAAACCCTGGGGTGAGTGTGGATGTCTTCCGACATAAGATTATTGATGGGTTTATGGCAACTGGGAGAGCTGTGGAAAACCTTTAAGTTTGGAGGCTGATCATAAATCCTTTAGAACCAAATACTGCCAGGGTTGAAGTAAAAGTAGCTCAACCAAGAAATCTGAGCGATAGAACTGGAAAGTAGAGTAAAGAAGAAAACTTTATTGTTGGAAAAGCTGAAAGCCAAAAGTGGAACTTTTTACAGAAAACTTTGACAATGAAAGGAGACTTGCCAGCCAGACACCAGTAAGTTATGTGGATCAGCTGCCCCAGGTAACAGACGACCCTGGTCCATCTGCCTTGGCACCTGTCCCTCCATGTCAGGCCTGGAAATTACTAACAGCAACCAGCCAGGGGGTTGTGAGTGAACATACTGTACATTCATCAGATGGAGTCACCCCTGAGGCCATACAGGTTTGGATCAGCAGAGAAGATACAAACCAGCCAAGTCTGTACAGATGTAGAATTCCTGTTACACCAAGCTAGTCCCTTCTAACATGTCTGCCCCACTGGCTGTGGTGAATGTTGCTGATGAGCAGAAAGAAGAGGACATGTGCAAACAACCATCTGTTGGACTTTCTGCTGTGAAGGATCCCTCTGTGGACAGGCAAGGATAAGCCCTGAGGTGTCTCTGGACCATCAGGGGAATGTGGATGGACCTGCGCCAAGCATGCCGGACAAAGATTTTACTGCTCCTGCCTCTGCTAAGACCAGTAGTGCCTCTAAAAATGTTGCTGCTGTTTCCTACAAGATGGCTGCCAGCTGTTGCTGCATCTGAGCCTTCCTGTGTGATTGATGATGGTGGAAAGGGGCTCACCTGTTGCAGCGGTTGTGTCAGAACAGCCTTCACATTCCTCAGCTCAGTTCTGTCCTAGTGGAGGAGAAGATACAAAGATACCAGATGGGGCTGAAACCTCTATCAATGTAGAAGTCAGTGTGTTGTGAAGACAGGAAAGGAGAGAGGAACTATGAGTGTGCCAGCAAGTAATGAACACAGCAATACTGATAAAGCAATGAATTTGTGGGTGGTGTTGAGGGAGTTAATGTTGACAAAACTAGGAATGACACTTCTCTCCCTGCTCATCGAAGAAATCGTCAACCAATCTTAAACCTAGGGAGGTTTGGTGGTGGGTGTAGAGTTGCCACCTCATCCCTTTAAAACAGAACACATATTAATTACACAGGTTCTGTGGCTGATTAAGGAGGTAATTAAACTCACTTGGTGCCTTATTTGCATTAAATTAGCCTCAGAACCTGTGTAATTAATATGTGTTCTGTTTTAAAGGGATGAGGTGGCAACCCTAGGTGGGTGTCAGGGCCTGGATTTAAACCTGTAACCTCTGCTGTCTCAGGCAATGTCTCTTCCTGCTGAACTACCCGGAATGCTGGAGAGTTCCATGGACAATGCCTTGAATGATCCTGTCGTGTTAGTCTTGAACCCTGAACTTCCTGATTTAAGCCATGTTGCTGTACTTCCTGTTTGCCAGATTATTGTGCTCTCTCTTAGCTGGTATCTTGCTCGTCTTTGGTGCTACCATTCGTTATTAACCCTTGGCTTGTTCTTTGACTAAACATATGGCTGATCCCAACCTGCAACTACTCGCTACTAATCTTTTGACTTGTTTACTGACAACACTTTTGTTCAATCCTTACCTTAAATCTGCTACTGGATCCCGGCTCGCTCACCTCCTGGTAGGGTGATCCTGAGGACCATGACCTGGTGCTAACACACAGCAAAATTCATCTCCACCATCGGGAGCTCTGGTGAACACTTGTTAGTACTTAGACTCCGCAACTTAGGTGAGCCTGCGTCATCCCCCAGGGTGACCTGCCTGTATTCCCATCCTGATGGCTTCTGTGTGAGCTTCCTACTGCTATAGCAACTGGTGTTCGAGGCTGATCCCTTGACCATGACAGTGGGCTTGTTAGTGGATATAGAAGTAATGTTGTACAGTTGAGGTGGGAGGGGAAGGGAATGTCACCAGTAAGATGGAGGGCAGTTAAATAGATTTTGTAGATGGGTTTTAAAGTCACTGATGTTTTTGCTTTAATTTGCCCACTTTTATGAGTATGAGTTACCTTTTGTAAAACTAGAAGGTCTCCATCTTTTTTGGGAGAGACATACGAGGAGCATGGGTGTTCAGCAGTGGAGAGGTTTGGTTTCAAATGTGGTCTTAAGGCAGCCTTTGATAAAACTGGTGACAATCCTGGTCTGCAACAAATCAATAACAGAGGCTGCGGAAGGTCATTGATGAGCATGGGATATACACAGGGGCCTGGACCGTGTCGCTGAAATTGAGGGTGCTGGTTGAGCTCCTGCCCTCCTCAGATTTTCTAGCAGGAATAGGCTGAGCATTTTCTATTAGGATTAGCCTAAGTGTGGAGATAAAGGCCACTTTGTCTCATCTTGCACTGTGAAAACATGCTCAGTGTTCCAGAATTTTGGCCATTTGGCCAAACAATGCACCCATTTGTGCAAGCAGCTGGGTCATCCTTATCGTTAGTGCCCAGAGGCCCTACATAATTTGCCAGGATTGAAGACTGGATAAGGAGGATGAGGCAACTAAAGTTAGGGGGGAAACTGTTGTTGCTCCTTCTGTTTCTAGTATGTCTGTTGTGTCAGATTCAGTTTCTCTTCCCCTGAATCTGTCCCTCCTTTGGTGTTTCCTAATTCTACTATGCTTAGACCCTCCAGACTAGCAGAAACTGCTAGGGGGCAGGTTTAGCGGATCTTCCCTCCAGTTTTTTTTTCCTTTTATAGGAGAGCTCTGAATGCCTCAAACACGGGAAATAGGTGTCTGGAAACTGAATTTGGCTCTCCTTGAAGATGTAAGGGTAGGATAATCCTTTGAATTTTTTTTTAGAAAAACATGTTTATTCTGGACTTTTGCAGCAGTAAGTTAGAGTGGTGGGTGCTTGTAAAACAAAGTGCAATTGGATTTTTCAAGGCCATAAGTAAGAAGTAGCAGTTTGGTAAGTGCATTGCCTAACAGCATATGAGGAGGATGCTTGATCATCTTGTCTCGTATAAAGGAGATCTCTGGGGTGAAGCTTTTTCTTGGAAAGTGTCAATATGACCGGCATGCCACCTTGGTTTTGGAAAGGGATTATGGGAAATATCACTTGCCTGATCTTTACCAGAACTGTAGGCAAGTCATAGCAGTTTAGATGGTTATAGGCGTGAAAGATAACATGGGATCCCTGGTAAAGTCCAGTTCAGGGATTCTGAAGATCACTACTTCCAAAGATGGGTTCATCTGAATGGGATTTTACATTTAGATTGCTGTGTGTGTGTGTGGGTGGCCAACTAAAGTGTGGTAACCCCTGTTACACTGGACTTGATGAAAGTTTAACAAAAGCCATAACCATGATAGAGAACAGTTATATAAGTAGAAATAAAAATAACTCAATCAAAGAGCGCTGTCAAGAATTTACATATAAAGTAGGTAAGGAAAATATAATGTGGGGATTTTAATCATCAAAGGCATTTTTTCCTAGAATTTGTACATGTTGCATCATAATCAATCCAGACTGCTATATTTGCTAAATACCTCATGTACGCAGTACAATAATCCTTAAATGTTGCCTGTACCTTCAGCTGATTCATCAGAATAAGTTTGACATAAAATGTGAATATTTATGCTGATATTGCCAAAGACATTCTCACCTGCTTCTAAGTGGCGAAATGAAAATGTGAGTGCGACAGGAGGATCAAGAAGACGATGAAAATAAAAAGTATATCTTTATTTTATTGTACAAACTCATTACCATAAAATATTCCAGTAAGTTATTTCCAAGGTACTGCTCTGATCTGTTCACAAAATGCAAGATGTTATTTGGGGGCAACAAAGCAAAGGTAGGACTTTGCACAGCTGCGTTATTCAGTGAGTGTAATAACATTTTACTTACTCTGATTTCAAATCTCCCTTGGTTCTTAACCAGGGTTCTGTGGGTGATTTACCTCCCATTTGATGATGCCTGCTTATTTCCAAGACCAATGCCACATGGCAAAGCCAGTAGCATGACATGCATTATCTTTTTAAGCTGTAAGGGGACATTCTTACCACCACTGCAAGGGTTGTATTCTTTCTATTGAACACGATTTAAGGGACATTTTTGCCATTGATCCATAATGAATTGGTTTGAATAAGGGTTCCCAGAGACCTCAAAATTGTTATAGGGGTTCCTCTGGGGCAAAAAAGGTGATAAAGGCTGTTCTAGCTAGACTTCCAGTTCCACATGCAGCACCATCTACAGATAAGATTGGTTATTGTATTTATAGTTTCATAGTTGGTAAGGTTGAATAAAGACACTACAGTGGAACCTCAGATTGCGAGTAACACGGTTAACGAGCGTTTCGCAATACGAGCACTTTATTTAAAAAAATCCTAACTCGGTTTTCAGGCCAAATCGGTGTGCAGTACCATGTTTGGCCTGAGGTGGGGGGGCTCCGGAGCCGAACGGCGCCATTTGGAAATGCACAGAAAGGCCCGAGGACAGCTCGGCTGACTCAGCAAACCTCGGGAACGGAGTCTTTCCGAGCTTTGCCAAGGTCAGCCGAGGTGTCCTTGGGCCTGTTCCGTTTCCGAGGCTTTCCAGAGCCCCCCCACCTCTGACCGCATGCGGTATTGCATGCCATTGAAGTCAATGCGGAACAAAATTATTTTCGTTTCCATTGACTTCAATGGGGAAACTCACTTTGATATGCGAGTACTTTGGATTACGAGCATTCTCCTGGAACGGATTCCGAGGTTCCACTGTAGTCCATCCAGTCCAACCTGTGTACTTGATGTGTGTTCATGTCGATAATCATTTCCCATATCCTTGTATATGGTGTTCACTAAGATAAACATCCTAGAGCCTTAGAAAACTATCAATACTTCCTGCTGACACCACCGATTGTGGAAGAGAGTTCCAAATTCTTATCGCCCTGACAGTGAAAAACCCCCTACACACTTTAAAGTTGAACCACTTCTCCTCCAATCTCATTGAATGGCCTGTGTCTTACACTCCCTGAGACTGAATGGTTTTCTTCCTACACTGGAATCGCCATTGAGATACTTGTACTTTGCTATCAAATCTCCTCTCAAGCGTCTCTTCTACAGGGAGAATACGTTTAGTGCTTAGTGCTTGTAGTTGTTCCTCGTAATTGAGGTCCACCAGTCCCCTTATTTATTTTGCCCTTCTCTGGACTCTCTTCAGTTTCAGCACATCTTTTCTGAGGACTGGTAACCATAATTGGATGAATACTCCAGACGTGACTGAACCAGAATTTTATAGTGTCAGGATTATCGTTGTATCTCTGCAGTAAATTCCCTTTTAAATGCATGCTAATAGTCTGCTTGCTGCAGCTTGGCATTGCATGCTATTGCTCAGTCTGTCTTCAACTAGGACCCTCAGAGGTCCCCCCTAGTGAGTAACTTGCGTTTATATTTTTAGCTCCCAAGTGCACTTTACATTTTTCACTATTAAACCTCATTTGCCAGGATTGGAAGGCTTACACCCACGGGCAACTACATGTTCACCCCACCCCATTATTTTACTGACGTCTTCTTGTAAAGTTTCGATATCCTACTGTGAAGTTATTGCCCTGCTTTTTTGTGTTGTGTTTTGAGCATACCAACCTCTATATCATTTATGAATAAAGTAAATAGAATTGGCCACAGGGCAGACATTTGGGTTCCCACTTACAACTCCAGACCAGTCTTAGTTCACATAAGCTATCACCACAATTTGGACATATCTATGTTACATGGGTTTCTATCCGGGTACATACCCTATGTTCTATGCCAACAGACCTTAGGGCCAGATTCACAGAGCAGATACGACGGCGTATCTCCTGATACGCCGTCGTATCTGTTGTTCTATCTATGCGACTGATTCATAGAATCAGTTACGCATAGATAGCCATAAGATCCGACAGTTGTAATTGTTTTACACTGTCGGATCTTAAGATACAATACCGCGGCCGCCGCTGGGGGGAGTTCGCGTCGTAAACCAGCGTCGGGTATGCAAATTAGGAGTTACGGCGATCCACGATGGTTTTTCGCGTTCGATACGTCGCCGCTAGTCTAGTTTCCCGTCGCAAAGTTAGTCGTTTTTTTGGGTGCCTTAACTTTACACAGCAATTGTATTGCTGTATAAAGTATGGCCGTCGTTCCCACGTCGAAATTTAAAAAATAACGTCATTTGCGTAAGCCGTCTGGGAATACGGAATTACGCTACGCGCGCCGCCGTTCGAAAAAAATGACGTCACTTTGCGCAGAGCATGCGCGGTAGGTCCGGCGCGGGAGCGCGCCTAATTTAAATGGCACACGCCCATTTGAATTGGCCCGCCTTGCGCCGGAGTAGGTTTTCATCGCAAGTGCTTGGTGAATCAGGCACTTGCGATGAAAAATTGCGGCGGTGTAACGTATCTACGATACGTTACGCCGCCGCTCATCTATGTGAATCTGGCCCTTAGTTTGTAGATACAGGGCCAGATTCAGGAAGACTTACGACGGGCGTATCAGTAGATACGCCGTCGTAAGTCTGAATCCCTGCCGTTGTATATTTAAGCATATTCTCAAACTGAGATACGCTTAAATATTGCTAAGATACGACCGGCGTAAATCTCATACGCCGTCGTATCTTAACTGCATATTTACGCTGGCCACTAGGGGCGTGTACGCTGATTTACGCCTAGAATATGTAAATCAGCTAGATACGCCTATTCAAGAACGTACGCCCGGCCGTCGCAGTAAAGATAAGCCATTTATGTAAGGGGTTTTCAGGTGTAAAGATAAACCACCAAAAAGATGGCGCAGCCAATGTTAAGTATGGACGTCGGAACCACGTAAAATTTTTCAAGTTTTACGTCGTTTGCGTAACTCGTCCGTGAATGGGGCTGGCAGTAATTTACGTCGAAAGCATTGACGATTTGCCGACGCCATTTGGAGCATGCGCACTGGGATACGTCCACGGACGGCGCATGCGCCATTCGATCGAGACGTAATTTATGTGGGGTCACACTTAATATACATAAAACACGCCCACAGCTTCAACATTTGAATTAGGCGGGCTTACGCCGGCCCTAATACGCTACGCCGCCATAACTTTGGGCTCAAAATCTTTAATGCCCCGTACACACCATCACTTTATGTGATGAAAAAAAATGACGTTTTTAAAAACGTCACTTTAATTGACCGTGTGTGGGGGAAAACGTCGTTTTATGTCTTGTAAAAAACGACCAAAAAAAATTGAAGCATGCTTCAATTTTATGTGTCGTTTTTCAAAACGTCGTTTTTTACTTCACAGAAATTGACCGTGTGTAGCAAAAAACGTTGTTTAAAAAGACGTTTTTACACCCGCGCATGCCCAGAAGCTAGTTATGAAGCAAGCTTCAATGGAAAAACGTGGTGGAACGTAACCTCGCTTTGCTAGAACATTGTGAGAAAAACGATGGTGTGTAGGCAACTTCGTCTTTGAAAATTGAAGTTTCAAAAAGGTCATTTTTTACTTCACAGAAAATGTCGTTTTTTTTCATCACATAAAGTGATGGTGTGTATGCGGCATGAGAATACCATACTCGCCTCTCAAAGTTACGGCGGTGTAGCGTATAGGAGATACGCTACGCCCGCCTAAATGTATGTGAATCTAGCCCTAAGTGTCTGTGGGGGACTGTATCAAATGATTTAGCAGAATCCAAATACACCACATCCACATGCCTATCTCTAGATGGCAGCTCACTTCCTCGTAGAATGTTAATAGATTGGTTTGGCAAGAACGACCTTTTGTAAACCCACGATGATTATTACTAATGATACAGTTATCATCAGCAAATTCTTGGACATAGGCCCAGATTCTCAATGGCGTTACGACGGCGCAACACCATTTGCGCCGTTGTAAATCCTAATCTGGCCCCGGGTATCTATGCGACTGATTCCTAGAATCAGTTACGCATCGATACCCATTAGATCTGACAGGCGTAAGGCTCTTACGCTGTCAGATCTTAAAAGCAATTTTTTTCCCGCCACTTGTTTGCGTAAGACGTCCGTGAATGGCGCTGGATGCCATTTACGTAAAAGTCTAAGCAAATGACGTCGGGGCGACGTCATTTAGCGCAATGCACGTCGGGTAATTTACCCGACGGAGCATGCGTAGTACACTCGGCGCGGGAGCGTGCCTAATTTAAATGGTGCCCTCCCCATTTGAATTGGGCGGGCTTGCGCCGAGCGCTTTTACGATACACCGCCGCAAGTTTACAGGTAAGTGTTCTGAGAATCAGGCACTAACGCTGTAAACCTGCGGCGGTGTAACGTAAAGCACATACGTTACGCTGCCCAGGAGCAACGTAATTGTTTGAGAATCTGGGCCATAGTCTCTTATCTTATATTTTTTAAAAGCCATTTTTTTATCTTTAATATTACTTTTTACGCTATTGTTCAGCTACCCAGGTTTAACCTTCGTTCTTCTATATTTATTGGCCATTGGAATTGTAACAGAATGACCCATGACACCCAGAGACTTTTGAAGGATGAGGGGTAATCCTGTGCCAGTGTCACTAATGACTCTTGGGTCTAGGGTTATCCTGTGCCCCTTTTGGGCATAGGGTGACTGAGAAATATTAATTATAAATTACATGAGATGGGACATTACTGATAATTCATGTTTTGCAGGATATCTTGGAATTTTACAGGTTGTTAAAGTCTGACTCCAAATGGAGTGCTTTCATTCAATGGGGGGACACATGCTTTTGAGGTGTTAATTGTGTAGACTCCTGAAAGACATTCCATTGTCCATTGTGTGATGCTAACTAAGTCTGAAGGGTCAGATGTCTCCTTTCAGGGGTAGGGAATTAGCATGTCAATTATGTTTAGTAAAGGAATGTGACTTGTCAAGCTGTAGTAATTACCTCCTCTAATTTCGGAGATAGGACGTCTGGGGGATGACTAATGATTAGCTCAACTGGATGTCATTATCTAAAAAGAATGTGATTGAAGCCCCATTCTTTGTCCATGTGATTAACTTTAACATGCTGTACTGTATATAAGAAAGCTAAGATACCATTAAAAGCATTCATACATTTTGAAACCAGTACCAGAGCTGTGTGAGTCTCGGTTATTCTGGGGAATGGAATGGATCGTGTCTGTTGGATGGTCGGAGTGTTAGATAAGCTGTCGTGGTTGATGGAATGGGAATATCGTAAACGGTGGTGACCGTTACAGGAATGTACTCAGTGATACTTTTATTAAATATGTTCCTAGAGTTCAATGTTTCTAGGATTTCGTCCCATTTAATGTCTTGTAATATGGAGAGCAGTTTAGAGAAGTTGGCTGTTTTGAAATTTAGTGTTCTTGTACTACCCTTGTGCCTCAGTTTTCTATGATTTATGCTGAATGTAATTATCCTGTGATCACTAGTTCCCTAGTTGTTCCGTATTGCCACATCTACAACTAGATCTGATTCATTTGTAATTAATAGATCTAGCAATGCATCATTTTTAGTAGAGGCATCTACCAATTGGGACATGAAGTTGTCCTGTAAGACATTTAAGAAATTACGGGCTTTTTAATGAGTGAGCTGTTCCTTCTGCCCAGTCAATATTGGGATAATTTAAGTCCCTCATTATGATGACATCGCCCTGCCTCGCTACCATTTCTAACTGTGATAGATGATCCCACTCCTCCTCTTCCTTCAGTTTAGGAGGCCTGCCAACTATTAATTTCCCACTTGTTAATTTCTTCCATTTGGAGTTCCACCCCCACAGATTCCACCTGGCCTTATCTGCGATGTCATTCCTCTCTTCCACCTGTAAATTGTTCTTGATCTGTAGGCACACCCCTCCCCCTCTTTTACCCTCCCTGTCCCTCAAATACAAGGAATTCGCCAGGCAGTCTTGTGAGCTGTCAAACCAAGTTCCTGTTTTTCCCACAAATTCTAAATCCTCTGCGTGTAACAGCAGCTCCATTTTCTCCATTTTGTTAGCTAGGCTCCTGGCATTTGTGAACATGACTCTCAGTTTTGTACAGGTGCATGTTATTATCTACTTTGATTTTCTGATGTTGTGATTATGATTTGCCATCTAATTTACCCAGGGATTATGTATTATGGTTATATTATCAATAATGCCTTCATTAGTACCCTCTGACCGTTGCTCACTACTGGCTATTGCTTCTTCTGAACCCTCCACCCCCCATCACCAAGTTTAAATGCCCCAACATTTAAAGGCTACCACAATTAAAAGCGCTGGTAGGGACAGGAGAGGTGTGGATACAAGTTTAAAAGCCCATCCAACTTTTTGGCCATCCTCTCCCCAAACAGAGCTGCAACCTTCCCATTAAGGTGCAGTCCATCCCTACTAAAGAGCCGGTAACTGACTGAGAAGTCAGCCCAGTTCTCCAGGATCCCGAAACCCTCCTTCCTTCACCAATTCCTCAGCCATTTGTTAAGTTCCCTAAACTAATGCTGCCTCGTTGGTGCTGCTCAAGATACAGGCAGTATTTATGAGAAAACCACCTTGGGGGTCCTTTTCTTCAATGTAGTATTGTGACCTTTAAATTGACTATAGCTTTTTGTTAGCTTTGTTTTACTTTTTTTGGTCAGTATTTTCATTTTGTTAACTGATTTTAAAAACATTTAATTTTTTAACCCCTTGATTTTTAATTGGTTTTATAAACATTTTCTTTTTTAACCACTTGATTTCCAGAAGGTTTTAACCCCAGTATTTTTTTATTATACAAACAAAAAAAGACCAAAAATTAAATACATATACATGTCCTACTTTTACTAGATACAGCCTTTCATCACAAGTCTGGAGGAGGTTGGAGCACCATAAGGACTGGAAGAGAGCGCACCCTGCATGTATGTGCCACTGACTACACTTAGTCCTCTGGCTGGTTGTCACCCACAGCTGTCTAACTATTCACCACCACCTTGGGGTAAGTGTGAGCTGGAAGTCCCCCCTGATCTGTGTACATGTCTGAGTCTGCTGACACCTGTCTGTAACTTAGTGTATTGGGCATTTTCCCTGGGTAGTAAAGGGGGTCAAGCCTGTGTAGTAATGTGTAATAATTGTGGTCACCCCAATGTAACCTCTGATTGTATGCACCAACCTATGTAAATATGTGAAAAGTGTGGCGTGCATTAGTATTTAGCCGCCTGAGTCAATACTTTGTAGAACCACCTTTAGCTGCAATTACAACCGCAAGTCTTTTTGGGTCAGATGTAAACAGCAATTTTCAAGTTTTGACACAGATTCTCAATTGGATTTAGGTCTGGATTTTGACTGGGTCATTAACACATGAATATGCTTTGATCTAAACCATTCAATTGTAGCTCTGGCTGTATGTTTAGGGTTGTTGTTCTGCTGGAAGGTGAACCTCTGCCCCAGTCTCAAGTCTTTTGCAGACTTGAACAGGTTTTCTTCTAAGATTGCCCTGTATTCGGCTCCATCCTCTTCCTGCAAAAGTAAAGCATCCCCACAACATGAAGCTGACACCACCAAGTTTCACAGTGGGGATGGTTTATTCAGGGTGATGTGCAGTGTTAGTTTTCTGTCACATGTAGTGTTTTGCTTTTATGCCAAAAAGTAACATTTTGGACTCATCTGACCAGAGCACCTCCTTCCACATGTTCACTGTGTCCTCCAAATAGCTTCCCACAAACTGCAAACAAGACTTCTTATGTCTTTCTTTCAACAATGGCTTTGTGGAGTGCACACCTGAGCCGTGGATCTCTCCAGCTCCTCCAGAGTAACCATGGGCCTCTTAGCTGCTTCTCTGATGGATGCTGTCCTTACACGGCTTGTCAGTTTAGGTGGAAGGCCATGTCTTGGTAGGTTTGCAGTTGTGCCACACTCTTTTAATTTTCGGACGATGGATTGAACAGTGCTCCGTGAGATATACAAAGTTTGGGATATTTTTTTATACCCTAACCCTACTTTAAACTTCTCCACAACTTTATCCCTAACCTGTCTGGTGTGTTCCTTGGCCTTCATGATGCTGTTTGTTTGTTCACTTAGGTTCTCTAACAAACCTCTGAGGGCTTCACAGAACATCTGTATTTATACTGAGATTAAATTACACACAGGTGGACTCTGGACTCTCTTTGCTAATTGGGTGACTTCTGAAGGCAATTGGATCCACTAGATATTAGTTAGGGGTATCGGAGTAAAGGGGGCTGAATACAAATGCACGCCACACTTTTCAGATTTTTTTTTGTAAAAAAGTTGGTAAACATTTATCATTTTCCTTCCACTTCATAATTATGTGCCACTTTGTGTTGATCTATCATATAAAATCCCAATAAAGTATATTTGCGTTTTTTGTTGTAACATGACAAAATGTGGAAATTTTCCAGGGGTATGAATATTTTTTCAAGACACTGTAAATGATCATAACTGGGGGGGGGGGGGGGGGGGCTATAATCTCTATGTAGTAAGAGGGTTGCAGGTAACTAGGGTGTACGAGGATATGTTCTATAGGGGCGCTTTGTGAGGGGAGAGAACTTGTACTGGAGGGGGGATTCGATTTAAAAGCCCTCCACCCCACCTTCTAGCACATGTCCTCTCCCCTCCCAAAGCACAGCCTCAGGGTGTATCTGATCCCCGCACATTTCAAAACACAAGTCCGCTCCCCTCCTAAAGCAACCACCAGTAGTTACAGTATCTGATCCCCACAACACAAGTTTACTCCCCTCCCAAAGTACCCCTCAGAGCACATATCCTCCCCACAGCACAAGTCCATTCCCTTCCCAAAGTACCCTCCAGTATGTATCCGACACCGCAGCACAATTCCACATCTCTCCCAAAGCATCCCCCAGTATTCTTCTACATATTTTTCGTTAAAAAAAATCCCAATAAGCGTTTATTGATTGGTTTGCGCACAAGTTATAGCGTTTACAAAATAGGGGGTATTTTTATGGCATTTTTATTCATATTTTTTTTCTCATGTAATTTATAATTAATATTTCTCAGTCACCCTATGCCCAAAAGGGGCACAGGATAACCCTAGACCCAAGAGTCATTAGTGACACTGGCACAGGATTACCCCTCATCCTTCAAAAGTCTCTGGGTGTCATGGGTCATTCTGTTACAATTCCAATGGCCAATAAATATAGAAGAACGAAGGTTAAACCTGGGTAGCTGAACAATAGCGTAAAAAGTAATATTAAAGATAAAAAAATGGCTTTTAAAAAATATAAGATAATGTCCTGTAAGACATTTAAGAAATTACGGGCTTTTTAATGAGTGAGCTGTTCCTTCTGCCCAGTCAATATTGGGATAATTTAAGTCCCTCATTATGATGACATCGCCCTGCCTCGCTACCATTTCTAACTGTGATAGATGATCCCACTCCTCCTCTTCCTTCAGTTTAGGAGGCCTGCCAACTATTAATTTCCCACTTGTTAATTTCTTCCATTTGGAGTTCCACCCCCACAGATTCCACCTGGCCTTATCTGCGATGTCATTCCTCTCTTCCACCTGTAAATTGTTCTTGATCTGTAGGCACACCCCTCCCCCTCTTTTACCCTCCCTGTCCCTCAAATACAAGGAATTCGCCAGGCAGTCTTGTGAGCTGTCAAACCAAGTTCCTGTTTTTCCCACAAATTCTAAATCCTCTGCGTGTAACAGCAGCTCCATTTTCTCCATTTTGTTAGCTAGGCTCCTGGCATTTGTGAACATGACTCTCAGTTTTGTACAGGTGCATGTTATTATCTACTTTGATTTTCTGATGTTGTGATTATGATTTGCCATCTAATTTACCCAGGGATTATGTATTATGGTTATATTATCAATAATGCCTTCATTAGTACCCTCTGACCGTTGCTCACTACTGGCTATTGCTTCTTCTGAACCCTCCACCCCCCATCACCAAGTTTAAATGCCCCAACATTTAAAGGCTACCACAATTAAAAGCGCTGGTAGGGACAGGAGAGGTGTGGATACAAGTTTAAAAGCCCATCCAACTTTTTGGCCATCCTCTCCCCAAACAGAGCTGCAACCTTCCCATTAAGGTGCAGTCCATCCCTACTAAAGAGCCGGTAACTGACTGAGAAGTCAGCCCAGTTCTCCAGGATCCCGAAACCCTCCTTCCTTCACCAATTCCTCAGCCATTTGTTAAGTTCCCTAAACTAATGCTGCCTCGTTGGTGCTGCTCAAGATACAGGCAGTATTTATGAGAAAACCACCTTGGGGGTCCTTTTCTTCAATGTAGTATTGTGACCTTTAAATTGACTATAGCTTTTTGTTAGCTTTGTTTTACTTTTTTTGGTCAGTATTTTCATTTTGTTAACTGATTTTAAAAACATTTAATTTTTTAACCCCTTGATTTTTAATTGGTTTTATAAACATTTTCTTTTTTAACCACTTGATTTCCAGAAGGTTTTAACCCCAGTATTTTTTTATTATACAAACAAAAAAAGACCAAAAATTAAATACATATACATGTCCTACTTTTACTAGATACAGCCTTTCATCACAAGTCTGGAGGAGGTTGGAGCACCATAAGGACTGGAAGAGAGCGCACCCTGCATGTATGTGCCACTGACTACACTTAGTCCTCTGGCTGGTTGTCACCCACAGCTGTCTAACTATTCACCACCACCTTGGGGTAAGTGTGAGCTGGAAGTCCCCCCTGATCTGTGTACATGTCTGAGTCTGCTGACACCTGTCTGTAACTTAGTGTATTGGGCATTTTCCCTGGGTAGTAAAGGGGGTCAAGCCTGTGTAGTAATGTGTAATAATTGTGGTCACCCCAATGTAACCTCTGATTGTATGCACCAACCTATGTAAATATGTGAAAAGTGTGGCGTGCATTAGTATTTAGCCGCCTGAGTCAATACTTTGTAGAACCACCTTTAGCTGCAATTACAACCGCAAGTCTTTTTGGGTCAGATGTAAACAGCAATTTTCAAGTTTTGACACAGATTCTCAATTGGATTTAGGTCTGGATTTTGACTGGGTCATTAACACATGAATATGCTTTGATCTAAACCATTCAATTGTAGCTCTGGCTGTATGTTTAGGGTTGTTGTTCTGCTGGAAGGTGAACCTCTGCCCCAGTCTCAAGTCTTTTGCAGACTTGAACAGGTTTTCTTCTAAGATTGCCCTGTATTCGGCTCCATCCTCTTCCTGCAAAAGTAAAGCATCCCCACAACATGAAGCTGACACCACCAAGTTTCACAGTGGGGATGGTTTATTCAGGGTGATGTGCAGTGTTAGTTTTCTGTCACATGTAGTGTTTTGCTTTTATGCCAAAAAGTAACATTTTGGACTCATCTGACCAGAGCACCTCCTTCCACATGTTCACTGTGTCCTCCAAATAGCTTCCCACAAACTGCAAACAAGACTTCTTATGTCTTTCTTTCAACAATGGCTTTGTGGAGTGCACACCTGAGCCGTGGATCTCTCCAGCTCCTCCAGAGTAACCATGGGCCTCTTAGCTGCTTCTCTGATGGATGCTGTCCTTACACGGCTTGTCAGTTTAGGTGGAAGGCCATGTCTTGGTAGGTTTGCAGTTGTGCCACACTCTTTTAATTTTCGGACGATGGATTGAACAGTGCTCCGTGAGATATACAAAGTTTGGGATATTTTTTTATACCCTAACCCTACTTTAAACTTCTCCACAACTTTATCCCTAACCTGTCTGGTGTGTTCCTTGGCCTTCATGATGCTGTTTGTTTGTTCACTTAGGTTCTCTAACAAACCTCTGAGGGCTTCACAGAACATCTGTATTTATACTGAGATTAAATTACACACAGGTGGACTCTGGACTCTCTTTGCTAATTGGGTGACTTCTGAAGGCAATTGGATCCACTAGATATTAGTTAGGGGTATCGGAGTAAAGGGGGCTGAATACAAATGCACGCCACACTTTTCAGATTTTTTTTTGTAAAAAAGTTGGTAAACATTTATCATTTTCCTTCCACTTCATAATTATGTGCCACTTTGTGTTGATCTATCATATAAAATCCCAATAAAGTATATTTGCGTTTTTTGTTGTAACATGACAAAATGTGGAAATTTTCCAGGGGTATGAATATTTTTTCAAGACACTGTAAATGATCATAACTGGGGGGGGGGGGGGGGGGGGCTATAATCTCTATGTAGTAAGAGGGTTGCAGGTAACTAGGGTGTACGAGGATATGTTCTATAGGGGCGCTTTGTGAGGGGAGAGAACTTGTACTGGAGGGGGGATTCGATTTAAAAGCCCTCCACCCCACCTTCTAGCACATGTCCTCTCCCCTCCCAAAGCACAGCCTCAGGGTGTATCTGATCCCCGCACATTTCAAAACACAAGTCCGCTCCCCTCCTAAAGCAACCACCAGTAGTTACAGTATCTGATCCCCACAACACAAGTTTACTCCCCTCCCAAAGTACCCCTCAGAGCACATATCCTCCCCACAGCACAAGTCCATTCCCTTCCCAAAGTACCCTCCAGTATGTATCCGACACCGCAGCACAATTCCACATCTCTCCCAAAGCATCCCCCAGTATTCTTCTACATATTTTTCGTTAAAAAAAATCCCAATAAGCGTTTATTGATTGGTTTGCGCACAAGTTATAGCGTTTACAAAATAGGGGGTATTTTTATGGCATTTTTATTCATATTTTTTTTTACTAGTAATGGCGGCGATCAGTGATTTTTTTTCGGTACTGCGACATTATGGCAGACACTTCGGACACTTTTGACACATTTTTGGGACCATTGGCATTTTTATAGCGATCAGTGCTATAAAAATGCATTGGATTACTATAAGAATTCCACTGGCAGTGAAGGGATTAACACTAGGGGGCGGGGAAGGGGTTAAGTATGTTCCCTGGGTGTGACCTCACTAGGGGAAATGACCGATCTTCTGTTCATACATTGTATGAACAGAAGATCAGCATTTCTCTCCCTGACAGGACCGGGAGCTGTGTGTTTACACACACAGCTCCCGGTCCCCGCTCTGTAACGAGCGATCGTGTGTGCCCGGCGGTGATCACACGCGCGGGAGTCAGGGCGAGCGCGAGTCGGGGCCTGCGCGAGAGCCGACGTATAGCTACGGGTTCTCGCGCAGGGGAGCCGACCTGCCGCCGTAAAACGACGGCGGCTGGTCGGCAAGTTGTTAAACTAGGTACGCACACGGGCTGAAGATAGTTGGTTCAGCAGGTACCGGACAACTTTTAGCCCATGTGCACCACTCTTTATCCAACAGAAGATAGTCTCGTGATTAAGGGTCTCACTGGAAAACAAGCAGCTGATCAGCATTCGATCAGCACTGTCAGTCAACTAACATGCTCTGCTTGTTACAAACAAATGGAAATGAGGGGGGAATGCGAAGATTCAGAAACTCATGGAGGATCTTATAAGGAGGCAAAAAAACACATAAACAATTGAATGAAAAAATAATTATAGGGCCTATTAAAGGGTTAGTTCACCTTCACAGAAAAAATGTAAAGCCTTGTCCGAAGGGTGTTGGCCGTGGAACTTGTTCCACATACAGACGGCACATTTTCGCCCAACACTAAACTAAACTACGTGTTTTTCAGCTCTTTACTGTGACCCTTTGGGCAACTTCTGCTAATGTTCTCTGATGGTTAGCACTGCTTTGGAGCATGCGTGTTTTTACTTTGGATTTTAGTCCGACGGATTTGTGTACACACGATCGGATTATCGGACGAAACACATTTGTTGTCTGGACAGTTTGAGAGCATGGCTATCCAACATTTGTTGTCGGAAATTATGACAACATTTGTCCAATGGAGCATACAGACGGTCGGATTATCCGACAAAACATGTCCATCACCCAATTGTTGTCGGAATATCCGATTGTGTGTACGGGCCTTAAAGGTGAACTTAACACCATACACCCTCCCTGGTCGCCTCTGTGAACGAACAGTTTAAGTACTGGATGTGTACAGATTATTTTTGGAAAATAAGGATAACATTTAGTATTACTTTAATATTGAAGACCGTATTCGGAGTGACAGAATTCACTGGGATTACATCAGAAACAACTGAAATAGTAAAAAAAAAAAAAAAAAAAGAACAGTACTTACCACAGTGGCAGTAGAAATTTTTTATACCCTAACCCTACTTTAAACTTCTCCACAACTTTATCCCTAACCTGTCTGGTGTGTTCCTTGGCCTTCATGATGCTTTTTGTTCACTTAGGTTCTCTAACAAACCTCTGAGGGCTTCACAGAACATCTGTATTTATACGGAGATTAAATTACACACAGGTGGACTCTGGACTCTATTTGCTAATTGGGTGACTTCTGAAGGAAATTGGATCCACTAGATATTAGTTAGGGGTATTGTAGTAAAGGGTGCTGAATACAAATGCACGCCACACTTTTCAGATATTTTTTTGTAAAAAAGTTGGTAAAACATTTATCATTTTTCTTCCACTTCATAATTATGTGCCACTTTGTGTTGATCTATCACATAAAATCCCAATAAAGTATATTTGCGTTTTTTGTTGTAACATGACAAAATGTGGAAATTTTCAAGGGGTATGAATATTTTTTCAAGACACTGTATATGATCATAACTGGGGGGGCCCTATAATCTCTATGTAGTAAGGGGGTTGCAGGTAACTAGGGTGTACGAGGATATGTTCTATAGGGGCGCTTTGTGAGGGGAGAGAACTTGTACTGGAGGGGGGATTAGATTTAAAAGCCCTCCACCCCACCTTCTAGCACTAGTCCTCTCCCCTCAGAAGCACAGCCTCAGGGTGTATCTGATCCCCTCACATTTCAAAACACAAGTCCGCTCCCCTCCTAAAGCACCCACCAGTAGTTACAGTATCTGACCCCCACAACACAAGTTTACTCCCCTCCCAAAGTACCCCTCAGAGCACATATCCTCTGCACAGCACAAGTCCATTCCCTTCCCAAAGTACCCTCCAGTATGTATCTGACACCGCAGCACAATTCCACATCTCTCCCAAAGCATCCCCCAGTATGTATTTGACCCCCCAGCAAAAGTTCACTCCCTCCCAAAGTGCCCCCCAAGCACATGTCTTACCGCCCACCTTCTAGCACAAATCTAGGTTTTGTTTTAACACGCCCCCTTAAGCCCCTCCAACTGTAAAGTTTGGCCACACCCATTTTTGCCACCTGCCACAGGCTTCTACCTCCCCCAAGTGTCCCTCATTTCAAGTTTGAAAGTTGGGAGGGAAGTCTTTACTAATGAAAAACATCAGATAAACATACAGGTACAATGAGAAACTTTCATAGAACATAGGTGTTTCCCATGTTTTGCCATCAGATTTTGATCAACATGTGATGGAACTGTAACCAGGGCTTTTTTTCAGGGGGAACTTGGGGGAACTCAGTTCCACCACCTTTGGCTCAGACCCTTTGATGCCTGCTCACCACAATCACTTGTAAACACAGAAGTCTGGTTTCTGTGTTTACAAGTGACAGCTCTGCACTCTGTGTGTAACCCCCTGAACTCTGCACTCTGTATGTAATGCAATCCTGGTATTTAATGCCCCTTTAAGACCCTTCTACTGTTTTTGAAATCTGAACGGGGTCGTGGTTGAGTTCCTGCACCTATTTTCTGAGAAAAAAAGCTCTGACTGTAACTCATGAGGTCCTGAAGTTCTGAGGTGCTTTTCCCCCTTCCTTGGCCTCCTTATCCTATCCCCTTGTCTAGTTTATTAAATCAGTTTTTGTTTCAAGTTTTAAACACATCCAAATTGATGTTTTATGTGACTTGGATCTTCCTCGGGGATGATGAATTTCTAGTTGTCCCTGTATGATAGTTCTGGATGCCAGAATAGTCAATCGTAAGCAGTGTCACATGGGAGGAAGAAGAGTGAGCCGTAAGTTTCCCATAATTGCTCCCAGGAACTGATTAGAGTGGTTGATACCAAATGGAAGGTGGGTACATGCGGCTTGGTAGGGGCAAACTAAAGTGTATGTAAATTCTAACAATGAATTTCTCTTGACGCTGTTATCTATTGCCACTGTACAGTACCTGCGGGTTGGTTTATGTAGGAAACTTATTGGATGCTTTGTATGTGACTGTTGATACTGTTTCACCATATAAGACCACTATTTATTAACGCTGCTGCTGCTGTTGTAATCCCAGCAGATACTTTTACTGCTATTGCTGCTGTTGTTTCCATAATTTACATTGCTATCTACTGCTGTGAATGTTGCAATCCCAGTGGACATTTTTACTGCTGCAGATGCTTTTGTCGTGATTATTGCTAATGTCACTCTCCATGCTGTTCCTACTGCTGCTATTGGTAGGAAGTTTTGTGGATACTGTTATTATTGCTCTACTGTATATACTGTATCCATCATTCATGCTATTGTTACTGTCAATATAATTTCTACTGCCACTGTGGTAAGTACTGTTCTTTTTATTTTTTATTTTTTTACTATTTCAGTTGTTTCTGATGTAATCCCAGTGAATTCTGTCACTCCGAATACGGTCTTCAATATAAAAGTAATACTAAATGATATCCTTATTTTCCAAAAATAATCTGTACACATCCAGTACTTAAACTGTTCGTTCACAGAGGCGACCAGGGAGTGTGGTATGGTGTTAAGTTCACCTTTAAGGCCCATACACACAATCGGATATTCCGACAACAATTGGGTGATGGACGTGTTTTGTCGGATAATCCGACCGTCTGTATGCTCCATAATTTCCGACAACAAATGTTGGATAGCCATGCTCTCAAACTGTCCCGACAACAAATGTGTTCCGTCCTATAATCTGATCGTGTGTACACAAATCCGTAAAAACACGCATGCTCCAAACCAGTGCTAACCATCAGACAATATTAGCAGAAGTTGCCCAAAGGGTCACAGTAAAGAGCTGAAAAACACGTAGTTTAGTGTATGTTGGCCGAAAATGTGCCGTCCGTATGTGGAACAAGTTCCACGGCCAACACCCTTCGGACAAGGCTTTACATTTTTTCTGTGAAGGTGAACTAACCCTTTAATAGGCCTTATAATTATTTTTTCATTCAATTGTTTATGTGTTTTTTTGCCTCCTCATAAGATCCTCCATGAGTTTCTGAACCTTCGGATTCCCCCCTCATTTCCATTTGTTTGTAACAAGCAGAGCATGTTAGTTGACTGACAGTGCTGATCAGATGCTGATCAGCTGCTTGTTTTCCAGTGAGACCCTTAATCGCGAGACTATCTTCTGTTGGATTAGGAGTGGTGAACATGGGCTAAAAGTTGGCCGGTACCTGCTGAACCAACTATTTTCAGCCTGTGTGCGTACCTAGTTTAACAACTTGCCGAACAGCCGCCGTCGTTTTACAGCGGCAGGTCGGCTCCCCTGCGCGAGAGCCCGTAGCTATATGTCGGCTCTCGCGCAGGCTCCGACTCGCGCTCGCCCCTGACTCCCGCATGACCGGTGGGCGGGATCACCGCCGGGCACACGCGATCGCTCGTTACAGAGCGGGGACCGGGAGCTGTGTGTGTAAACACACAGCTCCCGGTCCTGTCAGGGAGAGAAATGCTGATCTTCTGTTCATACAATGTATGAACAGAAGATCGGTCATTTCCCCTAGTGAGGCCACACCCAGGGAACATACTTAACCCCTTCCCCGCCCCCTAGTGTTAACCCCTTCACTGCCAGTGGCATTTTTATAGTAATCCAATGCATTTTTATAGCACTGATCGCTATAAAAATGCCAATGGTCCCAAAAATGTGTCAAAAGTGTCCGAAGTGTCCGCCATAATGTCGCAGTACTGAAAAAAAATCGATGATCGCCGCCATTACTAGTAAAAAAAAAATATGAATAAAAATGCCATAAAAATACCCCCTATTTTGTAAACGCTATAACTTTTGCGCAAACCAATCAATAAACGCTTATTGGGATTTTTTTTATGAAAAATATGTAGAAGAATACGTATCGGCCTAAACTGAGGAAAAAAATATTTTTTATATATTTTTGGGGGATATTTATTATAGCAAAATATATATTTTTTCAAAATTGTTGCTCTATTTTTGTTTATAGCGCAAAAACTAAAAACCACAGAGGTGATCAAATACCACCAAAATAAATCTCTATTTGTGGGGAAAAAAGGACGCCAATTTTGTTTGGAAGCCACGTCGCACGACCGCGCAATTGTCAGTTAAAGCGACGCAGTGCCGAATCGCAAAAAGTGCTCTGGTCTTTGACCAGCAATATGGTCCAGGGGTTAAGTGGTTAACACACACATTCTCATTGAATTTATAATACCAGGGCCCCTTTTGTCCAGACTTGGGACACACCATTAATTGGGTGTTGGCAATCACAGTCATTGAAGACATCTTGAAGCAAAGATCATTAAAGTTCATTCATGTCCCAGGCTCAGAATTTAAGTTCTTGAGCGGATGTCCACATGATCCCCCACACTCTTGGAGGTACACTGTCATTCTGGCCAGGTTTGGGCAGGAAACCCCTCTAATGCCTCGTACAGGCGACCAGTTTACCCTTTGGGAAAACTGCCATGACAGCTTATGGCCGGGAAAACTGGCCGTGTGTATGCTCCATGGCAGTTTTTCCAACAGGAACATGTTCTCTTTTTTCCTGCCGCGATTCCCGGCAGTCTATGGGAAACACTGCGGTGGAGCATACACAGGGCCGGGATTCCCGGCCAAAGCTCTCACTGCAGTTTTCCCGATGGGAAAACCTCTGGTGTGTATACGGGGAAAGTGACCAAGCAGGTTCTTGGGTTTCCCCCTGGGATTCCCGGCAGTCTTTTTACTGCCAGGGAATCCCGATCGTGTGTACGGGGCATGAGAGTCCTACTATTCAATGTCCTGATGATCTTATGCACTCATCTAACCCTCTGTGATGTTGGCTGGCTCTGCTATCTCCATCTGTTTTAATACTGTACATAGTCCATTGCAATTTGCTTCTGGAGAAGCCATAATTTAGTTCATGTTCAAGCTGCATTAATTCCAATTTGTATTCAATATTAAAATTTTAATATAATTTTTTTCTTTTTAAACCGGAGTTTAGTGTCACTTTTGTTCCTATCCCTACATATCATAGATAATTTGGTGCAACCCAAAACAGCTTTTGACTACATAGGCGAGTTATGAAACACGAACGGGTGGTTCCATTTTATGAATCTATATATTATGTGAATCACCTGCACAGTGAGAATTCCTTTAGGGCAATTTTTTAGTCACAAGACATAAAAGTGTGATGTTTTGGAGCTCAAAGGTGCTTCTTCCTCACGCTAAGAATTATTGTGTTTGAATTCTGAAATGTCATCTTCTTCTGTGGTAGTAGTGATTGGTGGTACTTACATCAGGACAGAATAATGTTGGAGCATTGTGATGTCCAGGAATATCATGATAATGTGCCCCCAAGGGGTGGCTGGCCACAAGGTTTTTGCAGGCAGTTGGTCGGATGATGCTATAAGGAAAGTTTACACAATATAAATAAAATAAGTTCTATACAAGCTACCTTTGCCACATTTTTGTGACAATGCAGCTATATGCATTATCTGGGGTAAAAGAAAACCCAGATTACCTAAACCTACTTTATATTCTCCCAGAATCCAGGGAGGTTTGGGAGTACTGGACTATACCAAATATTACTATGCTGCCCAATTGTCCCAATTACCCAAATATCATGCAACGGAAGAAACCCCACCATGGGTGGCATTGTAATCGGTTGAATGTGACTCTCTCTCTACTGCAAATCTTTTATGGCTCTCTCCTACTCAAAGAAAGATGGTTAAAAACCCCATAACCAAACATAGCCTGTCTACATGGGACAGATTAAAAATGAGACTTGGCCTACAATCTCGCCATAACCCTCAACTTTCCTTTCTTCATAACCCATCATTCTATCCAGCCTGGTCCTCTCCAGCCTCCTTGTCAGCTTGGTCAAAGAGAGGATTGACTTGTGCATATAATTTTTATACATCTGCATCCATTACTTAATTTCCAACCTTACAAGAAAAATATGATATTCCTATCTCGGAAACATTTAGGTATATGCAAATTAAAAACTTTTTTACAGATAATGCACCACCAGACACGACATCCCCAAATCTCACCACCTTTGAACAAGCCTGTAAAACTGATCCCCATCCCCATGGACTCATTTCTAGACATGTGCACACTGAAATATTTAGTTTCGGAATTTCGCTTTTGTCCGAAAAATACATTTATTTAGTTACTCCCGAAGTTTTTATTTATTTTGTTTTTCGTTGGAAATTGTATTCGTCCGAAACGGATTAAAGTTGAATCTGTCATTGAAGGCTTATGGTGTCTGTCGAATGTTCAAAGAAGATTCGACGGAGCAGCGAAACTGTACGACGCTGCAATCATTCTTTTTCGGTCGAATGTTCCGCCTACAAGCTATAGTAGAATTCTAATGTTGTATGACACTAGTAATAATTATATTTATTAATTATTATTACTAGTCAACCAACATTAGAATTTTTCTATAGCCTATGGGCCGAGCATTTGACCGGAAATGTATGATTGCAGCGTCGTACAGTTTAACTGCTCCGTCGAATCTTCTTAGAACTATCAACAGACACCATGGGGCAAATCCACAAAAAACCTGCCTAACTTAACTTTCAGCAGTTAAGTTACACTGGCGGAAAATTTCTACCTAAGTGCCCGATCCACAAAGCACTTACCTAGAAATTTTCAGCTGTGTAACTTAAGTGCCTCCGTCGCAAGGCGGTCTTCTCATCCAGGGGGCGATGACAATTTAAATGAGGCGCGCTCCCGCGCCGGACGTTCTGCGCATGCGTGTGATGTCATTTTTCCCGACGGGCAGCGCGCAAAATTACGTTACGTCGGGCTTTGTGGATTGCGACGGGACAATAAAGTTGCGTCAGGAAAAAAAAAAGTTACGCGGCGAAAAATAAAATTTGAAATTTAAAAAAAATAGCGGCGATCGAAAAAAAGGTATGTTTTTACAAGGTGTTACTAGTTTACACCTTGTAAAAGCATCCCTAATTTTACGCATGCAAAACGTAACTTATGCAGAAAACACAAAGCTAAAAAGCTTTGTGGATCTGCCTAAGTACTCATTTGCATACGCAAAGCTGCATTTCGACTCGAAATGCCCCCAGCGGCGGATGCGGTACTGCATCTTAAGATCTGACAGTGTAAGTGTCTTACAGATGTCAGATCTGCTGCCTATCTTTGGAAAAATCCTTTTGAGGATCAGATCCAAAGATAGGCACAGGGATACGCAGGCTGGACAGCAGTTCCACCTGCGTATTTCCTTTGAGGATTTGGCCCCATAAGCCTTGAATGACAGATTCAACGTTTTGACGTTTTTCGATGCTTTGTCGAATCTTCGTCGTTCATGTAGAATTGTCAAGTTAGTTCTAGCTATTTTACTGCTCCACCTCTTTGGTTACAATTAGCCAATAACATTCATCATCATCATCATTATTTTTATTTTACTTCCCCCACCCAATTCCAGCAGCGATCTTTTCTCTCTATAATGTTGAATCTTTTCTCTCTATAACAGGGATCCTCAAACTACGGCCCTCCAGCTGTTGTAGAACTACACATCCCATGAGGCATTGTAACACACTGACATTAACAGACATGACTAGGCATGATGGGAATTGTAGTTCCTGAACAACTGAAGGGCCGCAGTTTGAAGACCCATGCTCTATAATGTCAAATCTTTTCTCTCTATAATGTCAAATATTTTCTCTCTATGCAGAATAATCTTGGACTAATAGAGTTAAGGTTAGGCACATTCGACCAATGAAAACTAAAATAAAGCATTTGTTTATGTCGAATCTTTCGGTTTTCGTATTCTGTGCGTTCGCTTCCTCTCCCCTAACCTATACCAACAAATGGGAAAGAGACCTTCAGTTACAACCAAACAACATAAATTGGACCCAAATTCGGCAAGACACCAAATCAGCCTGACCGAATATAGTGGCTCTTGAAACAAACTACAAAGTGCTCACTAGGTGGTACCTGGTCCCTGCCAGAATTTCAAAATTTTCTCCACAATATCCTTCCCACTGCTTTCGAGGCTGTCTTACCCTGAGTACACAAATGCAAATTTGGTGGGAATGCAAAATAGTCAAATCATTTTGGTCGGAAGTGTTTCAAATTCTTAACACGATGTTTAACACTATTCTGCCACCTGATCCACCTATGGCACTCCTGATCAGTAAACCCCACACCCTATCACATTGTCAATTTAAACGAATGCTCTTTGTAACCACAGCAGCGAAGCAAACTATTGTGACAGCATGGAAATCTGATTTACTATGTATTTTATCAGTCAAAAACAGGATTACTCAATCCATGATTCATGAAAAAATAGAAGCAATCTTTCTTGACAAAATATCCAAATATAAAGACATATGGAGACCATGGTTTGAGCATTTCCTACCTCCGGGTTTTGATAACACATTGTTGTCTCTGTGAGGAAGTTCGTCCTATAAATATCCTTTCTGGAAATATTCCTAAAACTAGTTTTTTTTTTACTTTATTTTCTTACAAGTTTAACCAATCAAAACAAGGGTCATCTGGAATAGTTGGAAATATAACTTAATCTCCAGATAATGCCAAGCCAATTAGCAGGAACTTGGCCCTGGAAAACTTTTATAATTTCTCCTAACTATTTTAGGTTATTTGACCCGCTATATCGAGCAAATGTTATATTCTTACATTTTCCCTATGATTAAATATTACTTTTTATTCTCCTCTCTTGATTATATATGATTGTTAAAAAACAAAATAAAAAACACAGTACAATCCCATACACCCAACTCCATACCCACAGTTGATCCAGAGGAAGGCAAAAAACCCCAGCAGAGCATGATCCAATTTGCTACAGCAGGGGAAAAAAATCCTTCCTGATCCCCCGAGAGGCAATCGGATTTACCCTGGATCAACTTTACCTACAAATCTTAGTACTCAGTTATTTTATGAACATTTAGGAAAGTATCCAGGCCTTTCTTAAAGCAATCTGCTGAGCTGGCCAGAACCACCTCTGGAGGGAGTCTGTTCCACATTTTCACAGCTCTTACTGTGAAAAAACCTTTCCGTATTTGGAGGTGAAATCTCTTTTCCTCTAGAAGTAAAGAGTGGCCCCTTGTCCTCAGTATTGACCGTAAAGTGAATAACTCAACACCAAGTCCACTGTATGGACCTCTTATATATTTGTACATGTTGATCATATCCCCCCTAATTCTCCTCTTCTCAAGAGTGAATAGATTTAGTTCTTCTAATCTTTCCTCATAGCTGAGCTCCTCCATGCCTCTTATCAGTTTGGTTGCCCTTCTCTGCACTTTCTCCAGTTCTCCGATATCCTTTTTGAGAACTGGTGCCCAAAACTGAACTGCATATTCCAGATGAGGTCTTACTAATGATTTGTACAGGGGCAAAATTATATCTCTGTCTCTGGAGTCCATACCTCTCTTAATACAAAAAAGGACTTTGCTCGCTTTGGAAACCGCAGCTTGGCATTGCATGTTATTATTGAGCTTATGATCTACCAAGACCCCCAGATCCTTCTCCACTACAGATCCCCCCAGTTGTACTCCCCCTAGCATGTATGATGCATGCATATTCTTATTCCCTAAGTGCATAACTTTACATTTATCAACATTAAACCTCATCTGCCACTCAGTCGCCCAATTAGACAGAGCATTGAGGTCGGCTTGTAAATTGGAGACATCCTGCAAGGACGTTATTCCCCTGCATAGCTTGGTGTCATCTGCAAAGACAGAAATGTTACTTTTGATCTCAGACCCAATATCATTTATAAATATATTGAAAAGTAAGGGTCCCAGCACTGAACCTTGGGGTACACCACTGATAACAGTGGACCATTCAGAGTAAGAATCATTAACCACGACTCTCTGAATTCTGTCTTTCAGCCAGTTTTCTATCCATTTACAAACTGATATATCCAATCCTGTAGACCTTACCTTACACATGAGCCGTGTGTGCGGAACTGTATCGAACGCTTTTGCAAAATCCAAATATATCACGTCCACAGCCACGCCTCTGTCCAGGGTTTTACTTACCTCTTCATAAAAGGAAATCAGGTTTGTCTGACAACTTCTGTCTTTCATGAATCCATGTTGTCTGCTGCTTAAATAGTTTTTTTCCAGCAAGAACTCATCCATGTGGTCTTTTATTAAACGTTCTAGTATCTTCCCAACTATAGAAGTTAGACTAAGGCCCCATACACACGATAGAATCCATCCGCTGAAAAATCCCAGCGAATGGGTTTCAGCGGATAGATCCTATGGTGTGTACACTCCAGCGGATCTGTTTCCGCGGATATTTATCCCCTGGGATGGATTCCAGCAGATCAAATATTTGCTGACATGCTAAACAAATCTATCCGCTGGAATCCATCCCAACGGATGGATCCGCTGGTCTGTATAGACTCACCGGATCCATCCGTCCGAAGGGATCCCCCGCATGCGTCGTAATGATTCAACGCATGCGTGGAATTCCTTATATGACAGCGTCGCGCACGTCGCCGCGTCATAATCGCGGCGACGGCTCGACACGTCATCGCCAGAGGATTTCGGCACGGATTTCAATGCGATGGTGAGTACACTCCATCGCATGGAAATCCGCTGAAATCCTCGAGAGGATTTATCCGCGGAAACGGTCCGCTGGACTGTATTCGCGGATAAATCCTCTTGTGTGTATGGGGCCTAACAGGTCTATACTTACTTGGTAAAGACTTTGTTCCCTTTTTAAATATGGGCACCAAATTGGCCCTGCGCCAATCCAGTGGTACTATTCCTGTCATTAATGAGTACCTAAATATTAGATACAGTGGCTTTGAAATGACAGAGCTCAATTCATTTAGGATCCGTGGGTGGATGCCATCAGGTCCAGGTGCTTTATCCACCTTTATTCTGTCTAAATATTTCTGGACCATATCACTTTTGAGCCATTGTGGATTTGGGGCTGTGTCACTCCCACCCCCTTTTTGGACATGAGCTCCCCCATGCTCCATTGTATACACAGAGCTGAAGAAAGCATTTAATAAATTTGCCTTCTCTTTGTCCCCAGTCACCCACTCTAGATTATTTTGTAAGGGGCCTACATGCTCAGACTTCACCTTTTTACTATTAATATATTTAAAGAATTATTTTGGGTTTGTCCTACTATCTTTTGCAATCTGTCGTTCATTTTGAATTTTTGCATAATTGAGACAGGGATGGAGCATTGCCCTATTTTTTGGAGATGAAACACCCTGGAACAGACCACACTCGTGTGAACTATGCCATTGGAAACCATATAACCTACTTTCCATGAATTTTTGATGCAGAAAAAAAAACCACACTGGACTGCATGTAGTGTGAGCTGACCCTTAAACTACATTCCCCAGAGGGGAAATAGCCAGGATAAGGAAAAATAGCTGAATTTTGTCAGGCTGTACAGGTCATAGCTTCCTCTTGCCGCAAGGGAGACCAGAGTGTGCACATCACTGTCAAGTGTGCACCACCATTGCTACATAACAGCGGCCTAAGTAGGATCAGGAGTGTTGGGTGTGCTGACATTCAGAGTCACCCAGGTGCAGACTGCAGAGCAGAGAGTGGGCTAATCGTTGTGTGGGACCCGATGATGAGGTGCAGTATTACTGGGGCTGGAGAGCTGCTGCTGTGAGGATTTACTATCTGCTACTAGAAAGAGGGACTAAGGCCCGGTACACACGAGCAAACATGTACGATGAAACCGGTCCGTCGGACCGTTTTCACCGTACATGCCTGCCAGAGGGCTTCTGTACGATGGTTGTACTAACCATCGTACAGAAGTCCGCGCGTAATGACACGGAGACGTGGGCGGGCCTGCCATGGCGGGCGCTCGGACATGTACGGTAGGTCTGTACTGACGACCGTACATGTCCGAGCGGGCAGGATTCCAGCGGACGGTTTTAAAACACGTCCAGGAATATTTGCCCGCTGGGAAAAGGCCCAGCGGGCAAATGTTTGCTGGAATTCGGCCCGCTCGCGCCTACACACGACCGAACATGTATGCTGAAACTGGCCCGCGGACCAGTTTCAGCATACATGTTTGGTCGTGTGTACGGGGCCTAAGCCTTAAGGAACTGACTATACAGCCATCTAGTAGCCTTATTTCTGCCCCCAGGCTTGACTGGGAATATTCTCATGTGCAACAATGGTATGACTGGGCCCCAACACTATCCGGCTGAAGAGTTAGAGCTAATGGCTGTCCCTTTACAGCTGCTACACAGAGACCTTTACCTATTGCTTATGCTAAGAAGTACCTCTTAGGAGACATTGCACCATATACTAGCCATTCAATTAGCATGCACTCTAGACTAATTATTGTATTAATATTCACATTGCAGTTAATGCATGTGACTTTTTTCATTACGGACTGTAATTTATCTGTCGATTCCAGTATAGTGTTACAGAACTCTATTCTAAGCTACTTTGGCATAATGATTATACTGTTTGGTTTACTGTATCTGATCCTACCTTCTGTGTGTTCATATATGCTCAAACCACCAATTTATTGAGTTCATTTATCACTAAGCAGTCTTGTGACTATTTCCTGATACTAATTCACGAATTCAGAGTCGATTTAAAGCCATCTACATATTTTTGGTGTCGAGATGCAGAACAAAGAACCTAAATTACCAATCTGCTCCTTGGGAAGTAGTGCTGCACCTAGATAAGCTTTGAATGATTGGGTTTACATATACTTTAAAGAAGACATATAGGGCTAGATTCAGAGAGGAGATACGCCGGCGTATCTCCAGATAAGCCGTCGTATCTCTGAGTCCGGCCGGTCGTATCTATGCGCCTGATTCATAGAATCAGTTACGCATAGATCTCACTAAGATCCGCCAGGTGTAAGTGACTTACACCGTTGGATCTTAGGCTGCAATTCCAGGCCGGCCGCTAGGTGGCACTTCCATATCTTTTACGCAACGAATATGCAAATGAGGAGTTACGCCGATTCAAAAACGAACGACCGCCCGGCGCTTTTTTTTTACGTTTTTTGCGTTCGGCTTTTTCCGCCGTATAGTTACCCCTGCAATATGAGGCTTAGCTAATGTTAAGTATGGCTGTCGTTCCCGCGCCAAGTTTTGAATTTTTTACGTCGTTTGCGTAAGTCGTTTGTGAATACGGATGGACGCAATTCACGTCGAAAGCATGACGATTTGCTGACGTCATTTGGAGCATGCGCACTGGGATCAAGTCGCGGCCGGCGCATGCGCAGTTCGTTCGGTGCGGGGACGCGACTGATTTAAATTCACGCCCCCTACCCGCGGAAATTGAATTCCGCCGGGGGATTTACGTTACGCCGGCTCAACTTTACAGGCAAGTCCTTAGTGAATAAAGCACTTGCCTGAAAAAGTTGCGCCGGCGTAACGTAAATGAGATAGGTGAGCGGATCTTTAGATCCGCTCACCTATCTGAATCAAGCCCATAGTTTGCATCGGAGATCATTGCCATATTTTTTCTTACAATTGCTATACTACGCCAACATTTTTTAGCATCTCAGAGCTGCTGATTTTCTGCATCCTATCTTTAACCACTTCCTGTGTACATGCACGCACACTACAGCTACAGCTGCAAGTCATGGCTCCAGGTGGCCTTCCTGATGGGGAAAAATGTGCAACTGCAAGTGATAAGATGACAACATTTAAGCATAATCTTATAGCAGTGTAGCACCCTCTACATAGGTAGTTGCTAGAGGTTAGGATTTTTTTGTAGTGCACGAAAATTTAGGCAGGCCTAGCTGAAAGCTATGGCTGTTTGTTTTTGGTTTGGGAGTGGCTCAGAGTAGCAGCTGATGACTGACAGACAGCATCACTTCACTGTCACCTCCCTTTTTCTTCTAGAGGATTCTAGAAGAAAAGGAAGGGAAGATAGGTGGAGCTGTCTGGGGTTTGTCAGGGAGCCCTGACCAATCCCCAACCAGGATTGGCAGGGGGCAGGCCTCCTTGAAATACCCATAGTCAGCCCAGCTGAGGGGGGTTGTCGAGTGGAAGAATAAGAGATGGAGTACTAGGCTGTCGGAGCCTTTGAGGGAGCTCCCCAGGCTGGAGGGGGGTGACCTTGGGCCTGAGACTCGAGTGAAGGACAGGGCCCTTCAAGAAAGCATGAAGGATCTGGACAGGAGGCACAGGAGGAGTCAGAGGACAGCAGGAGCTAGCACTTCTGGGCAAGTCTACGAAAGGGAACCACCGGTTGTAGCCAGCAGGGCTGGTGAGTGACATGCACAATCAGGAGGACTGGGGAGGCACGCCAGAAAGGACTGGGAGTGTGCAGAGCCAGGAGTGAGGTCTGTGATGCTGCAGTCGGTGAAGTCAGGCAGCTGCAGCATGGAGGGCTGGCAGGGCCTGAAGAGGGCTGACCAGGAGCAGTAGTCCATCTGTGGGACAGCTAAACTATAGGGGTCCGGGGTCCCTGCCTGTAAAGGGCATTTGCTAAGACTTGTCTGAGTCTAAACATGTGCTAGCTGATCCTGGAATAAAGAGCTGTGCAGGAGGAAGAGAGAGCAGGGCTCGAGTCCTACGGGAACGCATGGGAACGACGTTCCCCCACTTTTTCCACAGCAGGAACGTCGTTCCCACTGTTAGCAAGGCGCACCCGTCCTCCCCTCCCTCGGTCCGCCTATTCCTCCTCCAATGTCTTGGCTTTAGCATAGGGGGCAGGGCAGTTCACCCTGGTGCCACAGAGGTAAGGGCTCTCAAGCGCCAGAGCGCTCCCCTCCCTCCTCCTCTCCTTAACGGCATCCCTTTGGACACTGCACCGCCGCGCTGTTTCCTGCCCTTGCCCCTCTATCATAGGAGATCTATGGGGCTGTCTCTGTTTGGAGAGACTCGCTTAGTGACGTCGTTGGGGGCGGGGCGTTCCGTGGTGTGCAGTGCAGGACATTGCCGACAATATATTTGCTCTCTGCCACGATCTTCTTCTCCACCCGGGCGGCGCGGCTCCACACCTCTTCAGCTGCCGCCCGGGAGGAGTTTGTCCTGAGGGGGGGGGTTGTCCTGAGGAGGGTTGTCCTGAGGGGGGGCTGTACTAATAATGGAGGGGGATCTGTACTAATAAAGGAGGGGGGTCTGTACTAATAATGGAGGGGGGTCTGTACTAATGGAGGGGTGGTTTGTGGGATGTCTGTACTTATGGAGGGGTGGTTTGTACTAATGGAGAGGAGTGGTTTGTCCTGAGGGGGGGTTTGTACTAATGGAGGGGGGGTCTGTACTATTAATGGAGGGGTGGTTTGTGGGATGTCCATACTAATGGAGGGGGTCTGTACTACGGAGGGGTGGTTTGTGGGGTGGTCTATAATAATGGAGAGGGGTGGTTTGTGGGGTGGTCTACACTAATGGAGGGGGGGGTGGTTCGTCCTGAGGGGGGTGGTTTGTGGAGGGTATGTTGTAATGGAGGGGGTGGTTTGTGGGGGGGCCTGTAGTAAGGGAGGGGGTGGTTTGTCCTGAGGGGGTCTGTACTAATGGGAGGGTGGTTTTTGGGGGGGTCTGTACTAATGGGTGGTTTGTCCTGAGGGGGGTCTGTACTAATGGGGAGGTGGTTTGTCCTGAGGGGGGTCTGTACTAATGAAGGGGGGTGGTTTGTCCTGGGGGGGTCTGTACCAATGGAGGGGAGGGGAGGTGGTTTGTCCAGGGGGGTCTGTACTAAGGGAGAGGGTTTATACTTAGTGGGGAGTTTGTACTTACTGAGGGGAGACTATAGTTGGTGGAGGGGGGGTGACATCAACCCTAGTGAAGCCACTGCAGCCGCAGGGTCTTCTTTCCCTCGCCCTCTCCTCGCGCTGCTGTACTAGTAAGAAGCGCTTGCCAGCACAGCCGCCTAAATTTTTTCTTCCCCCGCCTTCATATTGGCCAGGGAAGAAATAGAATAGATAAAGGAGCAGAGAAGAGGATTGTGGAACATATAGTCCCGAGGACTGTCAGCCCCACTGTAACACGGGAACGGCAGAGGGAGAGGACAGTCCTGAGAGAACACCATCAGAGAGAGAACCCCGCTGCCCTGCACCACCAAAGAAAAAAGCCACACAGCCTGGTACCATCCCTGGCAGAGAAAGGAATGGAGTCATTGCCAAAATACAGATCTGGACCCTACCCAGCAGAGTATCCATGGGCAATTCAGAGTGAGCTGACTCCTGATCAGAGGAACCGTTGTTGCTGTATCGCTGGGTCAGGTGAGAGGGCCGATCGGCCATTATCCCCTGTATTATATCTGCAGTCTCTGACCATCTCCTGTACCGTGTCTGCAGTCTCTGACCATCTCCTGTATTATATCTGCAGTCTCTGACCATCTCCTGTACTATATCTGCAGTCTCTGACCGTCTCTTGTATCTCTTTCTAACAGAAGCACTCTCTGTGTGCATTAGAGAGACTCCCCTCCAGGTCTCATTAGTTTACGCTCTTCCTGTATTTTCTTGTTAAAAGATCATGGGAGGATCCCAGGGTAACAAATACTTCTTAGAGGAGCATCTCTGTGTTTGACTCGTTGCCATAAAAACATGTGTAAAGGGGAGAGTTTGTAAGATGACCACGCCCATGTGAGGGCACCAGAAATATTTCTGCACCCAGGCGCCTGTGACCCTAGGATCGGCCCTGATAGGGGGAACACTGATCCAATGGCAAATTAAATCAGTGTGATGTGAATTATTGGTGCTGGGACTTTGTTACAGCGGCCACTGGAGGAGGAGGCAGCGGCGGACCAAAAGAGGGGAGGACGGGGTCGTGCTGGGATATTCAAATCCCAGATCCAGACACATGCCAGGCTTCATTGCTAGACACAGATCAGGCTGCATTGCTGTGCACTGATCGGGCTGCATTTGATAGGCACTGGTAAGACTGCATTAATGGACACTGGTAAGACTGCATTTACTTGGCACTGATTGGCTGCATTGATGGGTACCGATAAAGCTGCATTTCATGCACACTGATCAGGCTGCATTTGATGGGCACTGGTAAGGCTGCATTTGATGGGCACTGGTAAGGCTACTTTACTGGGCACTGGCAATGCTGTATTTGATGGGCACTGATAAGGCTGCATTACTGGGCACTGATCAGGCTGCATTTGATGGGCACTGATCAGGCTGCATTTGATGGGCACTGAGGAGTAAGTGGCCCGGGGGCCTGGGCCCCACTTTGCACAATCAATACAGGCAGCCTGAGGAGAGGGGCCCTGGGCCAGCATGCTCAGCAATCACGGCCTCACTCCTCTGCACAGACCAACACATGTATGCGGAAACCTTGGGGCAGCAGGGGCCCCACATATCGGAGCCTTCATAGATTAGAAATATAGTGCAGAAGGGGCCCCCCAGTCATTGCAACTTGTTTTAGAAATTCCCTGCAGGGGGAACCATTATCACACAGTGTGGTGTTTTTTTTTGTTAGTATAGCATACACCTTAAATTATTTTGTAGTTACATCTGTGCTATATTTATTTGTTTAATGCATGTGAATTTTAGATGTGTCCTTGACTTGTAAACTGGCACTTCACATTAAATGTTGCAGTTTATTTGTTAAAAGAAAAAAAAAGAATATATATATATATATATATATATATATATATATATATATATACACACACACACACGCACTTTTTTATTTTTGAGGTGGGGGTGTGGGGAATCTTGGGTGAGTTCCCACACTTTTTTTCCCCAGGACTTGACCCCTAAGAGAGAGTAATGCCTCGTACACACGGACGGATTTTCTGGGAAAAAAAGTCCGACTGCCTTTTTTTCTCGGAAAGTCTGGCTGTGTGTAGCCTCAATCTGACTTTTTTTGTCAGAAGTCCGATGAACCTTAGATAGAGAACCTGTTCTCTTTCTTTCAGTCGGACTTCCGACGGACTCACGGCAGACTTTTGTCCCAATTGATTGCTACACAATCTGTCAATTGATTGCTATACAACAATGCACTAGCTTAAAGGAACCTATTTAGAAAATAAAAAATGAACCATTACAACCCCTTTAATGGGTCCCCTTTCATTGCCAGAAGCCCAGTTAAATCCACAAATTATTTTTATTTCATAAAGATTATATCTAAACCACAATAGACCAAAAGAGAAATGCAGTTCTGGGTGGATGCAGTTCTAAAGCGAAATCCATCCTACAACAGAAAGAATAGTGATCGGACAAAATTCGTCAGCTAGGCTACATATTCTCAATTCTGCTTTAGAGTTCAGAGGACAAATCAGGACACTAAAAGCCAAGAGTAGACTATAAGACCACTCTGAACTTTGGAGACATTGGGCCATATTCCCGTAGATTACGCGGGCGTCGCGTAAGCCATTTACACTCCGCTGCCCCAACCTACAGGAGCAAGTGCTGTATTCCCCAAACACTTGCTCCGTAGTTTGGGGCGGCGTAGTGTAATTGGCCCGGCGTATCCCCGCCTAACTCCAAGGCGGCGGCTTGTATTTAAATTAAGCGCGCCCCCGTTTCGAGCGAACTGCGCATGCGCCGGGCTAAAAATAGCCCAGTGCGCATGCTCCAGTTCTCGGCGAAAAAGGTCAATGACGCCGACGTGTGCATCATTGACGTAAAGTCGTATTCAAGAACGACTTTGTAAAACGACGTACCTGACGGGAAAAGACGACGCGGACCCGACGCCATACTTAACATGGCGTACGTGGGACTGGCGTAAGGTTACCCCTCATATAGCTTACGCAAACGACGTTAGCGATGGTTACGCGACGCAATTTAGTTCGGGAATCGGCGTATCAGGCTCATTTGCATAAACAAATGAGACCTGAACGTAAACGCCACCTAGCGGCCGGCGGCGAATTACATTTAGGATCCGACAGTGTAAGTGACTTACACTAGTCTAATCCTAGCCTAAATTCGGCGTATCTTGTTTTGTGAATACAAAATAATGATACGCCGGCGGGAAATTCAATTTACGCCGGTGTATCAGTAGATACACCGGCGTAACTTGTTTGAGAATATGGCCCTCTGTCTATTTTTAAGGTGAACATGAAAACATTTAGTTAGATTTACAAGGAGTTAGGCCGGCTTATCAGTAGATAAGCCGGCCTAACTCAGAATCTATGCCGCCGTATGTACGCTTAACCACTTCCAGACCTTAGGTGTTTTTCAGATTCGGTGTTTGCAAGACTAAAACAGTTTTTTCTGCTAGAAAATTACTTAAAACCCCCAAACATTATATATAATTTTTTTCTAACACCCTAGAGAATAAAATAGTGGTCATTCCAATACTTTTTGTCACACCGTATTTGCGCAGCGGTCTTACAAGCGCACTTTTTTGGGAAAAAATTCACTTTTTTGAATAAAAAAATAAGACAACAATAAATTTGGCCCAATTTTTTTATATATTTTGAAAGATAATGTTACGCCGAGTAAAATGATGCCCAACATGTCACGCTTAAAAATTGCGCCCGCTCGTGGCATGGTGTCAAACTTTTACCCTTAAAAATCTCGATAGGCGATGTTTAAAAAATTCTAGAGATTGCATTTTTTGAGCTACAGAGTAGCTCTAGGGCTATAATTATTGCTCTCGCTCTAACGATCGCGACGATACCTCACTTGTGTGATTTGAACACCGTTTTCATATGCGGGCGCTACTCGAGTATGCGTTTGCTTCTGCGCGCGAGCTCGTCAGGACGGGGCACTTTAAAAAAAAAATGTTTTTGTTTTCTTATTTATTTTTATTTATTTTATTATTTTTTACACTGGAAAAAAAATAAATAATAATTTGATCACTTTTATTCCTATTACAAGGAATGTAAACATCCCTTGTAATAGAAAAAAGCATGACAGGTCCTCTTAAATATGAGATCTGGGGTCAAAAAGACCTCAGATCTCATATTTGGGCTTAAATGCAAAAAAAAAAATGTCATTTTTTCAAATGACCAAAAAAAAAATTTGTCTCTTTAAGAGGCTGGGCGGGACTGACGTTTTGACGTCACTTCCGCCCAGCCGAGCTATGGGGACGGGCGAAGGAGATTTTTCCTTCAGTCTCGTCCCCGCTCACCAGCCGACAGCATCCGATCGCCTCCGCTGCTACCGACGGCTCCGGTAAGCGGCGGAGGGCGCGGGAGAGCGGCGGGAGGGGGGGGGCCCTCTCCCGCCACCGATAACGGCGATCTCGCGGTGAATCCGCCGCGGAGACCGCCATTATCGGATTCCAGACCGCGCACACTAAAAATGGATACCTCGGTTGTGACAGCAGCTGCTGCCGTTACCGAGATATCCATCTTTAAAAAGAGGACGTACATTGTTGTGCGCAGGTCTGGAAGTGGTTGAACATATCTAAGATACGACGGCTTGCGCCGTCATATCTTAGAGTGCAATTTTTCTGCTGGCCGCTAGATGGCGCTTCCATTGCGGCCGGCGTAAGTTTATGTAAATAAGGGGATACGCCGATTCACGAACGTACGCCAGGTCGACGCAGTACTTTTACGCCGTTTACGCAAGAGATAGGCCGCGTAAAGTTAGTGCTAGGCTCTAGTGGAATAGTAATGTTAAGTATGGCCGCCGTTCCTGCCGCAAAATTCGAAATTTTTACGTCGTTTGCGTAAGTCGTCCGCGAATCGGGATTTACGTCGTTTACGTCCACGTCAAAATCAATAGGCCCGTACGGCGTACTTAGCCGCAATGCGCACTGGGAAATGTAGTCGCCCGGCGCATGCGCAGTGACAAAAAACTTCAAAAACGTGAGGTCAAGCCTCATTATCATGATACACGCCCCCTCCAAGTCATTTGAATTAGGCGCTCTTACGCCCGCTCGTTTGAGGCTACGCCGCCGTAAATTAGCAGGTAAGTTGATTGAGAATCATTACTAGTCTAAACAGGCTACGCTACGCCGCCCTAAATTAACGCCGTTGTACCTGAATCTACCTAATTGTCTTCATATTTTTCCTGCATAATGCAGGCTGGCTTCAGAAACATAATAATATAAATATGTAAGTTCTAACTAAAATCCAATTATCCTTTAACTTTGAGATATGAGTGCTTGATATACAGTAGGTGCACGTGATATTGTGTCAATCTCGCTCCCTTTCTCGGTGAGATTGAGCACCTACGAGCCCCATCGCGGAAGCCGTCATAGAAGCGACGGGAGATCCGACTTGGATTCCCGCCAATTCTACACGTGTGCGGCGTTTGTTATGAATCCTGAGGGGGAAGTCCCCGCCGGATTTTAAATAAAAATCCGGCATGGGTTCCCCCCTCAGGAGCATACCGGGCCCTTAGGTCTGTTATGGGTTGTAAGGAGAGCCCCCCCTACGCCGAAAAAACGGCGTAGGGGGTCCCCCTACAATCCATACCAGACCTGTATCCAAAGCACGCTACCCGGCCGGCCAGGAAAGGAGTGGGGACGAGCGAGCGCCCCCCCCCCCCCCCCTCCTGAGCCGTACCAGGCTGCATGCCCTCAACATGGGGGGGTTGGGTGCTCTGGGGCAGAGGGGCGCACTGCGGGGCCCCCCCACCCCAGAGCACCCTGTCCCCATGTTGATGAGGACAGGGCCCCTTCCCGACAACCCTGGCCGTTGGTTGTCGGGGTATGCGGGCGGGAGGCTTATCGGAATCTGGGAGCCCCCTTTAATAAGGGGGCCCCCAGATACCGGCCCCCCACCCTAAGTGAATGGATATGGGGTACATCGTACCCCTACCCATTCACCTGGAGGAAAAATGTTAAAGTCAATAAACACAACACAAGAGTTTTTAAAATAATTTATTAGTCTGCTCCGGAGGCCCCCCCTGTCTTCTTTAGCTCTGTTTACCAGGGGGGGCTTCTTCTTTGACGTCTTCGAGTGGGGGCCGCTCTTCGCCGCCGTCCGGTTCTCTTCCACCGCCGGGGGGGGTCGCTTTTATAACATGGGTAGGTACCAGAGCATGATGGGATTGTGAGGTCTATATAAATCCGATGCAAGCCGCGCACCCGTCATTGCAGCGAGGAAAGGCGACGTGTCAACATCGGGAGAAGAAGAGAAGTGAAGAACATGACATCACAGCACGGAAGAAGAACTCACAGCACGGAAAGAGAAGAAGACGTACAGCACCGAAGAAGAAGGCACCGGACAGCTGGAGGAAGAACCGGGGTGCGCCGAGTCAACAGCGGAGAGCGGCGAACATAGAAGGAGACCCCGGAGAGTTGAGAAGACCCCCCGGATAGCGGAGAAGACCCGTCGGGATAGCGGAAGAAGAAGCCCCCCCGCCGAAGACGCCGGAGGAAACCCGCCGGGGGGTGGGGCCTTTTTTAAAGCGACCCCCCCCCCGGCGGTGGAAGAGAACCAGACGGCGGCCCCCACCCACCCGAAGACGTCAAAGAAGAAGCTCCCCCTGGTAAAAGAGCTAATAAAGAAGACAGGGGGGGCCTCCGGAGCAGAAAAATAAATTATTTTAAAAACCCTTGTGTGGTGTGTTTATTAACTTTGACATTTTTCCTACAGGTGAATGGTTAGGGGTACGATGTACCCCATATCCATTCACTTAGGGTGGGGGGCCGGTATCTGGGGCCCCCTTATTAATGGGGGCTCCCAGATTCCGATAAGCCTCCCGCCCGCATGTTGAGGGCATGCAGCCTGGTACGGCTCAGGAGGGGGGGCGCTCGCTCGTCCCCACTCCCTTCCGGCCGGCCGGGTAGCGTGCTTTGGATACGGGTCTGGTATGGATTGTAGGGGGACCTCCTACGCCGTTTTTTTCGGCGTAGGGGGGCTCTCCTTACAACCCATACCAGACCTAAGGGCCCGGTATGCTCCTGAGGGGGAACCCATGCCGGATTTTTATTTAAAATCCGGCGGGGACCTCCCCCTCAGGATTCATAACAAACGCCGCACACGTGTAGAATTGGCGGGAATCCAAGTCGGATCTCCCGTCGCTTCTATGACGCGCTTGCTGGGATGTGCTGTCACTATTCCAGTGAGTGCGAGATCTCGGCACCATGTCGCCGAGAATCAGCGCGATGCTGTCGTGCTAAAAACACAATATCACAAACACCTACTGTATCAGCATAGAGACAGCCCGACCCGGTTCCAAAAGATCTGGGGATTCTGGCTAGCTACCCCTGGCTTGGCTCCATTAGACCTAATTCCTGAAAGGATATTGACCTAACATGCGAACTGTACCGCTCAGTGTGCGCTCACCCTTGGAGCGACTTGGACTGGGAGGGACTATTGGCACAGCTGAACACAGAACAGAAATGGGAATTCTTCAAAAAGACTGTGTGGAACCTCACTGCAAAGTATGTTCCCATGGGTAATAAGTTTAAAAGGCTAAAAATAAAACCTATGTGGCTCACGGTCAAAGTTAAAAAAACTATAAACAATAAGAAAGTAGCTTTTAAAAAATATAAAAATGAAGGAACACTAGTGTTGTTTAAATGTTACAAAGAATATAACAGGATATGCAAAAAGGAAATCAAGGATGCAAAAATTCAAAACGAATGACAGATTGCAAAAGATAGTAGGACAAACCCCAAAACATTCTTTAAATATATTAATAGTAAAAAGGTGAAGTCTGAGCATGTAGGTCCCTTACAAAATAATCTAGAGTGGGTGACTGGGGACAAAGAGAAGGCAAATTTATTAAATGTTTTCTTCAGCTCTGTGTATACAATGGAGCATGGGGGAGCTCATGTCCATAATGGGGGTGGGAGTGACACAGCCCCAAATCCACAATGGCTCAAAAGTGATATGGTCCAGAAATATTTAGACAGAATAAAGGTGGATAAAGCACCTGGACCTGATGGCATCCATCCACGGATCCTAGGTGAGTTGAGCTCTGTCATTTCAAAGCCACTGTATCTAATATTTAGGGACTCATTAAAGACAGGAATAGTACCACTGGATTGGCGCAGGGCCAATGTGGTGCCCATATTTAAAAAGGGAACAAAGTCTTTACCAAGTAACTATAGACCTGTTAGTTTAACTTCTATAGTTGGGAAGATACTGGAACGTTAAATAAAAGACCACGTGGATGAGTTCTTGCTGGAAAAAAACTATTAAAGCAGCAGACAACATGGATTCATGAAAGACAGAAGTTGTCAGACAAACCTGATTTCCTTTTATGAAGAGGTAAGTAAAACCCTGGACAGAGAAGTCCAATAAACTTTTCCCCACATATGCATTAATGCAGAAAATCTGGAATAAAGCCCGCCAGCTGCAGAACATAGAGGGGTTCACGGGTCACAGCCCAATCTGGAACAACCGATACTACGAGGAGTTGATGAATCTGTCATGTGGGGAGCGTTGGAGGAGATACGGGGTTACACACTTGGTGCATATCTTCTCCGGGGGCCGTCTGCTTTCGTTTGCGCAGCTCCGGGAGAGATATGACCTCCCTCAGACAATGTATTTCCACTACCTGCAGCTGAGGCATGCCATCAGAGCCCAGGCTGGAGACGACCCTTGGACGTTGTCTCCTGCCCCGATCTTCCACTTCATGACTGGGATAACCAGCTTCAGAGGCTTTATCTCAAGCTCGTATGCCATGTTACTGACGGCATTTTTGCCGGCCCTTCCTTCTAGGGTGGTGGACTCCTGGGAAAGGGATGTGGGTGAATTTGAGGAAGAACAGTGGGAGGAGACGCTACTGGCCGTACAGGGGGCTTCGCTCAATGTAGCACACCGTCTGTCACAACTATACATTGTTTTACGAGTACATTTTACCCCGGCCAGACTCCACAGAATGGGTCTGGTCGAGGATGACAGCTGTCCTAGATGTGCCAGGGACCATGGAGACCTCATCCATTTGATGTGGCGGTGTCCCAAGCTACATCTATATTGGACGGGGGTTCTCAAAACACTGAATGACGTATTTATGACTCAGATACCACAAAACCCCAAGGTATGTATCTTGGGGCTTGTAGAAGACCTTCCACTGGAGGATAACCCTAAAAAGGCTGTTGGTAGGGCCCTTTTCCAGGCCCGTAAACTCATCCTTAGACACTGGAAGGACACAGAACCCCCAAGGCTGGGGGAGTGGATAGCCCAGATGGGGTTCACTCTTCGAGCTGATAAATACATCTATCAGCACAGGAAACGGGGGGGTAGGTTTGAGTTGCTATGGGCCCCGTGGTTAAATACACCTGGATTAGCCCCACTTGAACTGGTGCTAGACCGGCTGCTCATATAAATGACTGGTGGTGAGAACTTAAGACTGATTCAGGGGCACGCTATGAAAAAGGGAGGAGGTGGGGGTTAGGAGATAGTTCCTAAGGGTACAATGGAGTGGATCCCAGAGTGTGAGTGTGCATTGATTTTCGCAAGTCATAAAAATGCAAACTGTGATGGTTTAGTGGGAGGAGGAGGCAGCATACCAGAAATGTTGTGTGGTTTCGTTCTTTTGTTTTCTTTTTGTTTTTGTGTGTTATTATATCATTTAGCTGACTTAGTTGGCTGTACAAAAAGTGGATATGTCATGTAATGGATATATTGTCTGTACTCTGTATGTCTGTCATACTTTTCAATAAACATCCTTTTTTGAGAAAAAAAAAAAAAAAAAAAAAAACCCTGGACAGAGGCGTGGCTGTGGACGTGATATATTTGGATTTTGCAAAAGCGTTCGATACAGTTCCGCACACATGGCTCATGTGTAAGGTAAGGTCTACAGGATTGGATATATCAGTTTGTAAATGGATAGAAAACTGTCTGAAAGACAGAATTCAGAGAGTAGTGGTTAATGATTCTTACTCTGAATGGTCCAAGGTTATCAGTGGTGTACCCCAAGGTTCAGTGCTGGGACTCTTACTTTTCAATATATTTATAAATGATATTGGGTCTGAGATCAAAAGTAACATTTCTGACTTTGCAGATGACACCAAGCTATGCAGTGGAATAACGTCCTTGCAGGATGTCGCCAATTTACAAGCCGACCTCAATGCTCTGTCTAATTGGGCGACTAAGTGGCAGATGAGGTTTAATGTAGATAAATGTAAAGTTATGCACTTGGGGGCTAAGAATATGTATGCATCATACATACTAGGGGGAGTACAACTGGGGGGATCTGTAGTGGAGAAGGATCTGGGGGTTTTAGTTGATCATAAGCTCAATAATGGCATGCAATGCCAAGCTGCGGTTTCCAAAGCGAGCAAAGTCCTTTCTTGTATTAAGAGAGGTATGGACTCCAGAGACAGAGATATAATTTTGCCCCTGTACAAATCATTAGTAAGACCTCATCTGGAATATGCAGTTCAGTTTTGGGCACCAGTTCTCAAAAAGGATATCGGAGAACTGGAGAAAGTGCAGAGAAGGGCAACCAAACTGATAAGAGGCATGGAAGAGCTCAGCTATGAGGAAAGATTAGAGGAACTGAATTTATTCACTCTTGAGAAGAGGAGAATAAGGGGGGATATGATCAACATGTACAAATATATAAGAGGTCCATACAGTGAACTTGGTGTTGAGTTATTCACTTTACGGTCAACACTGAGGACAAGGGGGCACTCTTTACGTCTAGAGGAAAAGAGATTTCACCTCCAAATACGGAAAGGTTTTTTCACAGTAAGAGCTGTGAAAATGTGGAACAGACTCCCTCCAGAGGTGGTTCTGGCCAGCTCAGTAGATTGCTTTAAGAAAGGCCTGGATTCTTTCCTAAATGTACAGAATATAACTGAGTACTAAGATTTGTAGGTAAAGTTGATCCAGGGTAAATCCGATTGCCTCTCGGGGGATCAGGAAGGAATTTTTTCCCCTGCTGTAGCAAATTGGATCATGCTCTGCTGGGGTTTTTTGCCTTCCTCTGGATCAACTGTGGGTATGGAGTTGGGTGTATAGGATTGTACTGTGTTTTTTATTTTGTTTTTTTGTTTTTTGTGGTTGAACTGGATGGACTTGTGTCTTTTTTCAACCTGACTAACTATGTAACTATGTAACTATGTAATTTAAAGTACTGGAGAAGAGATTTGATGAGAATGTCTTCCTAAACCATATCTAGGGATGCGTACACTGTGAGATATAATGACTAATGACATCTCAGGTTCAATTTGTTTTATAAACCTGCTTTGGTTATGTACAAGAATATTATTCTACTTTGTATTTTGTGAAGGTATTGTATAAATGTAATACATCCAGAATGTACATTGTTTATTGTACTGTTAAAAGTTGTTAATAAACTTTATTCTGATTTAAAGAAAAAAATATCCAATCTCTCCTTATTTCCTATAACTGCCTTATGGCTATGCATTGTGGCATGAAGATGACAGAAAACCTTCATTCAGTGATAAGGAACTGCGTAGATTTTTCACTTTTTTTAAGAAGGTTACAAATCTTTTATATGCTGCTTTTTAACACGTTGCTTCTGGCAATGGCTGGACTTTATCTTTACATTTTTATTGACAAATCACAAAGCTTTAATGTCTGAACAAGGTTTTTTTTTTTTAGCCATATGATTGTAATGCTCAAAGCACATTGGCCTTAGCCGAAAATAACTTAAATTTTGAAAAGACGTATACTTATCCTGGCGATAAAGCTTTATGAACCAAGCCTCATTTTATTTAGTGACCCAGTCATAAGGTTATCTGGGTCTCTGGACTTTTTAGTTTTTCTGACTATGCTTTCAATTGTAAATATGAAAGGAAAAAAAAAAGTGTTAACAAAAAAAATACAGTTTGGCCCATCTTGGGTACATTCCCGTAGCTTCGGAAAAATGGGAAACCAGCTCTTCACTCCGAACCGGAGTTCACCACCGACCAGCTTCTGTGGTGGCTGGCTGGTCCATGGCTTCGGTGTAGTGGCTCGCTTATCGGCCTTGGCAGACTCATTTCTGATACTGAAAACAAAGAAAATATTTGTTAGTATGGACTATTTAAAGCTTTAAGTCATGTATTATTTTCTTTCAATAATGTTTATTCAGTTTCAATAAATACAAATCAAAATATGGATCACATTCAGTAGGAAGATCACATCACTAATCCTAAAATCCTTCCCCTGACATGATACCCGTTCAGGAGATTGGTCCCGTGTTTGTAAGGAAAAGTCCAAGTTAATTTACCATAACGATTCTCACCCCTGAGAACCAGCCTATGACAAAGTAAGGACCTGTGTTGAAGGGCTCTGTGCTTGTTTCAATGGTATTGGATTGACATCAGTTTGAGATGCTTCTGTGATCATTCAAAATTCATTAACAGGTGCATTGGATATGCACATTATCTGGAATATAAAGAAAAAAATGCGCTAGAACCCAATGTGAAAAAAGAAAGCTGCCAGCACTCAAAGTCAAACAAGAATAAATAGTGCAGCGTGATACATTCATGAGTGGTACACTTAGTAGAAATACCACAAGGTGATAGATGATTACCAATATGTGGTGTTGCAATAAGTGATAAATAAACAACCAAATATAATAATGTGAAAGTCCATGTGTGATGAACACAGAAAAGATTCCTCCCATAAGAAAACACTGAGTGCAGGAATAACCAGTTGCAGGTCATAAAAACCAATGAAGGTTTATTGAAAATAAAATGGTCACATGAGCAAATAAAAGCAGTATGGGGTGCAATAATGCAAGCCCGACACTTTTAGACTAAGAGTCGTCAACAAGGGCATATTTCTGCACCCCCATACTGCTAACTTTTATAGACAAAGAGTAACCCAGAACCGCCCTTGGCGGGACTGGACAGGAAGTGATGTCAGACCCCTCCTTCACTCAAAGAATCAATATTTAAAACAAACACAAACTTTCTATGCTTGTATATACAAAACATCTAACGTGTTTTATAGTAATGCATGTATAACACAGTCACATTAATACATGATATATAATGGCCATAATGAGGGACACATTCATGTTTACACTCAAAACCTCTCTTACAGGCAATGGGATCCTCCATGTGGCCTATCTGAAACTCTATATCAGTGATGGCGAACCTTGGCACTCCATATGTTTTGGAACTCCATTTCCCATGATGCTCATGCACTCTGCAGTGTAGTTGAGCACCATGGGAAATGTAGTTCCAAAACATCTGGAGTGCCAAGGTTCGCCATCACTGCTCTATATCATATACAAAGACATCCTAATAGCAAGGTAGCCAATACATTTTTTTTTTCACTAAGGCCTTGTACACACGACCGGACAGTCCGCTGAAAACGGTCCGTCGGAGTACATGTCCGGTCGGAGATTTCTGTCTGATGGTTGTACACACCATCAGACAGAAATTAGAGACAATCCGCGCAGACAGACAGCGCGGTGACGTGTCCGCGACTATTACGCGGCGACGTGCGCGACGCAGGAAGGTCAATGCTTCCGCGCATGCGTCGAAGTTATTCGACGCATGCGAGGGATGGTGGCCGCTCGGACATGTACGGTAGGTCTGTACAGACGACCGAACATGTCCGAGCGGACAGGATTCCAGCGGGCTGTTTCTAAACAAGTTTGGAAATATTTGCCCGCTGGAAAAAGGCCCGGCGGGCAAATGTACGCTGGAATCCTGTCCGCTCGGGCCTACACACGACCGAACATGTCTGCTGAAACTGGTCCGCGGACCAGTTTCAGCAGACATGTTCGGTCGTGTGTACGGGGCCTTAGAGATATAGTTGGAGATTTGGGACATCCAGTCCCTTTTTATATTTTCTATATTCCATCTTTTATTCTTATTTTCAATATGGTTGATAAGAGGTATTCTATCTCTTAATTCATCCTATTCAGTCCAGTTTTCCCTTATCTAGTTTGGAGGCTGGCACTGTTTTATTTTAAAAAACATTTTTTATTTTATTGAGTTTTAAAGTACTAAACAGGAATCATTCAGAAATCACCTTTTAGAGCCGGGGATTCTGTGCACGTAAGAGAGATTTCCAGCGGACCAGATGGTCGCCTAAGTCTCTATGATCGTTCGATGTTATGATGTCACGTCCGGCCTCTGCATTAAAAAAAAACGGCTGGAAAGCCGTGATCTTTTTTTTTTTTATTATTATAGGCTTCCCAGCCTAGAGATGAGATGTGGGGTATTGTGGTATTGACCCCACATCTCACTGTAAAGAGGACCTGTCCTGCTTATTCTTATTACAATGGATGTTTACATTCCTTGCAATAGGAATAAAAGTGATCAATTTTTTTTAAAGTGTCAATGTAAAAAGTTTAAAATAGAATTGACAATCATTTTTTTTTTTTTAAAGTGCCCTCGTCCCTGGTAGCTCGCACGCAGAAGCGAACGCATACGCAAGTCCCACCCACATATGAAAACGGTGTTCAGACCACACATGTGAGGTATCGACGCAAATGTTAGAGTGAGAACAATAATTCTAGCCCTAGACCCCCTCTGTAACTCAAAACATGTAACCAGTAAAAAAAATTAAAGCGTCGCCCATGAGGATTTTTAGGTACTGAAGTTTGTCGCCATTTCACGAGCGTGTGCAATTTTGAAGGGTGACATGTTAGGTATCTATTTACTTGGCAAAATATTATCTTTCACATTATGCAAATAAATTGGGATAACTTTAATGTTTTTTTTTTAAAGCACGTGTTTGAAAAATTGCTGTGCAAATACCGTGCGAGATAAGAAGTTGCAATGACTGCCATTGTATTCTCTAGGGTCTCTGCTTAAAAACCATACATAATGTTTGGGGGTTCTATGTAATTTTCTAGCAAAGAAATTATGATTTTTACATGTAGGAGCGAAGTGCCAGAATTGGTCCAGAAGTGGTTAATATAACTTAGTACTAACCTTTATCGGTCAAGATGATCCAGGGAAAATTGCCTCTCGGGGGATCAGAAAGGATTTTTTTCCCCTGCTGTAAAAAATTGGATCATGCTTTGTTTTTTGCCTTCCTCTGAATCAACTGTGGGTGAAGGATTGTGTATATAGGATTGTATTTGTTAATTTTTTTGGTTGAACTAGATGGACTTGTGTCTTTTTTCAACCTGACTAACTATATAACTATGTATTGTTGTACTACCCACGCAGGGGCGCAATATAAATGGCATAAATGAAATCTTTCACCACCTCTTGTCCAACATTGGTTGGATTTGGCCAACATTTATGATGTCATCACACATCGGGAGTCGGGAAGTAGCTTGCCTCATTCCGGGGGCAGCTTCTGTCTATTACATGTACTGTTTACATTCACTTTTGTAAGTATCTTGATACATTTTTTAATAAAGATTAGTTTTTTATGGTTTTTATGCGGTTCCCCTGTTTTTTCTCTTCATAATATATTTGAGAACCAGGGGGTGACCAGTGGACTTGAATGGGATGCACTATGTCTTCTATGAACGGAGCGATATTATAGGTATATCAAACGCTATTTGACTTCTCTAGCATAGAGGGCCAAATTTGTTCAGGTTAGCAGGCGTGATTAAGCATGTGATGGAGGAACACAGAGGTGAGGCGCTTCATGGTTTTAAGAATTGCACTTCTTTGCTGAACGTATTGGAAGAATATATTTCAAAGATTTTTTGCATTACTGATTTTGGATGGTGTACTTTCACTGCAAAGTTATTTTCAGGAACATTGTTTTTTTAGTCTGGGTATTTTGTATACAGATAACAAATACAGGATGGGGCCCTCCCCCGGCAGAAAACTGAGAAAGCCTGCGGCCCCCCTAATGTAAAAGAGCTTAAAGGGGTGGGGGGCCCCGGCGGAAGGCACCTGAGAAGACCGGGGGTGTGGCGCCTCCCCCCGGCAGAAAACGGCGATGGCTAGGGCCCCGGCGGAAGAGAGAAGACCGGGCCTACACCCCCCCTTGTGAAAGAGCTTAAAGAAGAAAGGGGGGGCCCCGGAGCTGACTAATAAATTATTTTAAAAACCTGTGTAGTGTGTTTTTTTTACTTTACATTTTCCCCCCAGGTGAATGGGTAGGGGTATGATGTACCCCATACTCATTCACATAGGGTGGGGGGCCGGCATCTGGGGGCCAACTTATTAAAGGGGGCTCCCAGATTCCAATAAGCCCCCGCCCGCATACCCCGACAACCAACAGCTAGGGTTGTCGGGAAGAGGCTCTTGTCCCTATCGACATGGGGACAAGAGTGCTTTGGGGTGGGGGGCAGTGCCCCCCTCCCCCAAAGCACACACTCCCCCATGTTGAGGGCATGCGGTCTGGTACGGCTCAGGAGGGGGGGGCGCTTGCTCGTCCCCACCCCCATTCCTGTCCGGCCGGACTGCGTGCTTGGGATAAGGGCTTGGCCTGGATCTGGGGGGAACCCCACGCTGTTTTTCAGCACGGGTTTAACCCCTTACGTTCCAGACCAAGCCTAAGAGCCTGGTATGCACCTGGAGGGGAACTCGCGCCGTTTTTTTGTTTGAGATTTGGCGTGGAGTTCCCCTTCATGGTCAGCGCAAGCTGAAAACAGTTCGGCCTTTCACGTGCGCCGACTCAAGCCGCGCAAAGGCTGCTACGCCGCTTGGTATTTACCAAGATTTTCCCGGCGTAGTGAGACGCCGTGCGTGAAAGGACGTATTTGCCCCGCACGCATGCGCAGTATGCAAACAAACCTCTCCAAGGTTTATTCCTACTTGCGGCGTACGTTGCTTGATTTCACAAAAAACACTTTCACTTTCAATTCGGCCCAGGAAACTTAAACAAACACATGTCACTACACCTCCCCACTTCACCTCACATCCCCCCCTAATAAACTTCCGCCCAAACCCCTTCTATTTACATTTCTAAATGCGGTACGCCAGGTCTATACAGGCGCACCATGCGCCCTCTCCTGGACGTACTAGGCATTATAGTAAATAAAGAAATACACTGCACTGGCAGCGTATTTCTTTAGTAAATGACAAAACGGCTTTTACTCCTGGCTTTGCTCCATGAGTCATGGAGCAAAGGCTTGGTAAATCAGCCCTATATTCTCACAAGGTCCATGTAAAAGGGGTTAATGTGTAGGGAAAAATATATACAGGAACAAAGTCCAAGGGCTCTTAGGCCTGCCGTCAACAGAAACAGAAACCAGGTTCCCAAAACTGCAGAAAAACAACAAGGAAAGAGGCGCCACTAAGAGTAGATGTATAGTAAGAAACTTTAATAGGCATACAGTTTATGCACTCACATTTGGTAGAAGTAAACAGAGCATATCGGTCCCAATGGAGTCAAATAGCTAGATTCATGTAGAGCGCCACAACTTTAAATCGGCGTAGTGTATCGTATTTACGCTACGCTGCCTTAAGTCAGAGAGGCAAGTACTGTATTCACAAAGTACTTGCCTCCTAACTTACGGCGGCGTAGCGTAAATGCGGCCGGCGTAAGCGCGCCTAATTCAAATGAGGATGGGGGGCGTGTTTTATGTTAATGTGGGGTGACCTGACGTGATTGGCGTTTTTTTACAAACGGCGCATGCGCCATCCGTGTACATTTCCCAGTGTGCATTGCTCCAAAGTACGCCGCAAGGACGTATTGGTTTCGACGTGGACGTAAATTACGTCCAGCCCTATTCACGGACGACTTGCGCAAACAACGTAAAATGTTCAAATTTTGACGTGGGAACGCCGGTCATACTTAACATTGACTAGTCCAGCTATTTGATGGAATAACTTTACGCCTGAAAATGCCTTACGTAAACGGCGTATCTTTACTGCGATGGGCGCACGTACGTTCGTGAATAGGCGTATCTAGTTATTTACATATTTTACGCCGAACTCAATGGAAGCACCACCTAGCGGCCAGCCTAAATATTGCACCCTAAGATACGACGGCGCAGGCTGCCGTATCTTAGCTAGGTTTAAGTGTATCTCAGTTTAAACTTAGGACGGCGCAGATTCCGAGTTAGGTCAGCGTATCTACTGATACGCCGGCCTAACTCTTTCTGAATCTAGCTAAAAGTGCCCGTTTCTGCAGACTGCACTCTCAGTTTGTGTATCTCCATCGCTTGCTGAGAAGTCTTCACTCCGGCTACTGCGGAGGAATGCGATATCAGAATGAGGCTTGGAACTCAGAGCAGAGATGGCAGCACCAATAGGGAATGGGTCCACTTTTGGTGACGTCATCTCCCTGCTGCCATCTCTGCTCTGAGTTCCATGCCTCGTTCTGATATTGCATTCCTCCGCAGTGGCCGGCATCCATTCACACAAAGTGAAGCCTTCTCAGTAAGGCCAGGCCTCGGGGTGGCAGTGGGTGCAGGGGCGGCACCGGCTGCAGCACTCCTCTCCCTGTGTCCTCTGGCGCTTGGATGTCACAGAGCTGGGTCTGTGTGTGCAAGGTCCCATCCCCCTAGACCAGCTTGTGTGATAGTAGATTGAATCAGTGTTCTGCCTATCACACAAGCTGGTCTAGGGGACCGGACCTTGCACACACAGACCCTGCTCCATGACATCGCTGGAGGACAGAGGGAGGGGAGCGATGCATGTTATCCAGGAAATGGTGAGGCTGTAATTAGTGGGCACAGAGGTTGCATTCATGGGCACAGAAGCTGCACAGAAGCTGCAATTAGTGGGCACAGAAGCTAATATTAGTGGCACAGAGGTTTTTACAGTATGTCTTTTATCAAACAAGCATGCCCGAAAACCCGTCGAGAATCGTACGTGAAAGAATTAATAGTTTAGCTTTACTTGCCATTGAGTCAGAACTTTTAACTACTTTGTCCTACTAAGATATTATCGATGAGTTTGCCAAAAGAAAACTGAGAACTAAAAATGTTTAGGGAGTTTCTTACTGCTATAATCTTTAAAAGGCATTTTCTGCATTACAGAGTATTTTCAGTCTGTACAATTAAAGCCAGTTATTTTCAGTGTTCTTGTGTGTGGAAATATGTTTTTAATTGATCTATTGTAGCAGTCATCAATAAAGGACGAGAATGGTGGTGTGTGGTGGGGGGCGGCATTGACGGACCCAGCCTTGGGGCAGCAAAAGGAGTAAATCCAGGCCTGGGCATAGCATTTATTTATATGTATCAAAATACCTAAACCAAGCCTCTCTCAGTTAATAGTAACAATCAAGAATGCATTTCCTAAGAGTCCAGGTTACAGACAGGTGAACAGAGCAAAAATAGACAGTAGAAGACGTAACAGACTGATATTCTGGATAAGCACAGACAAGCTGAGAACAAACACAGTCCAAATAAAACCCAGGAGTAATCCATAAACAGTCAAACAGAAGTCAGAGACTGCCAAACCTCTACATAGGCCATGAGCAAACAGACAAAGCTGTTGATCAGGCACTGGCTTAAAATTCTGGCCTTTCTTTTAAAGCTACTTTATAAAAAAAATGGCAGAAAGGGTCCCCTGGAAAGATGGCAGCAAATACTTACCTTTCCTTCTGCCCACACTGGCTTGCACCACTGTAATAAAAAGATTAGACATGTGCAGTTTCCTTCTGAATTGAAATTCTGACAACTTTTTCGTTATTCGGTAATTCAGATGTATCCGAAACTTCCGAATTACAATGGTAATGAATTTAAACGAATCTGAAATAACAAAACAAAATTTTGGATGAGATTCAAATTCGAATAGTTTTCGAATCGTTATCGAATTAAAATTTCCAAAGAGAATAAAATAGAAAATATAGAATATAATAAAAATAGAAAGGAATACAAAATAAAAGAATACACAAAATGGAATAGAAAATAAAGGGATAGAATAGAATAGAAATTAAAAGAACAGAATAAATAGAAAATAAAGGAATAAAATAGAATAGAAAGAATATAACCATCTTCTGAAATTTGAATTTCAAATAGAATAAATAATAAATAATAAATAAATAAAATACAAAAGAATAATAAACAAAAAATTTGAATGGAATAGAAAATATAACCTTTTTCCAAAATTTGAATAGAATAAATTCTAATTTGAATAGAAAAGAATAGAATAGAATTGAAAAAAACAATAGGATAGAATAAAAAGAATATAACCATTTCCTAAATTTGAAAAGAATAAATTCAAATTTGAATAGATTATAATAGAAAATAAAATAAAATAATAGAAAAAAACTATAGAATAGAATAAAATACAACCATTTTCCGAAATTCAAATTTGGAATAGAATACATTTGAATTCAAATAGAATAGAAAAGGGTAGAATAGAAAATAAAATAGAACAGAACAAACAATAGAAAATAATAGAAAGAATATAACAATATAACTATTTTCCAAAATTCTGAAAGAATAAATAAAAAATGTTAATAGAATAAATTTGAATATGAATAGAAAAGAAAAGAATAGAACAGGAAAAACAATAGAATAGAAAGAATGAATATATTCATCTTTCAAAATTTAAACTTCTAATAGAATAAAGTTGATTTCGAATGGAATTTGAATGGAATTCAAATTCAAATTAATTTGAATTTGAATAAACAAAACAAATTCCGAAAAGGAATTAAACAAATTTAACTAAACAAATGATGTAAATGTTTTTGTTCTGTACATGTCTGGAAAATACATTTCCATGTAAATATTCTTAAAAAAAAAAATAGTGCCTGAAAACCTCCTCCCATTCATTTTAGTGTGTCTTTTCACACTGGAACGATGCACTTGCGGGATGCTAGGAAAAATCCTGCAAGCAGCATATTTGGGATGGTTTGGGAGCGCTTTATACAGCACTCCCAAAACGCCCTGCCCATTGAAATGAATGGGCAGCGCTTCAAAAGAACCTGAAAAGCGTTTCAAAAGTGCCGCAACACGGGTGTTTTTAACCCCTTTCTTGGGGTAAAAAAAATGAGCCCCACTAGCTGCCGAAAAGCGATGCAAAATCGCCGCTTAACCACTTACCAACCAGCTGCCATCATTATACTGTGGCATGTCGGCTCGTTCCCACAAATCGCCATAAGTGTACGTCGGCTCCTTTAAGAGCCATAGCAGGCACATGTGCTGCACAGCAGGGGACCCGGTGGGGACGTGCGGGTAGCCGCTATGTTCACTGGCCACCCGCGATTGCAGGAAAAAGAGCCATAATGGGGATCTGTCAATGTAAACAGACAGATCACCGTTCTGACAGGGGAGAAGAGAAAGATTGTTTGTTCCTAGTGATTAGGAACAGCGATCTCCCTCCTCCTCCAGTCAGTTCCATCTCCCCAAATTTAGAAACACCTCCCAGGTAACACAGCCCTTGATCACCCCCTAGTGTTAACCCCTTCCCTGCCAGTGACATTTACACAGTAATCAGTGCACTTTTATAGCACTGATCGCTGTATAAATGTCAATGGTCCCCAAAAAGTGTCAAATTTGTTCGATCTGTCCACCGCAATGTCGCAGTCCTGCTAAAAATGGCAAATTGCCAACATCAGTGCCATTGCTACCACTAGGCAAACTAGATAGCCGTCTAGAGTGCCCTGCTGCCTAGGGCGCACGGCCACTGGTGTTCCTACTCTCTTATCTCTGCAGCAAGCAACTTCATTTCAGCATCAGCAGGCAGTGGCCACACCGTTTGCACATAGTGTCAGAGGCGCAGCAGCGGCAGATTATTGTTTCTGTGTTCCAACTCCCGAATGAATGAAAGCAAGCAAACATTCATTGATGGGCACTGGTGAGGCTGCATTTAATGGGCGCTGGTATGCTACATTTGATGGCCGCTGGTGAGGCTACATTTGATGGGAGCTGGTGAGGCTACATTGATGGGCGCTGGTGAGGCTGCATTGATGGGCACTGGTGGGCTGCATTTGGGTGCTTCATTAAAAAGGCGGGCTATACATGGGCAGGGAAAGGGGTCGTGTTGGGGTGGAACCAGGGGGGAGGCAAAATGAGGTTCGCCTAGGATGTCAAAAATCCTTGCACCAGCCCTGGTCGCCATTACAAGTAAAAAAAAACTAGTAAAAAATAAATAATAAAAATGACATAAATCATAAAATATTTTGTAGATGCTATAACTTTTGCGCAAACCAATCAATATACGCTTATTGTATACGCTAAATATGTAGTAATATACATACTGGCCTAAACTGATACAGAAATTTGTTTTTTTACTTTTTTGGGGGGGATATTTAGCAAAAAAAAAGAGGTGATCAAATACCACCAAAAGAAAGCCCTATTTGTGGGGAAAAAAAGGACGTCAATTTTGTTTGGGTAGAGCATTGCATGACCGTGCAACTGTCAGCAAAGCAGTGCCGTATTGCAAAAAATGGCCTGGTCATTAAGGGGAAAATCTTTAATTCTGTAAGTGGTTAAACAGCGCTAAAACGAGCGGTGCTTTAGCGCCACCGGCTGGTGCTCGCAGCATAAAAGGGATCTAAAGGCCACTAACGGGGACAGGTGTGTGTACAGGAGAGACCTGAGCTGCAGTTTTGATTAATGACCAGCAGGTGATGAAAGTTCCCGACTATTCCTTAGAAAGTATATGTCATCATGGTAATTAATAATTCCTTATGCTGGTTTTGGCAACAAAAGTCTTAAAAGTCACAAAAAAAAATGGCATTACTGTACTAAATATAGTTGCTACTGGAAGTATTCTCTCTAGAATTTCCTGCACCTTTAAAGGCATTCCTGGCTCCCCAGGAGGTTTCATACAGCTGTTCCTTTCCTCTTATAGCTCAGCTTGGGTTATTATATTATTACTGTATATTGCAAAGCCCATGTTATTAAGAAACCTAAAAATCCATGTAAAAATGTATCAAATAATCTTATTTATTAATAGCCCGGCTGGAGATTGGAAGCCCTGCTGGGAAAATTGTATCTTTCCATAATAAGAAGGACATTCCTGCTATTTGGTACCTAAATTAAAAAAATATATAAAATAAATAAATAAAAAATAGCTCCGTTTTATTTGTCAGAAGATCTTTGATAGTCTGGCTGGGGATCAGATTACAGTAGTACAAATGTTATTACTTTTGTTCCATTGACAATCATTGTCTTTGCAAAACAGAAGGTAGCAGAGAGAGTCATTTCAGCTGAACTGTTGCAGTAAAATCCAGTTTATTCATTTGGTAAAATAGACTATACAAGTGAAAATTAGGGATGAGTTTCGACATCGGGTGTTCGCCCGTTCGCAGAACAGCAAATTTTACAAACAATATTTTATTAACTAAAAACTTGTAATAAAAGAAAAGATTTACAAAATAATTCCTGCAATTCAATACCTTAAAAAAGTTTAAAAAAAATACAGTCAACTATAGACAATGAATTGTAAATCTGAGGAATTAATGTGAAAGCAGGAATGATAAAACTTAAGAAAAAAATATAAAAAAAAAATAATCCAAAAGAATGCTTAAATCTTCAGGTTTGTATCATACACACAGTCAAAAAATATGAGATGAATATGCTTATAAAAAAAAAAGTTTTATCTTGACAAGGCTTGACATGACCATTATTTATGATGAGAAAAATGCCATTTTTTTAATTGAACATTAAAAACGAGCGTGTGTATGCTCCAGAGGATTTCTCTCGACAAGAAAAATGAGCATTACAAATTTAGAACCTGCTCTCTTTTTTCTCGTTTTTCACGTCGTAGTTTTTCTCGTTGTGAAAAACGATCGTGTGTAGGCTTTAACGACGGGAAAAAAAACGCTCATGCTCTGAAGCAAGTTATGAGAAGGAAAATTTGCATAATCAGCCCAAGGGGTGGCGCCATTCGAATGGAACTTTCCTTTATAGTGCCGTCGTACACTCAAGCATTTTTTTTTCACGATGGTGTGTATGCAAAGCAGGCTTGTCAAGAATCACATCGAGAAAAATTTTTTTTTCCATGACATTAAAAACGGTCGTGTGTACACGGCATAAGAATGCTGATTGGTTTTTTTTGTATCACTGATATTCCATGATCTAACCTCAAACCTAATTTAAGGAGTCCAAGACACAAAATGATCCATCTCGAGCTGATGTAAATGCTAAATTGTGATGGTAACGAATCCCTAGACAAAATGTTCATGGTAACTTAAAGGAGTTTTTTTGCCTAAAATGATTGTTAAAAAACTAGTAAATACCTATAAAATTCCTTCATCTATATCACCTCCGGCAATCTAGTTTCTGTTCTCTTATTCACTTCCTGGTTTGCATCGCTCGTTCATGTAAGAACTACATTTCCCAATATGAACTGCGGCACGCCCAGTAATTCACACCTCCTTGAAGTCTCTAACATGTAGAGAGCGTCCTGCCGCACAGATGTAGTTCCCAGGAGCGGGCGAGCACGTTACTGACCACCGCAGTAAAGCCTCCCTTCACGGTGGTCAGTAAAATCAGACAAGCAGGAAGTGAACAGAACAGAGAAAAAATAGAGCAACTTCTGAGCAAAATCGAACAAAGAGGAAGTGAAAAGAGGAATGTCTGCAGGTAAAGGATGCTTATTATGAAAATTATTTTTTTTCTTTACAACCCCTTTAATTAGCATTTTATATCTGTAGCGCCTGGTTACTTCCAAGTATCGGTGCTATTGAAATTTAGAGGGTGATCAGAGTGTTAGTGAACTCTGATCCAAATTGTTATGTTCAAAACAGGGTCTCTGTCTCAGCTTGGCTGTGCTGTGGGCTCATTCTGTAGATGCTGGGGTGATGTTCCACCCCAGGACGATAGGTGACAGCAGTGGAGTCGAGACTTGGGTGCTTTTTCCCAGCAGCCAATCACGAGGGAATTTCCTCGCTGGGCATGCTGGCAGAGGGTATTTATGGGATAGACGTCATTGAGTCTTCTTTGTCCAGTGAGGCACTCACCTTTAGGGTGGCCACATCACGGTGCCCCAGCGTTATGGCCTACCTGGCCGGGCAGGGTATTGCAGAGTATTGCGGGGTATTGCGGGGTATTGCAGGGTATTGCAGAGTATTGGCAGAGTATTGGCAGAGTATTGGCAGGGGGTATTGCAGAGTATTGGCAGGGTATTGTGTATTGCAGAGTATTGGCAGGGGGTATTGCAGAGTATTGTGTATTGCAGTGTATTGGCAGGGGGTATTGCAGGGTATTGTGTATTGCAGAGTATTGACAGGAGGTATTGCAGGGTATTGTGTATTGCAGAGTATTGGCAGGGGATATTGCAGGGTATTGTGTATTGCAGAGTATTGGCAGGAATGGCTGAGCACGGAGAGATGGATGGCTGGATCTGTGACTGCAATTGTCACAGATCCAGCCCACAGCACTGCTGCTGCCATCCGATCCCTCCCCCTCTCCTCTCACACTGCACCGATCGGTACAGAGAATGGAGGGAGGAACCGACATCATCACATGACGCCGGTTTGTTTACAAGTGATTGCTCCGTCATTTGACGGAGCGATCACGTGGTAAATGGATTTACCGCGATCCGTGATGCGCCAGGGGGGGGGGGGTCGCGCGGGAGCAAGATTCCTCCCAGGATAACTCGACTGCGCTGTAGACGTATTTTGTTTATAGTGTGGTCGGCAAGTGGTTAAAGTGTTACTAAACCCAGGAGCCTGAATTCACTATATCTGGTCTCCCACAGTACACAGAACGTGGAAATGCAATCGTTTTAGTAAATATAAACTGCTAAATAACTTTTCGCATCAGCAGTTAAAGCAGTCTTCTGACTTCTATCAGTGTCTGGTTAAAGCTTGAAGGAGGAGTTTTCATTCTCCCATGAGTGTCCTATGAGGATGCAGGACCCCTGACACTCTGTCTGGATGGTGCTGATTGGCCCTGGGCTGATCACATGCACTCTTCTAAAAAAAATTAAAACTTTCTCTAGCAACACATACCAAACTGAGCACGGCCCACACACTCACGCAGATTTACGGGCAGCTAACGACCGTTGTGACAGCCAATCGCAGCTGACATATAAGCCCTACACTGCCTCCCAGCATTCTAAACCCCTTATAGGACCGGAAGGCACTGGCTCTAAGGGGTTAAGGTAAAGACGTTGCTGTAGGTGATTTTGTTGCCAGGCAGATAGGTTGTACCCCTAATCTCCAAAGTTTCCAAGGCTTGGTGTGCAATGTACAGTGAAGAAACACATTACTGCAAAAAGATCCAAATAACGTTTTTTGTCTTTCAGCCGTTTTTATTTGGAGACCTTTTTTCCTATTTTTTCCTATTTTTTCCCTTTTTGTTTTATATGAACTCCAGCAGCGCTGTTTTTGCCTTGTACCTTGGCTATATTTTGCCTCTTTTAATATACTTTTGAGCACATGCCTTGTAAACTATTGTCTAAACACTGGCTTGTCCATCTTATTACTTTCAGTGCTATTAAGTGTTTCAAGCGCTAGTACAATTTATTGATTTTTTTTTTTTATTCATTATATTTCATATTACCCTTTACATTTTACTTTTTGTTTTTTTCTCTTATTCTTATCTGCCCCTGATGGAGGTACGGGGCATTTAACTAATATTTGAATTCCGCTTGTTTTGCAGCCTATGTACAAAACATCTCTTCCCCATTCCTGGCATGTCTAGGATGACGGAGGCCTAGAAATACATCAACTGCCCCTCTTGTTTTGCCCTATTCGTCCTCTCGCTTTTCATTGTATTTTTTGAAGTAAGTTATTTCTGAGACATTGTTCCAAAAAACTATCTATATGGTTCATGATATGAACCATTTACTATTGTTATAAAGTTTCAATCTACTTCTCTATACTTACCCCGTTTTTCTGACTGGAATCTATGGGCCAGATCCACAGACGAAGTACGCCGGCGTATCTACTGATACGGCGGTGTACTTTCAAATTTCCCGTGTCGTATCGTTGTTTTGAATCCTCAAAACAAGATATGACGGCTTCTGGGTTAGATCCGACAGGTGTACGTCTTCGTACGCCTTCGGATCTAAGATGCAATACTTCGGCGTCCGCTGGGTGGCGTTTTCCGTGTCGGGTATGCAAATTAGCGATTTATGACGATCCACGAACGTACACGCAGCCGTCGCATTTTCTAACGTCGTCTGTAGTCGGCTTTTTCCGGCGTATAGTTAAAGCTGGTATTTTTCGGCATATACATAGACTTGCCATGTTAAGTATGGCCGTCGTTCCCGCATCTAAATTTGAATTTTTTTTTTTTTGCGTAAGTCGTCCGTGAATAGGGATGGATGTAACTCACGTCTAAGTTAAAAAAATTACGTCCTAGCGACGTCATTTAGCGCAATGCACGGCGGGAAATTTCGGGACGACGCATGCGCAGTTCATTCAGCGCCGGGACGCGCTTCATTTAAATGAAACCCGCCCCTAACCCGCCCAATTTTAAATCCGCCGCCAGAAATACACTACGCCGCCGTAACTTACGGCGCAAAATCGCTGAGGATTCAAAAATGCGCCAGGTAAGGTACGGCGGCGTAGTGTATCTCTGATACGCTGCACTGTTCTACATGTATGTGGATCTGGCCCTATGTATTTTATCCTAATCTCCTAATTCGTCACCCCATGCATTAACCCCTATAGAGTGTCCTGTTGGGACCTTCCTTAAAATTTCCCTTGAATACACACAAGGGTCTGCGCCAGCCAGTCCACGCCCCAGAGGGTCGTTCAGCATTGATTTTTGAGGATGCTTGTAGGTAAGCATGTTTTCGCTGTCTTTTGTTGAACACTCGGACCATTTGCTATTGTCTCTTTTACCTTTTCTCAAATGTTTTACACCAATAATGTTATATCCATAACATATTGTGTCCATATGGTGTGATTATGTTATTCTATATGGCTAATGTATATATGTTTTTTATTTAGTTCTAAATTAAAAAATGGATGTCGTTTTCCCCTGAGGAAGTGGAACCCGTGAAACATGTAGGGAAATACGATCGTCTTGTTCTCTCAAGTTAACTACAATCCCGCTTGTTGATAACCATTTGGTATCCATGAAATCAATTGAATCATAGATTTTAATATATATATTTTTTTGTATTTTTGTATATTCCTATGTATTGAATAAAATTATTTTGTAATTTTTTACATAAGACATTGTTCTTTCTCATCATTACCACCTACATATATGCACCGTAATTTATCTCTTTTCCCTCCATTTTTCTACATTTTGATCATTACTTGGGATTAGGTGCCTTATCATATGGGTGATTCTATAAGTGTCGGACTACAAAAATTCCAATAAAGCTCAGGGGGACAATTGAAAGAGTATCCAACATGTTTTGAATGCCATCTGCTGACAAGACCTATGTGTGAAATCACACTGGAAGAAATACCAATAAAGGTCCAGTTCACTTCTAGTCCATTCATATTGTTTTCAAGCCCTGATGAAGAGGAATGTTTTTGGACCCCAAAAATGCATTGGATACTATTTTCATTGTCCCACTGACCTTTAATGGAACATTGTCATATCTGGACCTTTTAACAGTGGTGTGGAACTTCAATTTACATTCTTGTTACATTAACAGGTCACATGGCTAGGCTTTCTCCTGGCCTTTGTTCTTCCATTCAGAAAAAATAGCACTAAACACATTTGTAGAGCACATCACAATACTTTACAGCAAGTGTTGATTTTTTTTTCTTTTTATTGTATTTTTATTGAAAGATTTCAAGGATACAACATATACAACTTGCTGTGTTAGCTACCATTCATCCATTGTAATACAATTTCTATTTTTTCCTGCATAACTAAATGGAATAAAACAACCTTGTTCATAAATACAGAGTATATTATATGCATATACAACATAAAAACATATACCATTAAGGACAATTATATAGCAGATCTTAAACAAGGAAAAAAGAAACAAAATGAAGGAGAAAAAATAAAAAGCCTATAAACGACTACACCATATATCAGGGGTAGGGATGAGCCGAACACCCCCCCCCCCCCCCCCGTTCGGTTTGCACCAGAACCTTCAAACGGACCGAACGTTTGCGCGAACATATCGAACCCCATTGACGTCTATGGGACTCGAACGTTCGAATTCAAAAGTGCTCATTTTAAAGCCAAATATGCAAGTTATTGTCGGAAAACGTCTTTGAGAACCCCGGTCTTGCCCCAGGGAACATGTATCGATGGAAAAAAAGTTTTAAAAACGGTTGTTTTTTCTGGAGCAGCGATTTTAATGATGCTTAAAGTTGCAGAGCCTGTGTTCTTTTCAGTACAGGTGCTATGTCAAATTTAGTGGGATGAGAAAGTTACTTGCTTTCATCCATGTTGATGTATCTAAATTTGGCTGTTGCCAGCCCTGAACTGTTCCCTGGGTCATTCTGTGCTCCGGAGATGTAGTTCCATCTCTGGATGACAGGTGGCGCCAGAGAGGTCCAGACAGAGGTGCCTTTTTGCCCAGCAGCCAATCAGAGGAGTGTTTCCCTTGCGGGGCATGCTGGGGGAGGGTATTTCTACGGCGGACGCTGTTTTCCGGGGTTCTTCGCGGGTTCATGGTTCCAGGTGCGGCACCCACCTTTAGGGTGTGCGCACATCACGCCCCCCCGGCGATATGGCCTACCAGGCCGGGGCACACGTGCTACGCGAAGTTTCTGACTCTGGGCCCTCAAGCCCCGGAGAAACTGATGCTGCCAAGGGGCCCCAGTGACTTACTGGGTCCCCCACCTTTATTAAGAGGATCCCAAGCGAGTTGTGCTGTTCGGTGGGGAGTCGTTCTGAGGAGAACCCGGAGGCAGGTGATCCAATAGGGCTTAGACCATCCATCGGGGATCTGAGTGACCGTACACTGACAGGTTGTATGCTGCAAACTGTCAGTCGGTGGCCCCAAGCTATCAAGTCTACCTGAGGAGGATTCAGGCAAAACTGTGTTTACTGGGGGGATTCGCTCTATCATCCATGTTCACAAGTACTGGGCCTGTGGCAGAGGTCTCACTACAAAACTCTAAATCTTACTAGAGCCAAGAGACTTGTTCCTTCCCAGCGGTTCCGAGTGACACCCTGGCTGCCAGGCCTGTGAGAGGGACCTGTCCAGGGGCACTACACCCACTACTGCTGGAGTGGCGACGAAGCAAGATTAATCATTGGAGGCAGGACTGCTTCTTCTATCCATAGCCTGAATCTGCACAGTTCTCTCCTTTTCACCAACCTATTCTATCTACCTCAAGATGACTGTTGGTCATGTTTGACCCAAAATAAAGGCACAGAAAACGTCAACTAATTGTTTGGACATTCCGTCATTGCTCTCATCATCGTCATTACCCCTAGACACATCACAGAGGTAACACAACTATGCCGATCCCAAATCTTACCAGCGGCTCCTGAGGGGGTAGCGCTACAAAGTGAAAAAAAAATTCCTTTAAATATCGTACCTGCTGGGTGTCTATAGTATGCCTGTGAGGTGGCACGTGTTTAGAACTGTCCCTGCACAAAATGATATTACTATAAGAAAAAAGTAATTTAAGACTGCTTGCGGCTTTAATGTAATGTTTGGTCCCTGCAATATGGATGAAAATCACTAAGAAAAATAGCATGGGTTTCCCCGCCCCTCTCCCCCAGGTCATTACAAGCCCCTTTGGCCATATATACTTTGAACAGCAGTATACAGGCGTTGCAAACAAGACAGGGACTGTAGGTTTGTTGTTAAGTAGAATCTGTTTGTAATTTTCAACTGGTACTTCTTTAAAGTGTAGCTTCAGCCACAAAATCTTTTTTTAAGCTTTTCTGAAAACATAGAGAAGGGTTATCACCCCTGTAACATTTGTTTTGCTGTCTGTGTGCATCTGTTCAGAAGATTGCACCTCACTTTCTGTCCCAATGACAAATGATTTTTTGAAAATGTGTTTTTTTTTTGTGAAACAAGGATTGGTGATAAAGCATCAGTGGACAGAAGACACCTTTTACAGAAGAGAATTCCCCTTCTAAAGGGTAGATTTCCTCTCACTTCCTGTTGTCTCCTTCCGTTTGCAAGTAGGAGTCGTTTGTAAGTTGGATGTTTGAAAGTAGGGGCCTGCCATATATACTCTGCATAAATTTGGACCCTAGGTGTTGGTGTTGCCACAACACTGTAAGCCCTCACAGTTAGTCTTGGTGGGCACTGGAAGGCCCTGCTGTGAAATATTAGATCAAGAATTGTAATTACATGCCCCTGTTGAACAGGGGCAGAAAAATTGGGCCGTAGGCACTGTGCTGGTGCCACAAAACTGCAACCCCTCACAGATACTCTAGTTGGAGTGCAGGAATGAGCCCGCTGCAAAGCATTGCATCAAAAATTGTAATTACACGCCCCTGTTAAACAATGGCAGAAAAATTGGGCCTTAGGCACTGCTGGCGGTGCCACAACACTGCAACCCCTCACAGATACTGTAATTGGAGTGCAGCAAAGAGCCACATGCAAAGAATTGCATCAAAAATTGTTATTACACGCCCCTGTTAAACAGGGGCAGAAAAATTGGGCCTTAGGCACTGGTGGCGGTGCCACAACACCGCAATCCCTCACAGATACTGTAATTGGAACGCAGCAAAGAGCCACATGCAAAGTATTGCATCTAAAATTGTTATTATACGCCCCTGATGAACAGGGGCAGAAAGATTGGGCCTTAGGCACTGCTGGCGGTGCCACAACACTGCAACCCCTCACAGATACTGTAATTGGAGTGCAGCAAAGAGCCACATGCAAAGCATTGCATCAAAAATTGTTATTACACGCCCCTGTTAAACAGGGGCAGAAAAATTGGGCCTTAGGCACTGGTGGCGGTGCCCAGAACCAACAATGTTCAGCATCAGCATAGGCAGTCTCCAAGGGATCTGACATTTCAAAAAAATTACTCAGTTACCTCAGCATTAGGTGCTTGGTAGCTGGTGTTGATTCAAGCCTGATTCATTTTTATGAAGGTCAGTTGATCGACGGAGTCGGTGGAGAGGCGCACCCTGTGACCAGTCACAAAGCCTCCAGCATCACTGAATGTGCGTTCTGAAAGAACGCTGGATGCAGGACAAGCCAGTAGCTCAATTGCGTACTGTGCAAGCTCTGGCCAGTGATCCATCCTCAAGACCCAGTAAGCCAGAGGATTTTCGGTGGGGAAGGTGTCCAAGTCTGATCTTGCCCCTAGGTATTCTCGCACCAAGTAAACCAGACGCTGGCGATGGTTGCTGGAACCGGTCATACCTTGGGGCTGCGGACTAAAAAATTGTCTGAACGCATCAGTCAGACGGCCACCTTCTCCACAACTCCTTCTGTGACTCACCAAAGCCTCAGCAACACGTTGACCGAGGGATTCAGCTATGAATAAGCACTGTATGAGAGTGTGAAACGCGTTGGCCCTTTTTCCTGATTTTTTGCTGTGACATCCATGTTGTGACCAGTTTTTATTAAAAGGAACACATTTTTATTTTTGGAGTGCGGCCGTCCCGGTTCTTTCTTATACATTTTTGAACACGTTGTCCAGGACCAGGATTTGGTAATCCCCCAGGTTCTGGGAACGCATTGCACAGACCTTTCTGCAAGGCCCCCCGAAGATGTTTCATCTTCTGCTCCCTCTGCAACGGCAAGATAAGGTCCGCAACCTTACTCTTGCAACGTGGATCAAGGAGAGTTGCCAGCCAGTAATGATACCTCTCCTTGATACCACGAATACGAGGATCCTTACGCAGGCTTTGCAGTATCAGGGAGGCCATGCAGCGTAGGTTTGCTGAGGCATTCGGGGCACAGTCCACTGAGGACGACAGGATCGGCAGCCACCTCATCCCAGCCACGTAAAAGTCCATGGGTTCCTTGGGACTGTAAATGATCCCTTAAAGTCTGCTGCTGCTGATGCTGAGTGCTAGGCTCCACCTCCATGCTGCTGATACACTCATCCTCCTCCTCCGCCTCTTCCTCATCCTCTTCCTGTGTGCTAGGCGGGCAAGCAGGACCACTGTCTGGATAAAAGGGGCCTTTGTAGGTAAAGAAGTCCTCCTCTTCCTCCCTCTGTTCTGTCTCAAGGGCCTGTCCATTATTCCACGTAGCATGTGCTCCAACAGGTGAATAAGAGGGACAGTCTCACTGATGCATGCACAGTCACTGCTCACCATCCTCGTGGCCTCCTCAAATGGTGACAGGACAGTGCATGCATCCCTGATGATCAAGGCCCACTGGCATGGGGAAATAAAACAAGCTCCCCTGACCCAGTTCTGCTGCCATATTGGCACAGGTACTCATTGATGGCCCTCTGCTGCGTGTGCAGCCGCTGCAGCATGGCCAATGTAGAGTACCATCTGGTGGGCATGTCACAGATTAGTCGGTTCTTGGGCAGGTTGTATTCCCTTTGGAGGTCTGTCAGCCGAGCACTGGCATTATATGACCTTTGGAAATGCACACAGACTTTCCTGGCCTTCTTCAGGACATCCTGTAAGTCCGGGTACCTGCCCAAGAGCCGCTGAACCACCAAATTCAGAACATGAGCAAAACAGGGCACATGGGTCAGTTGTCCCTGTCACAGAGCAGAGAGGAGGTTGGTGCCATTGTCGCTAACCACCATTCCTGGCTTAAGCTGGCGTGGCGTCAGCCACCTCTGAGCCTGCCCCTGCAGAGCTGACAGAACCTCTGCCCCAGTGTGGCTCCTGTCTTCCAAGCACACCAGCACTGCATGGCATCTCTTTGCCTGCATTCCTGCATAGCCCCTCTTACGCCTACGGAGCACCGCTGGTTCCGTGGACACATCAGCACAGGAAGAGGCCACAGAGGAAGAAGAAGAGGAGGGGGTGGAGGAGAGAGGTGTGTCACAACCAGTAGTAGTGTTTTGGAGGCGTGGTGGCGGAACAACCTGCAACACTACTGTACCTTGCCCTGCGTCCTTCCCAGCTGCCAGCAGAGTCACCCAATGCGCCATGAAAGAGAGGTAACGTCCCTGTCCTTGCCTGCTGGACCATGAGTCAGCGGTAATATGCACCTTACCACTGACTGCCCTGTCCAGCGAGGCATGGGCATTGCCTTCCACATGGCGGTAGAGAGCCGGAATCGCCTTCCGTGAGAAAAAGTGGCGTTTGGGTACTTGCCACTGAGGTACCGCACATTCCACAAACTCACGGAAGGGGGCAGAATCTACCAACTGAAAAGGCAGCAGTTGAAGTGCTAGCAATTTTGCTAAGCTAGCATTCAACCGCTGGGCATGTGGATGGCTGGGAGAGTACTTCTTTTGGCGCTGCAGCAGCTGGGGCAGGGAAATTTGTCTGGTACAATCTGCCATCGGTGTACCGCAAGTAGATTGCCCACATGTACTACTAGGTTGTGACACACCTAATTCTACACCTTCAGTCCTATCAGTGCAGGCTTCAGAGAGGACTGAAGGTATAGTGGGGTTGGAGATCCCAGCTGATGAGGGGCAAGGGGAGGTCCGCTTTGTTCTTTGGTGTGGGTCTTTCAGGTATGCTTGCCAACGAACTGCATGGCAGGTCGACATATGTCTGATCAAGCATGTGGTGCCCAAGCGGGTGATGTTTTGGCCACGCGAGATACGCTTAAAACATATGTTGCAAATAGCAATGGTGCGATCTGATGCACATGTTTAAAAAAAGGCCCACCACAAAGAACTTTTGCAGTAACGCTGAGACACAGCAGCGCCCTGCACAGGCGTAGCTCTGCGATGTAATGCAGTTGGTGTGCTGCCCTTAAGCTGGCCCCTGGAGAGCATCCTGCCTCTTTGGAGATGTGCCTGTGCCTCCTCCTCCTCCTCCTCCCCCTCTCTCCTATCAGGGACCCACGTACAGTCAGTGACCTCATCATCCCCTCCCTCCTCATCACTGTCGAAAACCTGGCAGTATGCTGCAGCTGGTGGAACATGACTGCAAGATTGCTGTCCTTCTTGGGCTCCCCCCCTCTCCGGGCTCACATTACTGCCTTCCTCTATCTGTGTTCCATCATCGGAGCCTTCAAAACGCTGCACATCTTCATGCAGCATGTACCCAACACTGTGTTCAAACAGTTCGGGTGACTCCTCAGGAGGACATGGTGAGACTAGGGAAGGAGTTAGTGATGCCATTGAGCAGAGGGAAGTCCTCTTGGCAGGTACTTTGCCAGACAAAGTAAGCTTAGCCTGGGTGAGAGAGGATGAGGAGGATGAGGACGGCTTGGTCATCCACTCTACCAATTTGTCTGCATGTTGAGGCTCAACACGGCCAGCTCCCGAAAAGAAGAACGAGCGTGTGCAACGGCCACGTGCTGAAGAGGGTGCACCGTGTCCACCACCAGCACTGTTGCCTCTAGGCGCAGAGCCTGCTTGCCCTCGTGGCCCTCTGCCTCTCTTTGTTGTCCTTCCAGACATTATAATGGCCTGCAGAGGACAAAGTCAGTACACACACCTTGTAGCTTTAGGTACAAACTGCAGAGGACACGTGCAGTACACACCAAGTGGGTTCAGGTGAAAAGTAATGAGCACACTTGTAGTATAAACCAAGTGGGTTTAGGTGCAAAGTAATTAGCACACTTGCACTATAAACCAAGTGGGTTTAGGTGCAAAGTAATTAGCACACTTGCACTATAAACCAAGTGGGTTTAGGTGCAAAGTAAATAGCACACTTGCACTATACACCAAGTGGGTTTAGGTGGAAAGTAATGAGCACACTTGCAGTATACAACAAATGGGTTTAGGTGCAAAGTAATTTGCACACTTGCACTATAAACCAAGTGGGTTTAGGTGCAAATTAATTAGCACACTTGCACTATAAACCAAGTGGGTTTAGGTGCAAAGTAATGAGCACACTTGCAGTATACAACACATGGGTTTAGGTGCAAAGTAATTAGCACACTTGCACTATAAACCAAGTGGGTTTAGGTGCAAAGTAATTAGCACACTTGTACTATAAACCAAGTGGGTTTAGGTGAAAAGTAATTAGCACACTTGCACTATAAACCAAGTGGGTTTAGGTGCAAAGTAATTAGCACACTTGCACTATACACCAAGTGGGGTTAGGTACAAAGGGGGTAATCCACAAAGATCCGGCGTAACTTAATTTTTCCCATTTAAGTTACACTGCCTTAAAATTTCTACCTAAGTGCCCCGATCCACAAAGCACTTACCTAGAAATTTTGGGCTGTGTAACTTAAATTCCGCCGGCGCAAGGCGTTCCTCTTTTCGTGGGGGCGATTCCCATTTAAATTAGACGCGCTCCCACGCCGGCCGTACTGCGCATGCTTGTGACATCATTTTCCCGACGTGCATAGCGCAAAATTACTTTACGCCGAGCTATGTGGAATGCGACGGGTCAATAAAGTTGCGTCGGGAAAAAAAAGATACGGCGAAAAAAAAAAAATTCAAAACAAAAAAAAAATTGCGTCGCTGGACAGAAGGGTCTGTTTTTACAAGGTGTAAACAGTTTACACTTTGTAAAAGCAGCCCTAATTTTGCGTTTGCAAACTAAAACTTACGGAGAAAAAACAAAGCGTAAAAGCTTCGTGGATCTCCGTAAGTGCTAATTTGCATACCCGAGGCAGCATTTCGACACGAAATGCCCTCAGCGGCGGATGCGGGACTGCATCCTAAGATCCGACAGTGTAAGTCCCTTACACATGTCGGATCTTCTGCCTAACTATGGAAAACTGATTCTGTGGATCAGTTCCATAGTTAGAAACAGGGATGCGACGGCGTAACAGCAGTTACGCCGGCGTATCCCTTTTGAGGATCTGGCCCAAAGTAATTAGCACACTTGCACTATAAACCAAGTGGGTTTAGGTGCAAAGTAATTAGCACACTTGCACTATAAACCAAGTGGGTTTAGGTGCAAAGTAATTAGCACACTTGCACTATACACCAAGTGGGTTTAGGTGGAAATTAATGAGCACACTTGCAGTATACAACAAATGGGTTTAGGTGCAAAGTAATTAGCACTCTTGCACTATAAACCAAGAAAGGATATCCACTCCTGGTGGAGAATCCCTATCGACATCCTAATAGGTAGTGTCTGGAAGCGAATAGGGCCCCCTGGGAGAACAGTGCCATCAATTGCCGAGACTACCAGCGGCATAGTGAGGGGTGAAAGGGTGAGCTTCATAGAAGAAGCAGTTCTCCAGTCCATAAAGTTGCCGGCAGCCCCGGAATCCAGATATGCAAGGATCGATTGGGGAGAAGTGCTTACATGAAGGGACACCGGAAGAAGCAGACGGGAAGGTGATGTTTCTGGGTCCAATACTCCACCTTCTAAATGTATTAGACCCGAGCGTTTCCCGGGCGAAGCGAGCAGGAGTCACAAAAGTGGTCCTTGCCTCCACAATAGAGGCACAAATACGGAACTGAAGAGCATATTGTCCCACTGAACGGGATTCTTGGCGGAGACGTAGAAGAGCACTACCTGCTGAAGAGGGCCGAGCCGGCTCCTCAAAGATGTTACGGAAGAGCTCCAGGAAGTCGCACAGGCTGGAAACTACCGAATCATTCTTCTCCCACATGGGGGCAGCCCAGGCTAAAGCTTCACCGGAAAGGAGGGAAATAATATAGGCTACCTTTGCCCAATCAGACAAGAAGTTTTGAGGCTGAAGTTCAAAATGGATAGTGCACTGGCTAAGAAACCCCCTGCAGGCCTTGGAATCTCTAGAAAAACAGATTGGTGGTGGTAGCTTCAGTGAATGTGACTCTGCGACAGGCGCAGCCGCTGGTTGTACTTGGGGTTGCGGATTCGGGGTTCCCAACGAGGTCTGAAGCTGATCAAAGCGGGATGCCAGATCCTGAAGGAAACTCATCACCTGAGCCTGATTAGCTTCATGCGTCTCGAGTCTGCGAACAATGCCCTGTAATAGATCGTCTGCGGGGAGCGGCACGTCGGCTGGATTCATGGCTGTTCAAACTGTCAGGTCACCTGTGGGCAGGTGACAAGTGCACCCTGTTGGGGTCAGGGATGCACCACAGGGTAGTGAACCCTATAGCCGACTGCTGCTATCAGAGAGGAAGCGTGAACCCAAGATTCCTCAGGATGCAGAGTCTAAGACCCAGCTTTGTGTTCACCAGAGCCTCTAGTAGTGAGGATGGCCTTCGCCGCAGCTGGATCCAGGTCGCGACCCCTGGGATTCCCTAGGTCACGCTCCGCAGGGAGAGAGGGGAAGCAGCATGCAGGACAAGCAATAGTGATGGGTAAGCCGAGGTCAGGGCAACAGGCAGACAAGAGTAACCGAGGGATAAGCAAAAGGTCAGGGTCACAGGCAAATAGGAGAAGTCAGGGACGAGACAAAAATGGTACACAGGAAGGTAATCGTAGCACACTGCAGACAGGAACTTAAGATTACAACACGGTTGAACAGCACTGCAGACCTGTAGTGCAACAGTTAATATATACTTCCTAGGATGGCCTGGGTGGGGCCATACAGGAAGGAGAGGTGATAAAAAGGCAACCAAAACAGAGTCAGGCCTCTAATGAACAGATGGATACAGGTAAGCTTCCAGACTTTATTGCATATCCATGACAGGGAGGATGACAACCTCCTCTCCCGTATCCTTGGCCTGCTGCTGAGGAGGGGGAATGGCTTCCTCCCCTCACTTCATCTTGGACGATCTACCTGCCTCAGTAAATTGACGGCGGCTGGTCGCAAGTGGTTAAAAAATATGCATGTTGCCAGCAATGCCTTCAATCGTTAGGCCAAGTTGGTTTGGAATCTGTAAAGTTCACTGTGCAGGTACTGCTGCAGCTCCCTGTGCATATATTCTGAGGTTAGAGGATTTTTATACTGACTCTAGTTCTCCTGCAATTGTGATATTTTGAATTAGTCAATTCTTTAAATAAACCACTAAGCAGCATTTTTACGCTGCCTCATAAATCAACCTTGCAACCTTTTTTTTGAGTCTAGAGTGTGTGCACCGAGTTTGCATAATAGAAAAACAATTGAAAAAAAAAAAAAGACTTGAAACAGAAGTACGTGGAGGGGAGCGGAGGCTCTGGATTGCAGTGCAGAGCGATTTTATATAAAAGTGTTGTCTGTGACTGCAGTATGAGCATCAAACACCGTACTTACCATTGAAGTAGCAGAGACCGCCGAACACTTGTGTATATTTGTATGCCTTTGTAGCACACTGTGTAGAGGCTTTGTGGAGTGAGTACTGGCTGACAGCATTCTCTCTGGCTGAATATGGAAGGAGAGGTACTCTGCTCAATGACTACACTGCGGATGAAATATGCAAAGCATAGAAAGATTGAGACCACAGTCTAAGCAGAGGAAAACGTTATGTCAATAAAATACTGCCAACTCCTGCTTAACGTGTCCTAGATTTGTTAAGCAGCCAAAAATAGAGAAAGAGAGAAAACATAAAAAAAAAAAAAAAAATCATCTTTCTTTTATGTAAGCTGTTTACCAAAGTGTTTATTAAATAACAGACTCAATCAGGAAGCGTTGGAAACAAACAGATCTGCGTTCATGCAAAACAGCTTGTACTATGAAGAATATGGAAATCAAGGTCTTGACCGAAACGTCAGGCTGCCAGATGTCTAAAGGGGAATTATAAGGCCTCATGCACACTGGACGTTAAAATAACGTTATAAAAACGCCAGTAGCTTTGCAGTGAGTGTTTCAACTTTTTTCAGCTTTTTTCAACATTTTTTCAATAGCGTTTTTTATCGTTTTTCGCGTTAGCGTTTTTTAGTGTTTTTTTGTTGAAGAAAAAATGTTTTCCTTTTTTTTTTTTTTTTTTTATGGATCAAAAACGTTAAAAAATGCTGGTGAGTGACATTTTTGAGCGTTCATCAGCATTTATTGACGTTTATCAGCGTTAGAGCGTTTTTACAGCTGAAAAATGTCTCTCAGAACCCACTAGTTTTGTTTTTTTTTTACTGCTCAAAAACGCCACTGCCCAAAACTGCTGATAACAGCCTATGTGTACATGGCACATAGGATAACATGGAGAGTTTATTGACTGTAGAAAAAAACGTCTACTGCCAAAAACAGCTGCTGTAAAAACGTCCAAAAACATCCAGTGTGCATGAGGCCTAAAAGTTGTGGAGTAATTAAAATTTCATTTTTATTGCTTTTAAAATAGATAATTCTATTGATATTAACCACTTTAACACCAGGCCTTTTCTAGAACTTTTTTGCTGGAAAATCACTTAGGCCCCGTACACACGAGAGGATCGATCCGCTGAAATTGATCCGCGGATCGGTTTCAGCGGATAGATCCGCTGGTGTGTACGATCCAACGGATATTTATCATATTTATTTAGCATGCTAAGAAATCTATCCGCTGGAATCGGCTCCAGCGGATCGATCCGGTGGTCTGTACAGACTCACCGGATCGATCCGTCCGAACCCATCCCTCGCATGCGTCGTAATGATTCGACGCATGCGTGGATATCCTTATATGACAGCGTCGCGCACGTCGTCGTGGCATCATCGCGGCGACGGCGCGACGCATCACCACGGTGTGAATTCGGCGCAGATTTCGATCCGATGGTGAGTACACTCCAGCGGATCGAAATCCTCAGAGGATTTATCCGCGGATAAATCCTCTCGTGTGTACCCGGCATTAGAATTCCCAAACATTGTATATAATATTTAGCAGAGACCCTAGAGAATTAAATGGTGATCGTTGCAAATTTTTATGTCACACCGTATTAGTGCAATGGTCTTTCAATTTTTTTTTTGGGGGGGGGGGGTAATTAAAAAAAAAAAAAAATATATATATATATATATATATATATATATATATATATATATATATATATATATATATATATATACAGTAAAGTTAGCCCAATGTTTTGTATAATGAAAGATAATGTTATGCCGAGTAAATAGATACCCAACATGTCATGCTTTAAAATTGTGCACGCTTGTGGAATGGCAACAAACTTAAAAATCTCCATAGGCAACACCTTATTTTTTATTTATTTTTACAGGTTACCAGTTTAGAGTTGCAGAGGTGGTCTACTGCTAGAATTAACTGTTCTCGCTCCAACAATGGTAGCGATACCTCGCATGTATGGTCTGAACACCTTTTACATGTGCGGGTGTAACGTACGTATGCGTTCGCTTCTGCGTGAGAACACAGAGGGATGGGGTGCTTTACATTTCATATATTAAAAGCCGGCAGCTACAAATACTGCAGCTGCTGACTTTTAACATATGGACACTTACCTGTCCAGGGCGCCCGCGATGTTGGCAGCCAATCTGTTGCTCGGTTTTCGGCTGCTGCCGTCGCCATCCTTGGTAAGGGAATCAGGAAGTGTAGCTTCACTTTCTGGTTCCGTACTGTGCATGCGCAAGTCGTGCTGCACGTCCTCACTGGTCCCTTCTGTCTTCTGGAACCTGTGTGTCTCCTAGAAGACAGCGGGGGAGGACAGAATAGGTGCAGGAAGTAGCCAGAGTCGCAGAAGGCGATTTATCTTGGTTCTCCTCTTTTTTGGAAAACCGATCGCAAGTAGTGAAGTTAGGACCTTTCACTCCTGAGAAACGCACATTATCGTGCGGAGTCCCTCAAGGATCCCCCCTGTCGCCGGTGTTATTCAACATCTATCTTCGCCCTCTTTTTGAGATTATTAGCAGTCAAAAACTGCTCTACCACTCATATGCAGACGACACGCAACTATATTTCCGCATTTGCAATAAAAAGGATCATCACCTCAATCTAGAGACATGCCTCTCTTTGATAGAGGACTGGATGACAGAGTTATCTTAAACTCAACGGAAAGAAAAAACAGAACTTCTCCTGTTTCACGCCAAGCGTATGAATCAACCTACAACAACTTGAACCCCCCCGCCCATTCTGGGCAAAATCATCACCCCTAGCGCCAAAGTCAAAAGTCTCGGGGTCATCTTTGACTCTCACATGACATTGGACGCACAAATAGGGTCAGTAGTCAGCAGATCTCACCATCTGCTGCGCCTACTATGCAGACTTACTCCTTTTATTCCCAAGGAAGACATAGCGGTCATGGTGGGAGCTATTGTAAACTCAAGATTGGACTATGCAAATGCCCTTTACCTTGGACTCCCCAAGTACCAAATCGCTCGTCTACAAGTCATTCAAAATACGGCCGCTAGACTTGTGACTGGGAAAAAACCTTGGGAATCAATCTCACCTTCACTGAGAGCCCTTCACTGGTTACCAGTAAAAGACAGAATCACTTTTAAAGCACTCTGTCTAACGCATAGATGTATCTATGGGAATGCTCCCCATTATCTATGCGAAAAAATAAAAGCTCATAAACCCAATCGCGTTCTGCGATCCACCAATCAAAATTTCCTCCAGATACCGAAAGCAGGGCTGGCGCAAGGATTTTTGACACCCTAGGCTAAACCTCATTTTGCCGCCCCCTTTGGCTCCACCCCTGACTCCACCCCAGACTCCACCCCATTTGCCCTGCCCATATATACCCCACCTTTTTAATGAAGCACCCATCAAATGCAACCCACCAGCGCCCATCAAATGCAACCCACCAACGCCCATCAAATGCAGCCTCACCAGCACCCATCAATGCAGCCTACCAGTGCCCATCAAATGTAGCCTCACCAGCGACCATCAAATGCAGCCTCACCAGCGACCATCAAATGCAGCCTCACCAGCGCCCATCAAATGCAGCCTCACCAAATCCCTAAAACCAGATACAAGTCCAAAGGAGAAAGGAGATTTGCTGTCCAAGGCCCTCGAATTTGGAACACTTCTCATCTGAGGTCAAAGGAGAAATGGTCAACAAGCGCCCAGAGGCGATTCAGTTCGCATGTGCAGCGCTATATAAGTTTTTCACTCACTCACTCATCAATGTAGCCTACCAGTGCCCATCAAATGCAGCCTCACCAGCGCCCAGCAAATGCAGCCTCACCAGCACCCATCAATGCAGCCTGACAAGCGCCCATCAAATGCAGCCTCACTAGCGCCCATCAATGCAGCCTCACTGGCGCCCATTAAATGCAGCCTCACCAGCACCCATCAATGCAGCCTACCAGTGCAGCCTCACCAGCGCCCATAAAATGCAGCCTACCAGTGCCCATCAATAAATTTGTGCTTGCTTCCATTCAGTCAGGACATAGACACAGTCCTCCACCGCCGCTGCGCCTCTGACACTATGTACAAACCGAACAGCGGCTGCCTGCTGATGCTGAGACTTAGTTGCTTGCTGCAGAGAGAAGAGGGTAGGAACACCAGTGGCCGGGTGCCCAAGGCAGCAGTGCGCCCTAGGCGGCTGCTTAGTTTGCCTAGTGGTAGCACCGGCCCTGACCGAAAGCCAACTACAAGTCCAAAGGAGATTCGCGGTCCAAGGGCCTAGACTATGGAACGCTTTACCAACCAGCATTCGGTTGGAGGAGAACCACTTGACGTTCAGGAGAAAGATCAAGACTCATCTCTTTTGATACCAAAGGAGACAGGAACAACATGCGCCCAGAGGCGATTAAGTTCGCATGTGCTGCGCTATATAAGTTTTCATTCATTCATTCAGGAAGTGGCGTAGGTCACCGCGATCACTGTGTGATCTATGCCAGGAAGTGGGACAAAATACCTGGATTACACAGGTATCTGCTCCTTCATCCCCCCTGAAAGTTGCCAAATGTGACACCTGAGGGGGGAGGATTCCAAAAAGTGGAAGTTCCATTTTTGGGTGGAACTCCACTTTAAGGTAAATGTACTGTGAACGGTCAAGTCACTTGACAAAAAAAAAATTATACAGAATGCTTCCAAGACACTTGTGTAAGGGTTTTCTAAAGTGTTTTTAGACACTCTTTCTCTAATTAAGGCTCTGTTTGCCTCCTAAACTTAGGCAAAAAAGACAAAGAGGGGAAAAAGTCACTCCTTGGATCCATTTTGCTGTGTGTGTATGCTTTAGCTTGAGATACTGAGCTTTATAAACATTTTTTTCCCCCAAAGAACAATTAGAAACAGGCAAATGAAAGTGACAAATCAAAAGAGTAGAACTCCATAAAAAGATAAAAATGTAACTGTGACATATACAGTATATGTATACCTTAAGAGTAAAAAAGGGAAATATTTAAAATTGTATTTTTTTAGCCCTAGAGATTGTAAATAAAATAAAATACATGTAGCGCTACCCCCTCAGGAGCCGCTGGTTGAATTAGGATCGGCGTATTAAGTTACCTCTAATCGTTGTCTAGGGATGATAGTAGTGAGTAGAGCAGTAAACGAATGTCCAATCAGCGGAATAGGTTTTCTGAATTCTTTATTTCACGGCCCAACACGACCAACATCAACATGAGGTAGGACAGGAAAGGTTGATGAAGTAAAGAACTTTGCGGTATCAGGCATGGATGAGAAGAGAGCAGTCCTGCTCTCAGTAGTAGTAGATACAGTTCGTCGCCACTCCAGCCGGAGTGGGTGAAGTGCCCCCAGACAGACTCCTGCCACGAGCCTGGCAGCCGAAGTGTCACTTTAAAGTTGCTGGAGAGAACAAGTCACTGCCACTGACTTGGCTCTGAATTTAAATAGGATGCCAGATGAGGCCTCTGCCACAGGCTCAATGCTGACAATGGTGAACAGCAGAGCAAATCTTCCCAGTCTTTCTCTTTGGGGTCACCGACTGACAGTACTAAGGTTATCTGTCAGTGTTCAGTTACCCAGATCCCCGATGGTTCGTTCAAGCTTCTCAGATAACCTGCCTCCGGGTTCTCCTTGAGCCGATCCCCCACCGCACAGCACGTAGCTTAGGATCTCTTCAGAAGAGTTGGGGACCCAGTGAGTCACTGGGGCCCCCGACAGCATCAGTTGCTCCAGGCCATGAGGGCCCAGAGTCAGGAACTCCGCGTTGCGCGCGACCCCAGGCCATGGTGGTGGGGCCCGCGATGTGCGCACACCCTAAATGTGGATGCCGCACCTGGAACCAGGAACCCGCAAAGAACCAAGAACAACGGCTTCCGCCACAGAAATACCCCCTCCCAGCATGCACAGCGAGGCTCAACTCCTCTCATTGGCTGCTGGGAAGAAGCGGCTCCGCCTGGATCCCCTCTGGGGCCATCTGCTGTCCAAAGATGAGACCATATCTCTGGACATACAGACTGACCCACAGGACAATCCAGAATTGGCGACAGCCAATTTTACCCCAATTCAGAATGAGAACAAATTATATCTCTCATTCCCCCACTAACGTTAGCGTAGTGCCTTTCCTGAAAGTAAGGAGGCGCTACATACACAAAGAAACACAGATAACCAAGAAAGGGTTGCCTACATTTTTTTAGAGATGACCAGTCAACGAGTAAGCGACTGTGTATATTTGGTAAAAATAGCTTATTCTTTTTGATGTGTATATCTAGTCCCTTTCCCCTAATTTTATAAATTCACAAGCTTCAAATGTATGACTCATGTTTGTGGTTGGGGTGGGGGTTCTACCACCATTTAAGAAAATATTTGTACAAGCTTCCAAAAAATGCTTTTCTTTGGTAAATGCTGATTTTTATTATATTTGTTCTGATGTTTGTTTCCTTATCACTTATGTTATTGGCAGCCCTAAAGAAGTAATGTGTTTAGACACCTGAAACACATTGGCACAGTGTTTATAAATTTGACATTCATTTTAAGGTATGTCACTTGTTATACTGGATACAACATTTATTTAACACAATGGAAAATTAAACAAGAAGAGAAACTTTGTGTTGCTTTGACATGCATGTGTCACAGAGGATTAGAGCCAGGAGCTCCAGAAGTGAGATTTAATCAGCAAAATCATTTAGGCTCCATGCACACTAAAGTTAAAAAACGGCCGTTTTGAACACCAGATTTCAGGCAGAAAACGCTGCTTGAAAATCTAGCTTTAATCAGCGTTTTGTACTAGCGTTTATGAGCGTCAGCGTTGATAAGCGTTTTTATTGTGTAAACACCAAGGACACTCCAAAAATCCCACAATGCATTCCCAAACTCCCAGAATACATTTTTTTTTTTACAGTAGGAGCCATTACAACAGAGCAGAAAGAGCACTTTCTTGAGCAGGGAGCTGTCTACTGTTGCTAGCTGAGTTCACTATGGATGCAGCCGTGAAGACAATGCAGGAAATACTCCTCCTGATTTTGTTGCGTCGGATCCAGGGCCAGATTAAGAACATCATGGGCCTGGTGGTGAGGATTTTGGTGGGCCTTTTATAAATAATAAATATACAAACAATTTTTTGTTATAACAAATTAAATTAAAGAGAGAGAGGGAGGATGAGAGAGAGAGAGGATGAGAGAGGGGTAAGGGAGGGAGGATGAGAGAGAGAAAGGGGGGATGAGAGAGAGAGGATGCGTATGAGCATGTATGGGAATGACATCAACGCAGCCCAGCCAAGGCAAGTGACCGAAGGCACAGAGCCCAGAAGGAAGACCGGGTGAAGATGGAAGCGCCCGGGACCTGCCAGAATGATCACAGATCGAAGCACTGGAAGGCTCAGTCTGACAATTTAAGTTTACCCTAATGTGCTAATATGCTGTGCAATATGGCATAACCTACCTCAGGGCCTCTAAAAAGTAGTAATCTTAGCAAAGTTTACTACCGCTTTATTATCACAGGATCCCAGGAGCCTCTCATGGGGCCCCCTACTGACCCAGTGGCCCTTGGGCAGTGCCTAAGTGCATAGTTGCCAACATTTCAAAAATATTGTGCTATATTTAGAGTAGCTGAGATCTCCTATGTTCCTCTATACATCACAGTAGAAATCATAAAATTAAATGAGTACTAATAATGGGCAGAACAAATATGAGGACTGAGAATATTTCCTTTAGTTGAACTAACAAAAGTGTGCCCATTCTAAAGCTGGTAATATTAAGGATTTTCAGTATAATTTTAAAGAACTGTTTTTGTGGATAAGAGGCGTAGGAGAGGAGTAGGGATGGTATAAAACTGGGAAGTATGTGCAGGTGATGGAGAGGAATGTGGAGGGTCTAACAGTGGGCACTATGTACAGGAGAGGAGTGTGGAGGGTATGACAGTGGGCAGTATGTACAGGAGAGGAGTGTGGAGGGTATGACAGTGGACAGTATGTACAGGAGAGGAGTGTGGGGGGTATGACACTGGGCAGTATGCACAGCAGAGGAGTGTGGAGGGTATGTCAGAGGTTGGTACGTACCAGAGAGGAGTGTAGAGGGTATGAAAGTGGGCAGTATGTACAGGAGAGGAGTGTGGAGAGAAAGATAGTTGGCAGAGTGAAGAGTAAGGTTGTGTTACAGTATGTACAGAAGAGGAGTGTGGAGGGTAAGGTTGGGTTACAGTATGTACAGGAGAGGAGTGTGCAGGGTATGACAGTGAGCAGTATGTACAGGAGAGGAGTGTGGAGGGTATCACAGTGGGCGGTATGTACAGGAGAGGAGTGTTGATGGTATGATAGTGGGCAGTATGTACAGGAGAGGAGTGTAGAGGGTATGATGGGGGCAGCATCTACAGGAGAGCAGTGTGTAGGGTATGATAGTGGGCAGTATGCACAGGAGAGGAGTGTGAAGGGTATGATAGTGGGCTGTATGCACAGGAGAGGAGTATGGAGGGTATGACAGTGAGCAGTATATACAGGAGAGGAGTGTAGATGGTATAATACTGAGCAGTATGTGCATTAAATGAGTGTGGAGGGTAAGACAGTCAGCAGTAGGTGCAGGAGAAGAGTGTGGAGGGTATGACAGTGGGCAGTATGCACAGGAGAGGAATGTGGAGGGTATGAGAGCGAGCAGTATGTACAGTTGAGGAGTGTGGATGGTATGATACTGAGCAGTATGTACATTAAATGAGTGTGGAGGGTAAGACAGCGAGCAGTATGTACAGAAGAAGAGTGGGGAGGATATGACAGTGGGCAGTATGTACAGGAGAGACGTGTGGAGGGTATGACAGTGGGTCCAATGTATAGAAGAGAAGTGTAGAGGGTATGACAGTGGGCACTATGTATAGGAGAGAAGTTTGGAGGGTATGACAGTAAACAGTATGTACAGGAGAAGAGTGTGCAGGGTATGATGGTGGGCACTATGTATAGGAGAAGAGTGTGCAGGGTATGACAGTGGGAACTATGTATACGAGAGGAGTGTGGAGGGTATGACAGTGAACAGTATGCACAGGAGAGGAATGTGTAGAGTGCGATAGTGGGCACTATGTACAGGAGAGAAGTGTATGACAGTGGGCACTATGTACAGGAGAGGAGTGTGTAGGGTATGACAGTTGGCACTATGTATAGGAGAGGAGTGTGGAGGGTATGACAGTGAACAGTATGCACAGGAGAGGAGTGTGGAGAGTATGACGGTGGGCACTATGTATAGGAGAGAAGTGTGTAGGGTATGACAGTGGGCATTATGTATAGGAGAGGAGTGTGGAGGGTATGACAGTGAGCAGTATGTACAGGAGAGGAGTGTGGAGAGTGCGATAGGGGGCACTATGTATAGGAGAGGAGTGTGGAGAGTGGGATAATGGGCACTATGTACAGGAGAGGAGTGTGGAGGGTATGACAGTGAGCAGTATGTACAGGAAAGGAATGTGTAGAGTGTGATAGTGGGCACTAGGTACAGGAGAGAAGTGTACAGACGGTCGTTCCAAACCGATGAGAATGGTTCCAAGCATGCGTCGACTTGATTCTGAGCATGCGCAGGTTTTGAACCGATGCTTTCTGTACTAACCATCGATGGGCTATACACACGGTCGGTTTGGACCGATGAAACTGAACCTCAGTCCATTCTCATCGGTTTTGTCCGACCGTGTGTACGCGGCCTCAGTCTGCTGCTGCAGAGTGTGTCAGCTTGTCACGACACTGTCACGCTTTGAATGACAATTGCACGGTCATGCGACGTGGCTCCCAAACAAAATTGACGTCTTTTTTTTCCACAAATAGAGCTTTCTTTTGGTGGTATTTGATCACCTGTGCGGTTTTTATTTTTTGCACTATAAACAAAAATAGAGCGACAATTTTGAAAAAAAAAACAATATTTTTTAGTTTTTATTATAATAAATAACCCATTTAAAAAAATAATATATATATATTTTTTTAGTTTAGTCCGATACGTATTCTTCTACAAATTTTTGTTTAAAAAAAAAAAATCACAATAAGCGTATAGTGATTGGTTTGCGCAAACGTTATAACGCCTACAAAATAGGGGATAGAATTATTACTTTTTTTTTTTTTTTTTACTAGTAATGGCGGCGATCTGCGATTTTTGTCACGACTGCGATATTACGGCGAACACATCACTAGGGGGCATCAAGGGGTTAAATATGGTAGTGATTCTTACTGTGGGGGAGGGGGACTGACTGGGGGAGGTGACCGATGGTTATCCCTATATACAAGGGACACACCATTGGTCTCCTCTCCCTGACAGGACGTGGAGCTCTGTATTTACACACAGAGATCCACGTCCCTGGCTCTGTGATTGACGATTGCGGGTGTCTGGCGGACATCGCGGCCACCAGGCACGCTCACCGGCACCTGCGTGACGCGGCGGGCGGCCGGAGGCTGTATATAGACGGCCTCCCGGCAGATGAGAGCCACCTTGCGGCCGTATATAGTCGGCCGCAAGGTGGGAAGTGGTTAGCTATCCTGAAAAGTTTTTCAACTTTACAAGAATTCTTCTTGAGAGGCTGCGACCACGTATTACTCGAATGGACACCCTAATGAGGAACATCTCCTGGTGACACTCAGGTATGTCATTATTTTAGTCATGTTATACATTTTTCTTTTTTTTTTTAACATAATTTTTTTTCATACAGTCATGTGTTCCGCACTTGTATTAATAAATATATACTTTTTCTAAATATTTTTAGCCTTTTTTTACATGACAATTTATTTAGAATGGGCCAATGTTTTTTTGATTGGACAATGTTTTATCCCCCAAAAAATTTCGGGATTTTTTTTATTGTTTTTTTTTAATGAAAATTATTTGATATAAAAAATGTAGGTTTGTAACTTTTTTTCCCAATTTAAAAATATTATTAATAAAAATATATATATTTGTAGGTTCCTGGCCACAGGACAATCGTTTGTCTCGCTACATTACTATTTTCTGATGGGTGTAAGCACGGTGGCAAAATTGACCCGGGAGAACTGCCTTGCTCTGTGTGAGGAGTTAAATCCTGATACGATGCCTGAGCCTACAGAAGAAACTTTGGAACAGGTGTCTAAGGATTTTTGGGAAAAGTCACAGTTTGCAAACTGTATAGGAGCTCTAGATGGAAAGCATGTCCGAGTGAAAAAAACACCTAACCCTGGGTCGCGATATTTTAACTATAAAAAGTACTTTTTCGTTGTACTTCTGGCATTGGCGGATGCAAATCTATGCTTCATATTTGTGGATGTGGGGGCCTACGGGAGTCAGGGTGATGCCCGAATATTCTGGGAGTCTGCTTTGGGTCGTCGGCTGCATGAAGGACGGCTAGGTATTCCTTCTTGTAGGCCACTTCCGGGCTCTATGGAGCCCAGTCCTCCACTGGTGATAATAGCCGATGAAAGCTTTTGGCTTAGCAGAAAATCTAATGCGCCCATATAGTGGAGGCGGACTTACTCACCAGCAGAGAATCTTTAACTATAGATTAAGCCGAGCCAGATGTGTTGTGGAGTGTGCCATTGGAGTATGTACAGCAAAGTGGTGTGCACTTCTCTCCGCCATTCAGCTTGATGTGGAGAACGCTATAAAAGTCATCCTAGCATGCTGTGTGCTGAATAATTTTTTAATTGCGAATGAGAGAGTCTCCACAGAACCTGCACCTCCAAACCCAGCACATGATATGCAATTAATGGACTTGCGCAGCACTGCTAGAGTTCTAAACATCCAAAATCAGTTTGCCATTTTTTTGGTTTCCCCTACTGGTAGTTTGGCCTGGCAAGACCAATATATTTAGCTTAATTTTTCTTCCAACTAGCCTTTACTTACCTGAATGTTCTCACAGATTAAAAAAATGTAATATGTATTCATTTCAATAAAGTTAACAAAATATAAATAAAATTCATTACATTTCAATAAAGTTCAGTTTTTTTGTATTTATTTATTTTTAAAACAACCAAACAGTATACAGTACATTTTCAAAAAAAATAAAAAATAAAAAATGTTAGCAAATAACTGACAACTGACCATCAACTGGCCAAAAACTTTTTTTATGTAATGTCAAAATGGGTGACAGGTAAAAAAAAAAAAAAAATGTTGTCAAAATAAAATCATAATTCTTCATAAACCGGAGAATCACTATGTGGTTCCAGGCGTGGGGATTTGGAGGGATTTGCAGTGTCAAATCAATGTCCCTGGTGTTGAGGTGTGGGTGGCATGCTTGCAGGAGGAACATTTTGTGCATAGGAGGAGAGACCTGGTACATTATAGTAGGCAGAAGGGAAACCATGACCAGTGTGAGGGCTGCTAGTGGACAGGCTTTGTACATTGGTTGATTGGTAGACTGGTGGCCCAGGGGGAGCAGTGGAACATGCACCTGTCACGTTTGGGGAGCGGTACACTGCTGGGCCAGGAGGAGCAGTTCAAGAGGAAACAGGCGCATAGGTTGGATGGTACATTAGTGGCCCAGGTGGAGCATGGGAAGTTGGACCTGGCACGTTTGGGGAGTTGTAAAATGCTGGGCCAGGAGGAGCAATGCAAGAGGGAACAGGCACATAGATTGGATGGTACACTTGTGGCCCAGGAGGAGCAGTGAAAGATGGACCTGGCACGTTAGGGGGGTGGTACACTGCTGGGCCAGGAGAAGCATTGCAAGAGGGAAGAGGCACTATTTCCGAATAGCTGGAGTTATTGGGTTGAACAGGAGAAGCAGTGCTGGAGATGTTGCCAAAATGTGTGGTGTTGGCATCCCACTCCTTTGTGCCACCCTACAGGCCAACTCCATGCACTGCTTCTCCCGTTCAGAATCTAAATCAGACAGCAACATGAAAAGGCTTGCGACAGAATGTCACACGTGGATGACTGTGATCCATAAACACGTCGCTTTTTTGTTTATTTAAGTCCGCAATCAGCTGTACAATTCGTTGGTCCATTTGGTTGTTGTTGGTGTTGTCTGAACGCTGCCGGTGATTACCATGTCCACGACCAACAATAGAAGATTGTGCATTATCAACTCTATTTACCTATGAATAAAAAAGCAGATAATTGATTTTTACAAAAGGGATAGATAGATAGATGGATAGATAGATAGATAGATTGATATATTATATAATAATAATGAATACCCCCTGCTCAGTTTCCTGCTCCACACTCCCAACTTCTGACAGCATGGACACTGTGCTTACATTTGGGGAAAAACTCGCCTCAGGAACACTTCCTTTCCTCTGATCATCCACATCTTCCACTGTAGCATTCCAGTTTGATGTGGTTCTAATAAAGATAACAGAAAGGTTGTGACTACTGCTAAAACCAACATCTTAGTTATTTCAAAAATATTAATGTTCATTTTTTTGGTAAAAAATTACATAATATATTTTTCAATTTACAAAATCAAGCTATAAAAAAATGTGATTTTTTTTTAATTTCAAATAAAATTATTTTCAATATTTTGTGATTTTTAAAAATCTCAAAAAAGGAATATTTCAATACATACTTGTCGTAATATTTTAATGTGTAGCGCCTGTGTACTTTATGGTACTGGGGAGGGGTATCTATGGGGCAGACGCCATCGCTCTGGGTCTTCTTCGTCCAGTGTGGCACCCATCTTTCGGAGTTGCCACATTACGGCACTCCGGCGTTATGGCCTACCTGGCCGGGACGTGCGCGCCATTCGGTGTTCCTGGTTTCGGGGCCATGCTGGCCCGGAGCATCTGAACAGCGATGGGGACCCAGTGAGTGACTGGGTTCCCACCTTTGAGGATCCCAGGCTGTACTGCTGTTCGGTGGGGAGTCAGTCTGAGGAGCGCCATTGAGAGGCTGGCGGTCCAAAAGGGACTGGACAAACCACTGGGGATCAAGGAAGCTGGACACTGAGGGATTGATCACCTGTCAGTCGGTACCTGGGCGACAAGTTGATGGAGATCCAGGCGTAACTCATCTAAGGAGGGATATCTCCAAGAATTCAATCCAGAGAGGGCCTGTGGCAGAGGTATCTTTCTGAGGCTCACGAGGAGGGTCTGTGGCAGAGACTTTTCCTCAAGTTCAAGTTCACCAAGGAGGGTCTGTGGCAGAGACTTTATCCTACAAATTGTCCGAGTGATACTCCGGCTGCCAGGTCAGTGAGAGAGGCCTGTCCGGCTATGCTAAAACCACTCCGGCAGGAGTGGCGCATAGAAGTGTTACATTTGGGAGCAGGACTGTTTCCTATCCTCACGCCTGAATCTGCTATTCTCCCTTCTTCTTCAACTTTACTTTCCTCACCATAAGTTTACTGTTTTTACCTGGCTGGGTAATAAAGAGCACAGCAAAGAGCACCTGTCGTGGACATTCCTTTACTTCTACTATATGCAATACGCATCATTCACCCCTAGGAATTCGGAGGAGCCATGCCGCCCAAACATCCAGCAGCTCCTCCGGGGAAAGTGCTACAAATGTATTATATTTTAATGTAATATATTTTAAATAAAGAAATTAATAATTGATTTTATAAGTTAAAAATATTTAAAAATTCTGATGAATTTTTTTTCTGAGGAATTTTTTTTTTTTTTGAAAAGCCAAAATCTACAAAAATGTTTTTTTAACAAAAAATAAAAAAAAATTGATTATTTAAATTATTAAAAAAAAACATGTTTTTTTTTTTGTTTTTTTTTTATATTTTAACAAAAAAAATAGTTAACATAAAAATATACTGATTTGACATCACCCCACTGGCCCCTCCCTGCAATACAAATTACTTACGCTCTCGACTCCATGGAGCATCTTAGGAAGGAAGGCTCCTCACTAAAGGGGTGCGGTCTAATATTTGAAGGTGCTCCACAGACAGCTTATCCTTCACTTCCCTCCTAATTCTGTGACTTCCATCGAGACTGCAAAGCGGCAGCTGAAAAAAAAAAAAAGGTACATTTGCATTTTAGGAACTATATGCAATATACACATAAAAAAAATGTAATTCAAGCACACATATGCACTTACTTCGATCTTTCTTCATGCTATTGTTTCCCAGTCGTCCGTTAAGCTGCTAGTGATTTCTGTCCAACTGTTCCTTTTAGAAACACGGTCCACATGTCCAGGGTGAGACAAGTCCCAAATTGCAGGGTGCATTTGCACTGCAGCAATGAGCTGCGACTGAGATACATCTTTTGCCATTTTAGCACAGGACAACTCAGCAGATGTGTGTGCAGCAAGAGAGGAGGTGGATGGGAGGTGAAATGTAATTTCCTGTATGCACAGGATGTCCTGTCATTTTTTTTAAGATCAGATTTCATAAAAACGCCAAACGCTAATTAGCGGCCGTTTATGCACGTTTATGAGCGTTAGGCGTTTTTTCCCGCTGAAAAACAGCACTTTGAATGCAAATTTCTGGCGTTTAGAAAAAAGCCCAAAAACTCCACTGCTCATTAACGCTAAAAAACGCCCATGTGAGCATGGACACATAGGCTAACATAGAGTTAAGTTTATGGGCTTTTTAAAAAAACACCAAAACGCCAATAAACTACAGTTTATCAGCTTCAGTGTGCATGGAGCCTTAAGATATACAGTATCTCACAAAAGTGGGTACACCCCTCACATTTTTGTAAATATTTTATTATATATGTGACAACACTAAAGAAATTACACTTTGCTACAATGTAAAGTAGTGAGTGTACAGCTTGTATAACAGTGTAAATTTGTTGTCCCCTCAAAATAACTCAACACGCAGCCATTAATTACTAAACCACTGGCAACAATAGTGAGTAAACCCTTAAATGAAAATGTCCAAATTGGGCCCAATTAACCATTTTCCTTCCCCGGTGACGCGTTAGGGTTACAAGGTCTCAGGTGTGAATGGGGAGCAGGTGTGTTAAATTTGGTGTTATCGCTCTCACTTTCTCATACTGGTCACTGGATATTCAACATGGCACCTCATGGCAAAGAACTCTCTGAGGATCTGAAAAAAAGAATGGTTGCTCTACATAAAGATTGCCTAGGCTTTAAGAAGATTGTCAAGACCTTGAAACTGAGCTGCAGCACAGTGGCCAAGACCATACAGTGGTTTAACAGGACAGGTTTCACTCAGAATAGGCTTCGCCATGGTTGACCAAAGGAGTTGAGTGCACGTGCTCAAGCGTCATATCAAGAAGTTGTCTTCGGGAAATAAACATATGAGTGCTGCCAGCATTACTGCGGAGGTTGAAGGGGTCAGCCTGTCAGTGCTCAGACCATACGCCCAGGGCCGCCATCAGGGGGGTACAAGCAGTACTCAAGTAAGGGGTCCGCTTCACCTACAGCAACAGTTTTTTTTTTTGGCAGCAGCTAGGGCCGTAATTAGCGCAGGGCAAACCGGGTACATGCCCTGATCCCAATCTTTGTAGGGGGGCCCACGCTACCTGTGAATTGAGGCCCCGATGACGGCTGTGCAGAGTGCACAGAGGACACGGGAGGCTGTATTCCTGATCCAGCCAGCAGTGAGGGGGCGGGGCCGGGAGCTCCACTGACACGCTGATCCCGCCCATGTAGCCTGTTTGCTCGGAACAGAGTGGCTGTAGTTAGAGCAGCGATTGGGCGTGTCAGTGGAGTTTCCAGCCCCACCCCCTCTATACTGGCTGGGGAATACAGAGGTCCAAAGGGGCCGGGAGCTCCACTGACGCGCCCACTCCGATCACTGGCTCTCACTACAGCCGCTCTGTTCTGAGTGGAGCTCGCGGCCCCGCCCCCACTCTGCTGGCTAGTGCGCGAATACAGCCTCTTGTGTCCTCTTTGCACTCTGCAAAGCTGTCGTTGGGGCCCAAATTCATGGGTAATCTCGTGCAGTATGTCCGCAGTCTCTGGTAATCTCATACAGTATGTCTGCAGTCTCTGGTAATCTCGTGCAGTAATTCCGCAGTCTCTGGTAATCTCGTGCAGTAATTCTGCAGTCTCTGGTAATCCAGTGCAGTATATCTGCAGTCTCTGGTAATCTTGTGCAGTATGTCCGCTCTCTGGTAATCTCGTGCAGTATGTCCGCTCTCTGGTAATCTTGTGCAGTATATCCACAGTCTCTGGTAATCTCGTGCAGTATGTCCGCAGTCTCTGGTAATCTCGTGCAGTATGTCCGCAGTCTGGTAATCTCATGCAGTATGTCCGCAGTCTCTGGTAATCTCCTGCAGTATTGTCTGCACTCTCTGACCCTCTCCTGTAGTATGTGTATTAATGTGCCGCTTTACTTGCTCAATTATTTGGGATTGCTCCACTACTCAGTGAGTAGTAATGATGTGCATTAACCTATAGCAACCAATCAGTGAGCGCTAATATTGTGCATTAACCTCTAGCAACCAATCGGCAAGCAGAAATTATGTGTTGTAACCTCTAGCAACCAGCCAGTGAGTGGTAAGGATAGTGTCATGAACAGTCCCGGCCACCAGATGGCAGTAGCGGCACATCGGTGCGCATGGATGCACGCAATCATGGTAACGGCGCGCACAATCGTGGCACTGTAACGCGCACGGGCACGTGCATACACCACTCTGGCGCCAAATTGGACATTTAAGCAATCTGAAACCTTAGCCTCTTGCTGTTTGGTCTACAGCGTTCCTTGAGACCTCCTGCACCTGTTACCTCTGCTTGAACCTGCTCCTGAGACCCGGCTTATTCCTGTTTTGCCCTGCCTTCTGCCTGCCCTGACTTCGGCTTGTTGTGACCATCCCTCTGTCTCATCCTCTGTACCTCTGCTGCCCGCCAGTTGCTGACCCGGCCTGAACCACTACTCTGTCTTTGCCAGCTGTACCTGTACCTGATCCGCCTAGCAGTTTATGGACTGATCTGCTGGGACCTGTTGCTGCCTGTACTACAGTACACCTCCCCCGGCTGCTGCTGCTCTCCCCTTCCTGTGCCTCTATCTTCTACCTGCAAACCGTCAGTCTTCACCTGTTACTCTCAAGCATCCTCGGAGACCACAGAAGCCTCACCCAGCTCCAGCACCAGCGTTACACCAGGCGCTTATGCGACTCTGCATTCCCGAACTCCTATCTACTCTACCAGGGGTCCCGGGATCAGAGGAGTAAGGGCTACCGCTCCCTGCACATCGGGCTCAGCCACCAGGTACGTGACAGATAGGCTGTAACCTCTGGCAAAGAATTGCAATCGTTGCATGATCTGTTGCAGTAAACTGATTTTGAGTCTATTTTTTTGTATGTCTAAGAATGGAGGGGGGCCCTAAAAAAATGTTTGCCCAGGGCCCAATCAAAATTAAAGACAGCCCTGGTAGCAGCATAAGAAATTAATCTATCACCTGCTGCGCCGCCGCTAGGGCGAGGAGTCGTTAGCAGTAAAGCGCTGCTTTACCTGAGGAAAGGGTTAAAAGCACCCGCAAGCGCCACTGCCGAAGCGATTTGCAGGTGCATCGGCAGTGGTGCCAATTTATTTTAATGACGGGCAGTGGAGCAGCGGTGTATATAATGTTCCTGCATTGCCAGAACGATGCTGTTTGCAGGACTTTTCTAACATCCTGCAAGTGCACCGCCCCAGTGTGAAAGGGGTCTTAAACTCTGGACTCTGGGTATTGTTGGTGGTCAGGCTGGGGGGGAGGCGGGCCCAGGCCTAAAGCTGTGTAAGGGGCCCCAACATTTTTAACGGCTGCCCTACATAAGCCACACACTGCATCAAATTGGTCTGCATGGCTGTCGTCCCAGAAAAATCTAAAGATGATGCACAGGAAAGTCTGAAAACAGTTTGCTGAAAACAAGCAGACTAAGGACATGAATTATGGGAGTAGTGCCTTTGGTCTGATGAGAACAAGATAAACGTATTTGGTTCAGATGGTGTCAAGCCTGTGTGGTGGAAACCAGGTAAGGAGTACAAAGACAAGTGTGCCTTGCCTACAGTCAAGCATGGTGGTGGGAGTGTCATGGTCTGGGGCTGCATGAGTACTGCCAGCACTGGGGAGCTACAGTTCATTGAGGGAACCATGAATGCCAACATGTACTGTGACATACTGAAGCAGAGCATAATCCCCTCCCTTCGGTGACTGGGCCGAAGGGCAGTATTCCAACATATGTAAAAGAGGGGGAACCAATGCGCAAAACCACACCTAACCAAGGGCAATAATACAAATAATCAATAAATAATGTAATGATAATAAAATTATGGACAATACTAAAAGCAGCAGCCACTACTAAAAAAGTGCTCTCGCACCAATCAGCATATGTAAAAGTGGGGGGTGTAATGGCGCTTACTAGTAAAAGACGTAAAAAAATGCACAGCACCGTGTGATAATTAACTGGTGATAAAGTAAAAATGTTTCACTCTAAATTCCTCACAGATTCCTTACACACCAACAACTAAGATGTAAAGGAAGGGAAATGTGAAAATAATGACATCCGGCAGATAGTGACTCAAATCGCAATTTGAGATCATACACATGAAAAAATGTGAAACAATTGTAAAAATATTATATTATTAAGTGAAAAAAATCCATGCAAACACTAATAAAATAATTGGTATGTGTGAACCAAAAAAACTAAATAATCAATAAGTGCACTCAAATGTGCTAAAAAAATAGTTCAAGCAAAGTGTTCAAAGAAGAAATCCATGCACAAAAGTTTGGCTGATCGACGCCACTTAATCGTAGGTCTACGATTAAGTGGCGTCGATCAGCCACGCAACACGTCAGGGGATCAGAGAAGTGCCGAGAGCGGAGATCTGCTGCTGCTGTTTGTTACTTTGTTCCTGTAACAGAAAATTTTAAACTGTGAGTGTTACGTTTTTTTCTATTAAACTTGCCTATACTTACTACACTATGGAGTGCGCATTCTGCTTTTATTGAGAGCGTTTTTGGATGACCTGTGGATGGATGCTGGAAATAGCCTGGATTGTCCTGACCCATCTGCTGGTCTCCATTACAACACATAGGCTTTATTAGCCTTTCTTGAGGTGAGAGGCTGGTATTTTCATTTTATTTGATCTGCACTACCACACGGAGGGATCGTGCATTGGACTGCAGCATCACCCTTATATCAAGCACTATCGCACTGTGTGGAAACTTTTGCATCAAGCACTTTGTTTTATATATTGCACTTCGTGGAAATTATTGCATTAAGCACTTTATTTCATTTTTTACTCACTTGGAAAACTTTTGTGCATGGATTTCTTCTTTGAACACTTTGCTTGAACTATTTTTTTAGCACATTTGAGTGCACTTATTGATTATTTAGTTTTTTTGGTTCACACATACCAATTATTTTATTAGTGTTTGCATGGATTTTTTTCACTTAATAATATAATATTTTTACAATTGTTTCACATTTTTTCATGTGTATGATCTCAAATTGCGATTTGAGTCACTATCTGCCAGATGTCATTATTTTCACATTTCCCTTCCTTTACATCTTAGTTGTTGGTGTGTAAGGAATCTGTGAGGAATTTAGAGTGAAACATTTTTACTTTATCACCAGTTAATTATCACACGGTGCTGTGCATTTTTTTACGTCTTTTACTAGTAAGCGCCATTACACCCCCCAGTATTCCAACATAACGACCCCAAACACAACTCCAAGACAACCACTGCCTTGCTAAAGAAGCTGAGGGTAAAGGTAATGGACTGGCCAAGTATGTCTCCAGACCTAAACCCTATTGAGCATCTGTGGGGCATCCTCAAACGGAAGGTGGAGGAGCGCAAGGTCTCTAATATCCACCAGCTTGTTTGATGTCGTCATGGAGGAGTGGAAGAGGACTCCAGTGGCAACCTGTGAAGCTTTGGTGAACTTCATGCCCAAGAGGGTTAAGTCAGTGCTGGAAAATAATGATGGCCACACAAAATATTGACACTTTAGGCCTAATTTAGACATTTTGACTTAGGGTGTACTCACTTTTTTTTATCAGCAGTTTAGACATTAATGGCTGTGTGTTGAGTTATTTTGACAGAAAATGTACACTGTTTTACAAGCTGTACACTCACTACTTTACATTGTAGCAAAGTGTCATTTCTTCAGTGTTGTCACATAAAAGATATAATAAAATATTCTCAAACATGTGAGGGGTGTACTCACTTTTGTGAGATAATGTATATATATTTATATTTTTTTATTAAATTGTAAATAAAATTTGTCAATATCCAGTTCCTGTTAGTGGCAGACATTTTGCTTGTTACAATAAAAAATTATTTGTGGCCTCCCTTTGATCTAATATGCCTATCTGGGTAAATGGTGATTCCCTACTACAGAGTCTGGACAAGTGCCAGCAGATCAGTAGTTCAGTAGAGTAAAAAAATGGTGATCAAGGGCAATTTGGCGAGGGATTGATTCCCCACATGTGTTTGCTGCAGTTTACAAATAATTGCTACTAATTGAGGACCACGTGAGTGGCTTCCAGGCTTTTGGAATAGGAACTGAAGAATGCAGCAGTATACAGCAGTACACATTTAGAAGTGCCCTTTTTTGTCTTATTTCTAGCCCTCACAAGGGAGTATTTTACATCTGGAAATAAAATCGGCAGTTAATTGAAAGGGCTTTGTTGTGAGACCTCTGCACACGAGGACATAATGAACTTATTGTTACATATAAACTTTAGATCAAAGCATCTATTCTCAACCAGGGTTCTGTGGCCCAAAATTCGGGCTGAAATCGGACCTGAACCAGTGAACCAGCACGCACCAGACCCCTGCTGTGCGCCGCTTGCAGCGGTGTAAACCCGGCCTAAAAGAGTAACATTCTGACCACCACTGTAAGGGACATTCTTCCTACCACCAATGCCAATGTTTCCCAATGATTTGTTTTTAGCAGGGACTCTCCTAGACCTGAAAGTAATAACCACTTCCTGACCGCCGCACGACTATATATGCCATCACTTTGAAGAGGGATATCTCTGTTATGGTATCAGCTAGCTGCCATAACCCAGGTACCCTCGTCTTCAGCCAGTGGTCCAGTTTCCGGTAATGGTGGTCTCTGCGGCGTATTCACCACGGGATCACCGTTATAGGCGGCGGGAGAGGCCCCCCCTCCCGCCGCTCTCCTATGCCCTTTGCCGCTTACCGGAGCCGTCAGCAGCGGTGGAGGCGATCTGGTCCTTCCTGTGGCTGGGTATGGAGATAAGTGAAGGTAAGATGGCCCCACCCATCCCCATACCACAGCAGGGCGGAAGCGATGTCATAACTTCTCTTCTGGCCATAGATCTTAAAGGGCCATTTTTTTAATTCAATTTTTTTCAAATTACATTTTTTTTTTGTGTAAATAGGAGATCTGAGGTCTTTTTCACCCCAGATCTCATATTTAAGAGGATCTGTCATGCTTTTTTCTATTACAAGGGATGTGTTTACATTCCTTGTAATAGGAATAAAAGTGACAATTTTTTCTTTTTTTTTAAAGAACAGTCTAAAAAATAAAAATAAAAGATAAAATAAATAAGAAAAAAAAATATGCCCGTCCCGCTGAGCTTGCGTGCAGAAGCGAACGCATACGTGAGCAACGCCTGCATTAGAAAACTGTGTTCAAACCACACATGTGAGGTATCACCGCGATCGTTAGAGCGAGAGCAATAATTTTAGCCCTAGACCTCCTCTGTAACACAAAACATGCAACCTGTAGAAGTTTTTAAACATCGCCTATGGAGACTTTTAAGGGTAAAAGTTTGTCGCCATTCAACGAGCGGGAGCAATTTTGAAGCGTAACATGTTGGGTATCAATTTACTCGCGTAACATTATCTTTCACAATATAAAAAGAAACTGGGCTAACTTTACTGTTGTCTTATTTTTTAATTCCAAAAAGTTTATTTTTTCCAAAAAACGTGCGATTGTAAGACCGCTGCGCAAATACGGTGTGACATACAGTATTGCAACGGTATCCATTTTATTCTCTAGGGTGTTAGAAAAAAATGTATAATGTTTGGGGGTTCTAAGTAATTTTCTAGCAAAAAAAATTGTAAACAACAAATCTCAAAGAGAGGCTCAGTCCTTAAAGCAGAGCTCCGCTGAAAAAAAAATATTAAAAGCCAGCAGCTACAAATACTGCAGCTGCTGACTTTTAACCACTTGCCGCCCGCCAATGACAGATTGACGGCGGCAAAGTGGTTGTAGAATCCTGACCGGACGTCATATGACGTCCTCAGGATTCTGAGCCGCTGCGCGCCCCCGGGGGCGCGCATCGCGGCGATCGTTGTTGCGGGGTGTCAGTCTGACACCCCGCAACACCGATCTCGGTAAAGAGTCTCTCACGGAGACTCTTTACCACGTGATCAGCCGTGTCGAATCACGGCTGATCACGATCACGTTGACGGCTCTTCCTCACTCGCGTCTGACAGACTCCTGACAGCCCCCCCTCAGATCGCCACATGGACCACCAGGGAAGCCCACCCTGGACCACCAGGGAAGGGCAGATAAAAAAAAAAGGCTAAAAAAAAAAAAAGGGCAGATAAAAAAAAAAGACAAAAAAAAAGGCTGTAAAAAAAAAAAGCATTAAAAAAAAAATGATGCCAATCAGTGCCCACAAATGGCCACTGACTGGCAACATAGGTTAATCAGTGCCGCCCCAGTGTCCATCAGTGCCACCCTACAGTGTCCATCAGTGCCACCCCACAGTGCCCATCCATGCCCAGTGCCCACCTATCAGTGCCCATCTGGTGGTTAGGATTTTAGTGAGGCAAAAAAGGTTGAGAAACGTTGGTCCAAATTATATGTAAACCTGATAATTGGAAAATTTCATAAAAGCTTTAACAAGTTAATACAATTTCAAATACAATTTCAAATTGCATTTTTTAAATCTGTAGCTTTTTTAAAAAGAATATCTGGTGATTCTACCATGAAGGTCCTTGTTTATGCACTGTTGTAGGTTACGATTTCAGTATTGGCTGAACATATGTTTTAAATTTAAACCGCAATTCCACCGATTACTTCTCCCCTAGCTATCCAGAATCCACATCTCTAATTATCCTTTTAAGTCGCTAGTGAGGACATATAAACAGTAGCTATAAAAATACAGATCGACAGTGCAGTACATGGTTTATCAGAATATACAACTGATTTTGAGTAGTGCACATGGTGTCAGACTAGTAAGCCGGTTAAATGTGCTTTAACTTATACAATACTTAAAGCGGAGTTCCGCTGGAAAAAAAAAAATAGTCAGGAGCTACAAATACTGCAGCTGCTGACTTTTAAAATAAGGGTACTTCATGTCCAAGGCTAATCTTACCCAAAGCCGACCCATCCCTCAGCTCCGGGTGAAGGTGCCCGAATCTTCAGTGAGGAAATCAGGAAGTGGAGCCTTGCGGCTTCACAGCCTGGTTCCCTACTGCGCATGTGTCTCCCAGAAGACAGCTGGGGCTAAGGGAGGCCGCAGATTCTGTGGTGATGTTTCGCCATAAGTGGGAGAAAATACCTGTATTAGACAGGTATCTGCTTCACCCTCCCCCTGAAAGGTGCCAAATGTGACACTGGAGGGGGGGAGGAACCGGATAAGCGGTAGTTAAATTTTTGGGTGGAACTCCGCTTTAAACCACACAATGACACAACATTTTGAGGTAGTATTTCTAAATAAGGGTTCTTCTAGATGTTGCTAGAGGCTCCTGGAGCGATGGCTGACCTTCCATTTGATGGTGGTCACAGAGTTCAGGAACAAACTTACTTGGCAGAGCCAGCGGTACAACACCCATGATAATTTCAGCGGTCTGGAAGGGTGGCATTCTGACCACCAGCGTGAGGTGCATTCTTCCAAATAAGCCACCAATGTAAGAAGCATTCTTTCAACTGACCACCAATATATGGAGCATTCTTCCTACTGACCACCAATGTGAGGAGCATATTTCCGATTGGCCACCAATGTAAGAAAAATGTCTAGGGAGCTGCCCAGCATCTCAGGTGGCTCAGCAATAAGAGATACTGTCAAAGACAGAACAGGTGGCAGGTTCCGTTACGGGTCCATTCTTCCAACTGGCCAGTGCCACCAATGTAAGGAGCCGTGGATTTTTGTCCGAAGGGCGTTGGCCGTTAACTTCTTCTGCATACAGACGGCAGAACTTTTTCAGCCAACATTCACGAAACTACGTGGTTCTTCAGCTCTTTAGCACCACACTTTGGGCAATTTCTGCTAATGTTGTCTGATGGTTAGCATTGGTTCAGAGCATGCGTGTTTGTACTTTGGATTTTAGTCTGACGCATTTGTGTACACACGATCAGATAATCGACGGAACACATTTGCTGTTGGACAATTTGAGAGCATGGCCATCCAACATTTGTTGTCGGAAATTCCAACAACAGTTGTCCAATGGAGCATACAGACGGTCGGATTATCCGACAAAACACGTCCATCACACAATTGTTGGAATATCCAATCGTGTGAAAGGTGCCTTAAGAAGCATCTATCCAACTGACCACCATGTACAAAACATTTTTCCAACTGATCAACGATGTAGGGTGCATTCTACCAGCTGACCACCAATGTAAAAAGCTTTCTACTTTCAGTGCACACCAATGCAGTACGCTGGTGTGAATTTAAGCCATAGGACATAAGGATATAAATCGCTTTGTTCTTGCACTTGGACTGCATTGAGCAACGCTGCCCATTGATGCTGGTGTGACTAAGCCTTAAAGGATGGCAGAGAAAACAACATCGGACAGGTCTGTGCCCTCAGGTGGCCTATCATTGACTTTCTTGTTCAATCTGTTTATTAGTTCATTTGTTTACAGCAGTCATAAGGTACATGGTTTACAGTCACGGAAGCTAAAATAATAGCTGAGAAGACATGTATGGAGCTGAAAAGCAGTGTAAGCGTAGGGCATACATGACTGGGTGAAATAGGTTAAAGAAGGGGTGGTTACTGTTTTAGGAAAATTAACTGGCCCATACCTGATTGGTGTAGTTTTGGTGCAGGATGGGGAGGAGCTGTATAAGTAGTTGTGGGTGGATTAAGTAGGCATCAGTTTTCAGCGGAAGTCGGTAGTGAATCGTCCCGCCCTAATAACATAGTATTAGTAGTGTATGTGGTCGCCAATGGCGATTGGGGTCCTTGACAAGGGTTAAAATACATGAGGTATTTGATCAAATGGTGGGGGACCCCTCCCAGGTATGGTGTCCTCCTGGTTTGTCTAGTTCAGTCTAGATGACCGGTTATTAAGGTGGTAGGGGTCTGCGGTCAGTTAGTAGTCCTTGAGGCGGTGTTGTGGCTGGGGACAGAATCTAACCTAGGTACCACAGAATCCAAAAAGGTTGATGAAGTCAAGGATCTGCAATCTTTTGTTCAACTAGAGATGGAGCATTACAAAAGTTTATTTTTCAATATGTTTTGTGTTCATAAAAGGACTAATGGCCATATAAATCCAACATGGTGTGTCCTTACTGGGGGGGGGGGGTGTAGAATGTGGGGTAAGTACATACTTGGGTTGGGTGGTAAGTTATCTAAACTACCTTAGTCATGACCAGTTACACAGCATATACCATATGAGATAACGAGGAGCCGGAAAACAATCAGCTAATAACAGTGGGCTGACGTTGACATTAGTGAGCATAAACCTGGCTACAGTGAGGACTCTCCTCAATGGATAATAGCAACATTGGTAATGGTGGCCCTTGGTAAGTGGCCAGATATAGAGAAAGAGAGTCACTGCTCAAGGTAGAAGACAAGTAATGAGCCCTCACTTGATCTGAAGCCACTGGTGCTGGCAATGCATATCACAGTGCAAATAAAGGGAAAAGTCTGGACAACCGCATTCCAAAAAGATGTTGCTTTTATTGTAAAAACAGGATCACAAAACACATGCCACAGCAAACGGGATACAAGCTGTCGCGTTTCACACTATAACTTAGGTGTCCGTTTATGAAGCAGTGAGCTTCTTTCTCCGGCATTCACGGTGAAGATTTTTCTCCTCTGTGTGCCAGTTTATGAAGCGGAGAAGATCTCTTCACCCTTGGAGGAGTGAAGTGATCTACCAACGCTTCAAACAGTGGAGAACGGACCAGAAATTCACAGAAATACGGAGATGTCAGTTTATTGAGCAGTGATAAATTATCACCGCTCAGTTCACTGAAAGACACGTGGTTAATGTAATTAAAATAACGAGTTCCCCTGCATAATATATATATATGTATACACACACACACACACACACATTGTATATACATGTATATACACACATTATATATATATATATATATATATATATATATATATATATATATATATATATATAAATATATATATACACACATGTATACATTATTTATGGTCGTTACCCTCTGACCGAGAGAGATGTGGATCACATAAACACGCGACAAGACTTACAACATAAATAGACCTGAAGTGTGCCTTGGTGGTCTGGTCAGTATGCCAAGAAAAGGGGGCATACCCAAGGTAAGTAATGGGTAGTTAATTGAAGAAGGATATGCTGAGAAGTGCCCTGAAAAAGGGAAGGGCGGGAGGGTGTCGAATGCGATTGAATGCGCAGACTCACGGACATGAGGTGAGCTGGGAAGAGTCGGCCCAGTGACGTGTAGTACCGCACACTGAACCGACAAAGAGCATGTGTGAGTGGGCTGCTTAAATACCCTCCGGGCTCCTCCCATAAACTCAGGCCACCATACTGGCCTTCTTATTTATGGTCGTTACCCTCTGACCGAGAGAGATGTGGATCACATAAACAAGCGACAAGACTTACAACATAAATAGACCTGAAGTGTGCCTTGGTGGTCTGGTCAGTATGCCAAGAAAAGGGGGCAAAAGACTCAGATAGGGAAATAGTTTATATTGATTTCTTGTATTTATTTAGCCAGCTTGGTAAAGGCTTGTGCCATTGCTTCATGAGGATTTGGGACATATGTGGCAAAACAAGGAGACTTCCATCAGCCTGGTATCTTGATTACGTAGTCTGGTACTCCCTGTTGGGAGGCAACTGAGGCTGCTCCAAAGAATGTCCAGAGAACTGACTGGGGTTTGAAGCCCAAGTTACTTAGGAGGATTCTGACATGCTTGACACACTGGCTGACACTCAGGGAGCTGGTTTAGAAAGGGTAGCAACGAGCTACCATCAGATTGGCTGGGTAGATGGAGCAGTAGTGGGTCGAGCACCGTCACTGGGCATCAGGCGTTGTCAGTCTGAAACAGGTTGATGTCAACCCCAGGGGCTGGTTTGTTGCGTTTGCAGACTGTGAGAGTGTAGTGGTTTGAAAGCGAGTCGGGTGGCGTCGGAGCAGTGTGTGACTGCCGGAGCCGCTGACTAAATTCACTAGGTTGTAGGGAACCGTAGAAGGCCTGGTAGATGGCTGTTTGGGTGACTAGTCTGGGCAAAGCCCTAAACAGGGAACGAGTAAGGATTTTAGACATGTCCCTAAAGATGGGACTCTTGAAAGGTAGGCGCTTGCCACTGACTACAGGTTGGTGCTTCTGTATGCCCTGTAGGAGGGACTTGACTGCATGGGCTCGAGAATACTGACGGTTTACTGGGGTCCTGCAGGGACAGGAAATGCTGGATGCCATCTAGATATGGCGTGATAGTATTGAGAAATGGTCAGCTGCATGTGGCAATACGATATGAAGGCTAGGATGTGTCCAACTGCTGCTTCGGGGCAAGGGGACAAAAATTTGCGATTAGTGTTCCAAGCAGTGCGATAGGCCTTCAGTGTGTTGCGTGCCCAAGGAGTGGTTAATAATTTGGATTGCGTTGGTGAGATGTGACTTCAGTCCATCGTCAGCAATGTCCATGGTGGGACAGGGATAGTTGTTGGGTCGGCTCCAGGCTCTTGCTGGAAAAAACATCCATTCCAAGGTTGGAATAGGAAAGCGCATCAGTTGCTTTTTGCATTTGCCTGAAAAAAGGTCTACATAAGATATTAACTGGTGACGGAGTGACAGCTGCGCGAGCCTGCGCAGGAAGTGATGGGGAGTGACTTAGATCTACCTTAATTGATGATGTCGGCTGTGGCCTGATTGTCTGTGGTGAAGAACAGTGTCTGTCCTGTTCAAGTGTGGTCCCAGACCTGGGCAGCTGCCACGATGGGGTGCAGCACGAGGTGTGATGAAGACTGGGTGAAAAAATTTAAGAGAATTTCTGGAGGCCAAGTTTTGGAGAACCAGTGGCGGCCTAAAAATGGCTGCAAAAGCCTTTGGTGGCTCGGCTGACACTGCCAGGATGAATATTGAAATGCTGTTCTATCAGGTGGGGAAGTTGTCCCACATAGCTAAGTCTGCTACTGATGCTAGGTCTAGTTTGAGAACTTGGACTGGATCTTGCATTGGTGTGAGAAAATCAAGACAATACACAGGTGCTCAACAAGACGATATACATGCACTCGCAGGCCAACGTGCACTCGCTGGTGCTGGATGAAAACCTGAACCAACCGCAGGGAAAAAACACAGAGAAAAGATGAGCGGCCCACGCGCCACTGAAGATGAACGGCCAACTGGGCGCCACTGTGTGTCTGTGTGGCTGATCGTTTGTCACTGAGGTGTGTTTGCAAGTTTAGTTTGTATTCGGGTTTGCACGTAGGTGCCTGCCGAAAAGTGTTTTATACTACTGCAGACAATATTGTGCGGTTGCAAGGGTGTCAGTGAGTGTCAGGTTGCTGGGACGATATTGTGTGGTTGCAGGGGCCTTGAGTATGAAGGTTTGTTTTGAGACGGCATTGCGTGGTTGCAAGGGTCTCAGTTTGGTTTGCTGAGACGATATTGCGTGGTTGCAAGGGTCTCAGTCTGGTTTGCTGAGACGATATTGCGTGGTTGCAAAAGGTCTCGATGAGTGTGGCGCTGCTGAGATGGTATTGCATTTGCAAGGGTCTGAACTACGGTGTGAGGCTGCTGAGACGGTATTGCGTGGTTGCAAGGGTCTCGATGAGTGTGGGGCTGCTGAGACGGTATTGCGTGGTTGCAAGAGTCTTGATGAGTTTGGGGCTGCTGAGACGGTATTGCATTTGCAAGGGTCTGAACTATGGTGTGAGGCTGCTGAGACGGTATTGCGTGGTTGCAAGGGTCTCGATGAGTGTGGGGCTGCTGAGACGGTATTGCGTTCGCAAGGGTCTCAACAATGGTGTGAGGCTGCTGAGACAGTATTGCGTGGTTGCAAGGGTCTTGATGAGTGTAGGGCTGCTGAGATGGTATTGCGTTTGCATGGGTCTCAACAATGGTGTGAGGCTACTGAGATGGTATTGCGTGGTTGCAAGAGTCTTGATGAGTGTAGGGCTGCTGAGACGGTATTGCGTTTGCAAGGGTCTCAACAATGGTGTGAGGCTGCTGAGATGATTTTGCATGGTTGCAATGGTCTCAACAGGTGTCAGGTTGCTGGGCCGAGATTGTGTGGTGACAATTTTTTTTTATTTATTTATTTTTTGCACTTTTTCTTTTTCTTTTTGTTTTTTTTTTTTTTTCTTTTTTTTTTTTGCATTTTTTTTTTTTTTTTTTGCGTTTTGTAAGGGTCATGTGTTGCAAGGGTCTTAACAAGGGTGTCAGGCTGCTGAGACAATTTTGTGTGCTTGCAAGAGTCTCCATGAGTGTGAGGCTGCTGAGACGGTATTGCGTTTGCAAGGGTCTCAACAAAGGTGTCAGGCTGCAGAGATGAATTTTGCGTGCTTTCCAAGAGTCTCCATGAGTGTGGGGCTGCTGAGACGGTATTGCGTTTGCAAGGGTCTTAACAAGGGTGTCAGGGTGCTGAGACAATTGTGTGCTTGCAAGAGTCTCCATGAGTGTGGGGCTGCTGAGACGGTATTGCGTTTGCAAGGGTCTCAACAAGGGTGTCAGGCTGCGGAGACAAATTTTGCGTCGTTGCAACGGTCTCAACAGGTGTCAGGTTGCGGGGCTGAGATTGTGTGGTGGCAATTTTTTTTTTTTTTTTTTCTGCACTTTTATTTTTTTTTGCGTTTTTTTTATTTATTTATTTTTTTATAATATTTTTATTTTATTTTTTTTGTAAGGGTCATGTGTTGCAAGGGTCTTAACAAGGATTAAACGAACATATTGGACATGTGCTAAAAAAATTCCTAGATTGACACTTTGAATTTAAACACTATTAAAAATCTACCACATATGTGCCAAAAAACAAGTGAATAAAGTGCATGTGCAATTTATAAACAAGTAAAAAATGTATGAACCTTAAATGAAAAACACACAGAAAAAGACTTTAACATATATGCACTAGACGATGTATATGTTAAATAATCATATATGTGCACTGAGTCCCCCAAAAAAAGAGAAAAGGGGAGAAAACTCAGCCTGGGGTTTAAGAGCAAAAGAACAAAAACAAAAGCTCAAAAATCCAGACACTAGTGGTGATTTGTGAAAAATACACAAAAAATAAAATAAAATAAAACCAGTGAAGAGTCTCAAGAAAAAAAGTCCAAAATCATAAGTGATATGAGTCCATAAATTTCTTATTCTTTACTGCTTGTGTGGTAAGTTGTAGAGAAGTAGGGGTTACACCTTCACCAATCCTATCACCCAAATGTGCATAAAGGATGGTCCCTTACCGCATGAAGTTGATCTTTTTAACTAAAAAAAGATCAAATAAACTTTGCTGTCACCCTGGACAGATGGTGGATAATCTGAATTTCCTACGGGTCAGCTTAGTAGAACGTCATAAAGGATACAAAACAGAGAGATGCCGCCATAGCATATTATCATTTATTAAAAAACTTTTAAAACAAAGCAGGTGACGAGTGGAGGCTTACTTGGCAAGTGCCCACATCCCGGCACTGAGGCTTTGGGCTAAAATCAGAAGGTACCGATCCTGAAGACCTGTTCCGAGGGGAGAAATGTCCGCGCTGGGGTGATCTGCGGCGTGCGTTCCACCGAGCAGAAGCCGAGAACCAGCTGGACAGGAAGCTGTGCGTGGTCTGCGTGTCGCCTCGACGTACGTTTCAGTAATCCGTCATCAGGAAGCGGGGGGGTGAATCGGGGAGTGTGAATTCTGACTCAGATCACCAGTGAAGAGCTCAGATCACAGTTTCATAAACTGGCCGTTTCTGTGTCAGTCTATGAGTCAGTCTGCGGGAGAACAAGTTCAAACATTTCTCCCCCGATTATCACTGTTTCATAAACTGTTTATGGGCTGTGATCACTGGTGATCCTTGGGATCACCGCTCTTCACTGCTTCATAAACGGACACCTTAGTGTTTAATCATAGCTTGTGACCAGTGTTGTAACTAACGGCGTTTAAATAAACGCCGTTAGGTAACGATGGGCCTCCTGAAGGTAACGAGTAATCTATCAGATTACTTTTTCCCTCGCGGCAACGCCGTTCCCATTACTGGGCGGCGTTACCGCAATTACTCCTACCCGTGTCACTGCAGCCGTCGCCGTCGGCCATCCATTATTAAAAAGAGCGTGCCTCCCGAGTGTTCCGTGATTGGCGGAACACTAATTTTCCCAGCGGAGCCTCTGTTTAGTGTTTAGCCTATCACGGATGTCCTCTCATCCGAGGCCGAGGCTGAGGATGAGAAGGCATCCGTGATAGGCTGAACACTAAACAGAGGCTCTGCTGGGAAAATTAGTGTTCCGCCAATCACGGAACACTCGGGTGGCGCGCTCTTTTTCATAATGGATGGCCGCCGGCTCCCTCTCCTCCTCCCTCCCTCACAGTCCGGAGTCGCCCGCCTGCCCGCTGAGTCACCGAGTCACCGACCAGGCTACAGCACAGCCACTGGCAGCCAGGCTACAGCACAGCCACAGCACAGCAGGGAGCGGCCATCCCCATGGCACCAACTGGACGTAAGGTAAGCACTCACCACCGAGTGGGCGATTAAATGTGAAGTGAGTGTGACTTTACTAAAAAAAAAAAAAAAAAGTTTGCTGGTGATAAAGCAGGGCAATTGCAGCCTAGTACAGTACTAGGCTGCAATTGCCCTGCTTTATCACCAGCAAACTTCTTTTTTTTTTTTTATTCCAAAGCTAAAGGTCCATAGTGCTTTGTGTGTAATGTAATGTCTACATCAGCCTCTAACAGGAACCTTTGAAATACCTTTCCAGTCTCAGGGAGCCCCTATTAACCAGCTCTGGATGATTTTTACCCCCTTTATGACCAGGCCATTTTTTGCTATGCGGCACTGCGCTACTTTAACTACAATTTGCCCACTCATGCTACACTGTACCCAAACTAAAGAGTGGCCTAGTCTAGGGCTGGGGCCAGGCTGGGCATGTTGTGGAGGTGGAGTGTGATGAATCTGATATTGACATTGTACAGTATTGCTGGGCATGTGGAGGTGGAGTGTGATGAATGATATTGTACAGTATTGCTGGGCTGCCCACCAGCAATACTGTACAATATCATCACACTCCACCTCCACATGCCCAGCAATACTGTACCATATCATCATCACACTCCACCTCCACAACATGCCCAGCGATACTGTACAATGTCATCATCACACTCCACCTCCACAACATGCCCAGCAATACTGTACAATATCATCACACTCCACCTCCACGTGCCCAGCCTGGGCATGTGGAGGTGGAGTGTAATGATGATATTCTACAGTATTGCTGGGCATGTGGAGGTGGAGTGTGATGATATTGTACAGTATTGCTGGGCATGTGGAGGTAGAGTGTGATGAATCTGCATTGTAGAATATTAAAAAAAAAGTCAGTTACTTTGCTGAGTAACTAATTACTTTGCCAATGAAGTAACTGAGTCACTAACTCAATTACTTTTTCGGACAAGTAATTTGTAACTGTAACTAATTACTTTTTTAAAATGAAGATGAGCAACACTGCTTGTGACCAGATATAGTCAGTGCCAGTAGGATAGGTAGGCAGCTAGCCGAGAAACCCAAAAAGCCAACAGTTTTATAGTAGGGAGGGAGCGGAGAAGAGGATAAATGAGGAAGAAAAAAAAGGGGGGGTGAGGGTAAGGGTCCCAGGGTTCCATGGCATTGAGGGCAGAAGCTCAGGAGTAATAAAGGGTTGAAAAGTGGAAGTAGGTAGTGGTCTGCCCATGGCTGAAGATCTTTCAGTATTTAGTGATGCTGTCTTGTAGCACTGCCTTGATCTTAAACAGGCCAAATATTATGCAAATCACTCAATATGCTGATAATGTATATGCTGATACTGTCTGTTTTGATGGGGGAATCCCTCCCGCAATGCTTTTGTATTCTGCTGTCAGGAAGCCTTCCCTGCCTGCAGAGCACAGTGATTAGTGTTGCCAGCTACAGCTTGAGGCACTGATCGTTCGGGAAAAACCCAACAGGTTTTGACATGGGTCAAAATTCAGCTGGTCCTTGCTGAACCGCCCGAATTTCAATTCATGTATGGCTGGCTTGAGCATGAACCAATGCTTGTCCTATCATTGACTTTCATTCAGGAATCATTTTTTTGCTTTCAACCTTAATTGCTCCCAGGAGAATATAATCATGATGGATTTATGAACTATAAGCTTCTTCCATGCTCATAAGGGCAATGACATTGTGTGGTATTTGTGTGCATAGTGGATATTATTAATGAGGAAAAGCAGTGCCCATAAAACCCAACTGTCTTTCTTTCAGAAGGGATAGTACTGAATTTCCTTTTTTTTTATTGCAACTGTCCTTCTTTCGCATATAGATGTGCATTAATTAAAGTATTTAACACTCTTCACTGTCCTTGATGTAATTTATATCTGTACTAAATTTCAAAACAGCAGTAGCAGCTAATGCAATATTTGTTATAATCTTCCAACTTACTCCAAAAAACCTAGTATGCTTTAGCAGGGTAGCCATCACAAATTTTGGGGCCCCTTACACAGCTTTATGCAGGGCCCCCTTGGAGCAGAGAACCGGGGGGGGGGCTCCTCTCTCCTGCCGTGAGATGATAAGCAGGGGGGGGGGGTTGTGGTAACGAAAGTGTCATCTCTTTGTACTGACGAACGAAACAAAGTCAGGTCTTCTCTTCTCTCTCCTGCCACGAGTTGCTAAAGTCTGACGAAAAAAAAAAAAAAACAGGGGGCGGGGGCATTACCCTGACACGAGTTTCTAAAGGTGGGGGGGTCAAACGGAAAAAAAAAATATATATATATAAAATAAAAAAACGGGGGGCGACCCAGCCCCTGGGGACCATCGGGCCCCTTACATGTGTAATGCCTGTACCCCCCTGATGGTTGCCCTGTGCTTTGGACAGCAAAGATGTATGTTGAGCATTAAAGTGACACTAAAGTTTATGTTTTTTTAAATAACAAACATATCATACTTACCTCCACTGTGCAGTTTGTTTTGCACAGAGTGGCCCCAATCGTCCTCTTCTGGGGTCCCACTGTGGTTCTCACAGCTCCTCCCCGCATTAGATAGCCCCCTCTGGGAACCTCTCTTCCGAGGGGGTGACCTTGCGGGAGCACTCCCGAGTCATTCATTCAGCGTCCATAGCCACCTAATGTATGACTCGGCCCCGCCCACCGGCGCCTGCGTCATTGGATCCAATCAAGAGCCAGGAACCAGTGGAGAGTGCGACGGCGGGGATGCGCCCACATAAATTCGGAGCTCAGGTAAAATGGGGGGGGGGGCTGGGGGGGCCCAAACACTGCAAGGTGTTTTTTCATCTTAATGCATAGTATGTATTGAGGTGAAAAAACACAAGGGTTTACAACCCCTTTAACCACTTGACAACTGGGCACTTAAACCCACTTAATAACCAGACCAATTTTCAGCTTTCGGTGCTCTCACATTTTGAATGACAATAACTCAGTCATACAACACTGTAACCAAATGACATTTTTGTCCTTTTTTTCCCACAAATAGAGCTTTCTTTTGGTGGTATTTGATCACCTCTGCGGTTTTTATTTTTTTCGCTATAAATGAAAAAAACTAAAATTTTGTAAAAAAATGAATTTTTCTTCATTTCTATTATAACATTTTGCAAATAAATTTTTCTTCATAAATTTTGCCTAAAATGTATACTGCTACATATCTTTGGTTAAAAAAACAAATTGGATATTATTTAGTCTGGGTGAAAGTTATAAGGTCTACAAGATATGGTACCAATTACTGAAAATTGATCAATTTGATCACATCTGATGTACCGACAGCCTCTCTCATTTCTTGAGACCCTAACATGCCAGAAAAGTACAAATACCCCACAAATGACCCCTTTTTGGAAAGAAGACATTCCAAGGTATTTAGAAGGAGGCATGGTGAGTTTTTTGAAGTTGTCATTTTTTCCCACAATTCTTTGCAAAATCAAGGTTTTTTTTATTTTTATTTTTTTTCCACAAAAGTTTCATATTAGCAGGTTATTTCTCACACACAGCATATGCATACCACAAATTACACCCCAAAACACATTCTGCTATTCCTCCCGAGTATGGCTATACCACATGTGTGAGACTTTTACACAGCGTGGCCACATACAGAGGCCCAACATGCAGGGAGCACCATCAGGCGTTCTGGAACACCCAGGCCAATTCTAACATTTCTCTCCTACATGGAAAAATCATAATTTATTTGCTAGAAAATTACATAGAACCCCAAAACATTATAAATGCTTTTTTAGCAAAGACCCTAGAGAATACAATGGCGGTCGTTGCAACTTTTTATCGCGCATGGTATTTGCACAGCAATTTTTCGAACGCATTTTTTTGGGAAATAAAACAGTTTTGTGCTTTTTAAAAAAAACAAACATTAAAGTTAGCCCAATGTTTTTGCATAATATGAAAGATGAAGTTACGCCGAGTAAATAGATACCCAACATGTCACCCTTCAATATTGCACACGCCTGTGGAATGGCGCCAAACTTCGCTACTTAAAAATCCCCATAGGTGACGTTTTAAATGTTTTTACTGGTTACATGTTTTTAGTTGGAGAAGAGGTCTAGGGCCAAAATGATTGCTCTCGCTCTAACGTTCGCAGCGATATCCCACATGTGTGGTTTGAACACCGTTTTCATATGTGGGCGGGACTTACGTGCATGTTCGCTTCTGTATACGAGCACGCGGGAACAGGGGCGGTTTAAATTTTTTTTTTTTTTTTTTATTGTTAATTTTACTTTATTTATTTTAGTTTGACACGTTTTTCCCCAAAAATAAATGTTTTGATCACTTTTATTCCTATTACAAGGAATGTAAACATCCCTTGTAATAGGAATATAGCATGACAGGTCCTCTTTACAGTGAGATATGGGGTCAATAAGACCCCACATCTCACCTCTAGGCTGGAAAGCCTGAACAAAAAAAAAAAAACGATCCTGGCTTCGATCGCAGCGGTGAGTCGGAAGAAGCACCGGAGGGCGAAGGGAGTGGGGACGTCCCTTTTTGCCTACCATAAGAACGATCAAGAGGCGGAACAGCCGCCATGATCGTTCTTATGGTGTAGGGAATCGCCGGCTGAAAAAAATGATATCTGAATGATGCCTGTAGCTGCAGGCATCATTTAGATATCCCTGCACAAATTCAAGGACCTCATATGACGTGGGCGGGAAGTGGTTAAAACACATTTTTTTCCCCAGAGCATTTTCTGGGTATTGCAGAGTATTGGCCGGGGTATTGCAGAGTATTGGCTGGGTATTGCAGAGTATTGCGCAAGGGGTATTGCAAAGTATTGGCCGGGTATTGCAGAGTATTGCGTGGGGGGTATTGCAGAGTATTGCGTGGGGGGTATTGCAGAGTATTGGTGCGGGGGTATTGCAGAGTATTGTGCAGGGGTATTGCAGAGTATTGTGCAGGGGTATTGCAGAGTATTGTGCGCGTGTATTGCAAAGTATTGTGCGGGGGTATTGCAGAGTATTGTGCGGGGGGTACTGCAGAGTATTGTGCGGGGGGTACTGCAGAGTATTGTGCGGGGGTATTGCAGAGTATTGGTCGGGTATTGCAGAGTATTGTGCGGGGGGTATTGCAGAGTATTTTGCGGGGGTATTGCAAAGTATTGTGCGGGGGGTACTGCAGAGTATTGTGCGGGGGGTACTGCAGAGTATTGTGCGGGGGTACTGCAGAGTATTGCGCAAGGGGTACTGCAGAGTACTGGCAGGGGGTATTGCAGAGTATTGCGCGGGGGTATTGCGCGGGGGTATTGCAGAGTATTGCGCGGGGGTATTGCAGAGTATTGCGCGGGGGTATTGCAGAGTATTGCGCAGAGTATTGCACAGGGGGTACTGCAGAGTATTGGGCAGGGGGTACTGCAGAGTATTGGGCAGGGGGTATTGCAGAGTATTGCGCGGGGGTATTGCAGAGTATTGTGCAGGGGGTATTGCAGAGTATTGCGCAGGGGGTATTGCAGAGTATTGCGCAGGGGGTATTGCAGAGTATTGCGCAGGGGGTATTGCAGAGTATTGCGCAGGAGGTATTGCAGAGTATTGCGCAGGGGGTATTGCAGAGTATTGCGCAGGGAAGGAAGAGTATTGCAGGGGGTTAATGCAGAGTATTGCACAGGGAAGGAAGAGTATTGCAGGGGGTATTGCAGAGTATTGCACAGGGAAGGAAGAGTATTGCAGGGGGTTAATGCAGAGTATTGCACAGGGAAGGAAGAGTATTGCAGGGGTTAATGCAGAGTATTGCACAGGGAAGGAAGAGTATTGCAGGGGTTAATGCAGGGATGGCTGAGCAGGGATGGATGGATCTGTGACTGCAATAGTCACAGATCCATCCCACAGTGCTGCTGCCATCCGCGCTCTCCTCTCACACTGTCCCGATCGGTACAGCGAGAGGAGGGAGGAACCGGCGTCATCACATGACGCCGTTTGTTTACATGTGATCGCTCCGATCCTATCAGCGGCAATTCACCGTGATCCGTGATGCGCCGGGTCCTCTGGACCCGGCGGTCACTGAAATTCCCGTGTGCGCGCCCCAGGGGGCGCTCGAGGGCGCGCGGGAGTGCGATTCTGGGAGGACGTTACATAACGTCCACCCCCAGTTAAGCAACCACCTTGTCGCCGTTAATTGACGGCGGCTGGTGGTTAAGTGGTTAAAGGTAAACTCCAGCCTCAGTTTTACAGACTCCTCTCCTGTACTGAAATTGCGTAATTTGATTTCACTGCACACTGTGAGCTTTTCACAATTAGGATTAGATCCTGCAGCAACTCACTTCAAGGCTGGTGGACATCCAGTATCATCTAGCTATTTTCTCCCTTTCCTGACTGTGCCGAGACTCCCTTCACTTATTAGATTTCAGTTATTTCAATCACAGAGGCTCAGAATCACACAGTGTGCCTATGAAACGCCCATATCTCCAGATGGACATGTACCTGTCAAGGCATGATATTTGCATATTGCCTTCCCGGGGCCAGCCAACTGCTTGCATCAGGGCTGAAGGCTCTTTAGAAGAATACTAAGGCAGGGTAATGTGTTGTTTTCAGGAAGCTATATACAGTGTCCTTGTGGCCCCTCCCACCAGCCATGATCTGTTTGCAATGCACAGCAAAGTACAAAGGGTCAGATTCAGGTACCTGCGGCGCAGCGTAACGTATCCCGTTTACGTTACACCGCCGCAAGTTTTCAGTGTAAGTGCCTGATTCACAAACCACTTACCTGTAAACTTGCGGCGGTGTAACGTAAAGCCATCCGGCGCAAGCCCGCCCAATTCAAGCCCGCCCAATAGGGCTATCTATGCGGAACAGATTTTTTGAATCAGCCGCATAGATGCGACAAGAGATACGACGGTGTATCAGGACTCACGCCGTCGTGTCTCTTCTGTGAATCTGGCCCAAAGACCCTGCAATGAGATCAATGGGTCTAAAATAAGGTTTGTAATAAAAATGGAAAGGTTTTATTAAAAAAAAAAACATACTAATAATAGAGGTGGGAAATACCAGGAAAGGCAAATATAAGACATTAACTTTAAAGCGGACCTTCAGTAATTTCTTCGATTTTCCATCTATTAAATCTTCTGCCCTTGTTCTAACTTTGGATAGTAAATACATTTTTTCTGCCAATAAATAGCCCACTTCCTGTTTCTTGTCTGGTCATTAGCCTAGGCTTATGACATTGTGCACATCTCTCTCTCCCTCTCTCACTCTCTTGAGAGTTTGACAGGAAAGCAGGCGGGGATGAGTCATAAGAGGGCCAATGAAAGCTGGAGGTAGGGTTGCCACCTTTTCTTCAAGCCAAACCCGAACACTTAAGCGGCGCAGAGCAATTTTTTTTTCTGTAGTATACACTATGGGATTATAAAAGACCTGGGACACCTTTGGGTGCCCCAAGGATAGTAGTAAGGCAGCGCGTATAACGCAAACAATGGGTGTGGCCAAAATGCTCTTGTTCACATCACCGCCCAGCCTCCCAGTGATGCTAAACCTGCCCTCAGACAGGCACCCACAGTTCCGGGACAGCACCAGATTTGTGTGTGACTATCTTGGTTACTTGGGGAGCGACAGCCCGGTCTGAATAATGTGTCCAGGTTTCAGGTGGACTGAAACCTGGACACATGATTTAAAACCCGGACTGCCCGGGTGAATCCTGGACAGGTGGTGTGTCTGTGTAAATCTAGGAAGTTAACGTACAGTGAAGTACAGAATCACAGTATAGATAAAATAATATTCAAAGTGGTTGGAGGGAAGCTTTAGAATGGCAAAGATGTTTTTATTACAAATTATGTAAGACGAATGCAGTTCCTCTTTAAAACAGGCCATAGATGAACTGTGGATGGGGAAATCCTCCCTGTTAAAGCCTACGTAATCTGACAGTAGGGAGACTTCCTATATAGACGGCAGCGTTGATTGAATGGGGGAAATACGAAAGGCTGATTATTTAGAAGTCGATTGGTAGATGAACTTCATTATATATATATATATATATATATATATATATATATATATATACACACACACACAATATATATAGATATATATCTCTATATATTGTATATACAGTATTATACATACACAGAATACGTACTGTATGTATTAAAAAGCATACTGACACATTAAAGTGATTTTTCATTGCAAATCGAACATGGCTATTTACTATAGGTCCTTATGTGCCCAGTACTTGAGAATTATTGATTTCTCCAGGAACTGGATAAGTCGTATAAAATTTTACCAGAAGCAATAGTAAAAGCAATAAGCTCAGCTTATCTGCTGAACGATAAAGTTAGTCCCAGAGAAAGCAAAGCTAGACAGAAGGACTACAAAACTGAGAGGGGAAATAAGAACATTAGAAAGAGTTAGGGAGGGTAAGGGTGAGGCTTAACTCTAGAGAAGGTGGTCAGATGTGGTAGGGACAGCTATTCCAGATGCTACTACTTTACAGAAGTGCATCCATCCACCCTCTTTTGTTCCCACACTAACACTGTTAAATAATCATGGCAGCCAGGCTGTTAGGCCCCTTTCACACTGGGGCAGTATGTCCGGTGGCGGTATAGCACCGCTATTTTTAGCGGCGCTATACCTTTCAAATTGCAGCGGAATTGCGGCGGTATTCGGCCGCTAGCGGTGCCGCATTAACCCCCGCTAGCGGATGAAAAAGGGTTAATACCGCAATGTCATATTGTTTTCAATGGAAAGGATCGGTGAAGGAACGGTATACACACCGCTCCAAAGATGATGCTTGCAGGGGATTTTTTTTTCTCTCACCAGCGCATAGCCTGAGTGTGAAAGCCCTCAGGCTTTCACATTGAGAATGCTGGGGCAGGAGTATTTCAGGCGTTATTTATGCGCTATTTTTAGCGCTAAAACGCCTGAAATATGCCTTAGTGTGAAAGGGGCCTTAGGGATTCTTTGGCACCTGATAAATCAGCAGGAGTTTTTTTGGTGGCGGCACATTGGTGATTGGAATGTTCCCCTTGAATCATAGTTTACAGGGGATTTTGTTTTTTTAATAACAAGTCCTCAAGCCAGTGAGTACCGAGTTTGGGTTTCAAGCAGTTTGGGGGTAAAAAAAACACCATTGAATTTTTTTAAATTGATATATATGTTTTTTTCTATTTACCAGCAAAGCATACAATGGAAAGTCACCACAAGGATAAAGTACAGATAAAAGCCATAAGAACCCAAATCTAAACCAAATACAGAAAGTATCCAAGGTGGTGGTGAAGGAGAAACGATATTACATACACATAGAAGTTATTGTTCTACATAACATATACTGTAAAGTTGTAATAAATCATTGATTACTATACAATCGTATATCGGGACCCCAAGATTTCCACACGTTGGTGTAGCTTCCAATAAAGAAAAAACACATAGGCTAATAGGACTTACTTTTTAAACTTTTATGATTTTTTCTTTAAAAAGCAGAAGGGACCCCAACACTATGAAAACCCCAATAGTTGGGAGAAGAAAAAAAAAAGATGGGGGGACCCTTGTAGTTTATAAAATTATTACGGTAACTGAAAGAAAATATTCATTATTCTGGACGAACCATCCTTCTTTTAGGTCTCCCAACAGCACTCTTATGCCTCGTACACAGGGTCAGACTTTTGACCGTACAAAAGTCAGACAGACAGAAAGAGAACAGGTTCTCTATCTAAAGACTTCTGACAAAAAAAGTCAGATGGAGGCTACACATGGCCAGACTTTCCGAGAAAAAAAGCCTGTCTGATTTTTTTTCTCATAAAGACCGGCCATGTGTATGAGGCATTACAGATCTGGAGACATCATATTTACGATACTCGAGAGGCAGGTTTATGCATTCATATGATGTCTAATTTTACTGAAAAAGGCATACAGTATATATTGGCTACAGAACAAAAGAAAGGGGAGGGGCTGTTTTATGGTTACTTGACTACGGAGGAAAACAGGTTTTGTTTATCACTTAACAGAAGATGGATACCTGTTAAAAAGTGTTGCCTGAGGTTAAAAACACGATTCCAGGCTTGACCAACAACATATTGGGGGTGGGGGGGTGTTATACAAACATTCTTACATACCATACAGATACATATAATGTATAAAATAATCCAGCACTTACATCATAATACACTATGCTGCAGTCAGGGAAGCTGGCGCAAGTCTGACGATCAGTGAACCACGTATCCAGATGGAATGTAGCTGCTAGGACCCGAGGAGAGCCGGGGGGAGCCGGCTATGTCCGTGGTAGATGTCTCACTGCCAGCTTGGCCCCCGTCAAAGCTGACGCTACGTTCCACCAAATGAATTCCCTGCTGGCAGTGAGACATCTACCACGGACATAGCCGGCTCCCCCCGGCTCTCCTCGGGTCCTAGCAGCTACATTCCATCTGGATACGTGGTTCACTGATCGTCAGACTTGCGCCAGCTTTTCTTGCATATATTGAGCTGACTTCGCTCCCGGACAGCTGCCCTGATCAACTGCTAATCATCTGAACTGGCCGTCCACAGCCTTCTACTATATCCTATTGGCATCTTGCTGGGACCGATTTCATTACATCCTAATATGGACTCATGAACTCTCAGACTACACACGCCGCCGTTGTGGTTTGTCCATTTTAATTTATTTTTATAGTTTTAAACCCCTAATTGATTGTTTGTGCAGACAACCTGAGCGCTGTACCCCATTGCCATACAGATACATATAGATTAAATACAAATGGGAATATACACAGTTAAGCAAAGCAAAATACATTTCAGATAGCGGCGTAATTCATATATATTATTACAATCATTTCAGTAACAGAGATTCTGTGGGGAATTTTTTTTTTAATGGAGGGACATATTTTGGCAAATCTGTCCATTTGCCCTATCATAGCTGAACAAACTTAGCAAATACAAACAGTGGCCCAGATTCAAGAAGCACTTGCGCCCGCGCAACCATAGGTTATGCAGCGCAAGTGCTTACTTGCTCCGGTGTAACAAGTGCTCCTGATTCAGGAACCTCGTTACACCGACTGCAGGCTAAAATCTGTGCGGCATAAGGCTCTTATGCCTCGCAGATTTTAGGCTGCATTCTTGCGGGGGCCGCTAGGGGGCGCTCCCATTGTGTATCAGCGTGTAGTATGCAAATTTCATACTACCACTCATTCACAAGCTTGCGCGGGCCCCGCGCAAGCCAGGTACGGAGTTTCTGTACGGCTACTTTTAGCGCAAGGCTGCCCCTTCTAATAGTAGGGGCAGCCAATGCTAAAGTATAGCCGGCCTTCACGTTCACTTAGAAGCAAATGACGTCCTTGCAACGTCATTTGCCGCAATGCACGTCGGGAAAGTTTCCAGAAGGAGCATGCGCTGTACGCTCGGCGCGGGAGCACGCCTAATTTAAATGATTCCCGCCCCCGGCGGGATCATTTAACTTGCGCGCGCTTATGCCGGGCAAATTTGCCGGCGCGCCCTCTCGCACTGCCCTGCTCCGTGAATCGAGGGCAGCGCAAAATATTTGGGGGGGCGCAGGGCAAAATCGTTGCCCTGCTCCCCCGCAAATATCGCGCAATTCTACTTGAATCTGGGCCAGTGAGATGAAGATCCAGGCTTAGGTAGGGGTCCCCCTTAAAAATGCATTCATTCTAGGTTCTGACTATACTCTAAAATACTTGGCAGTGAATATGTTTTGTTATTGAGGTAATTTTCTCTCTCCATCTTCATTTTTCCTGCATTCCAATGATTCTGTTGACATTTTTGCCTCTGGGGGATAGTCCTGTTTAGAAAGCCCTATTCCAATATGACAGCACACACAAAGCCTGTTTACCATACAGGTAAGTGCAAATTACTCAGACAAAGAAATAATTACTGCATGTAAATGCACAAGCTTATTGAGCAGCACATTATCCAGAATTTGCTTTGGCTTTCTGTAGCTTTGCTAAAAAATTAGTGTTATACAGGGATTTACTGAGGTTATAGAATATACGATCGCCAAGCACTGCATTATAGGAGAAATCAAATAACTTTTGTATAATGTGTTTTTTAATTAAAGTTTTGGAAGGTCTTCCAAATTTGTTCTTATATATTTACAATGAAGAATTTAAGATGGCCCATAAGACATGTGAGTATGCAGACAAAAAAGGGAACAATCAATCTTACTGAGCAGCCAACAATCCCTTATAGCCGATCTTAACCCATGAAAATAACTTTGCATGGTCAGGGTTCGAACATTTCTCTGCTTTTAATGAATGAATCACTGCTAAACACCCTTCTTTATAAATGTATAGTGTTGATATCCCTAAGGCTCCATACACACTAGAATTATTTTTTTTAAGCTAAAAAAATGCTGGGAAAAATGCTGGCTAAAAAACGCTGATAATAGCTTTTTTTTAGTAGCATTTTATAAATGTTTGACCACTTCCCGCCCCAACCTTTAGCAAAATGACAGTCGGGAAGTGGTTCAGTTATCCTAACTGGCCCGCAGAGGCACGCATCGCCGCGATCGGTGGTGTGGTGTCTCAGTCTGACACACTGCATTTCCGATCGTGGTAAAGAGTCTCTGACGGAGGGTCTTTACCACGTGATCAGCTGTAGCTAATCACAATGTGAACCAGGAAGTGCCAGTAATCGTCTTTCCTCGGTTCACGCTGACAGGGAGAGCCAATCGGCGGCTCTCCTGTCAGAGGGAGGTGTGCACTGATAATCAGCACATTGATTATCAGTGCAGCCCCCATCAGAGGTGCCCACCACAATGCCAATCAGTGCCCACCATAATCGCCAGTGTCCAAAGTGCCAATCAGTGGCCATCAGTAACGCCTATGAGTGCCCTTCACAGATGCCCATCAGTAATGCCTGTCAGTACCTCCTCATCAGTGCTGCCTATCAGTGCCACTTATTAGTGCCACCTATTAGTGCCGCCTATCAGTGCCCATCAGTGCCACCTATAATTGCCCATCAGTGGTGCCTATCAGTGCCACCTATTAGTGCAGCCTCATCAGTGCCCCTCAGTGAAGGAGAAAACAAAATGTTATAACCGAAACAAAGAAAAACATTGTTTTCTTCAAAAATATTGGTCTTTTTTCATTTGTTGAGCAAAAAATAAAAAACCCAGTGGTGATCAAATACCAGCATTTTATTAGCATTTTTGTAGTTCCATTAAAAAAAGTGAGGAAAAAAAAAGCTAAAAAAACATAGTATTGTTTAGGAGCGTTTCTGCTGGAAAAACACTCAAAGAAACTCTACAAAAAAACTGTATTTTTTTGGCATTTGGCTTTTTTTTTTAAAAGCCCATAAACTGCACTCTATGTTAGCTTATGTGTCCATGCACATTGTTTTATGTATTGGGTCAATATTTCCCATCGTGTTTGCATAGTGGTGTTTTTATTTGTTTCACAACAATACCCGTGGTTTGTATTCAATCATATTTTCAGTGCACTGTATTTTTATCATCCTTCCAATAGGGTTCCACAACAGTTATAGAAATCGAGTTGATGTGGGCCGGCTGGTGTGTCTTTTTCACTAATTATTGATTTTATATTCACTAATTTATTAGCGCCCCCATTAATATACACTTTGTATATGAATTTTTCATCCTAAATGTTAATACCCCGAGGATATGAATCTGTATACACTGTAGATTATATAACTTATAACATTTATAATAATTGGTAAACACCCAAACCGCATCCTGGGTGATATTTCATTGTTTATCACAATGAAATATCACCTAGGATACGGTTTGGGTGTTTATATAACTTATAACATTTATAATAATTGTTAATCTACAGTGTATAACGATTCATATCCTCGGGGTATTAACATTTAGGATGAAAACTTAATATGACCTTAGGGTCCAGGTCAACTCTGAGTTCCACATAAAATCTCTATTTTAAAATTGATTAGAGGGCCTTTTTCATAATGCAGCCTAGTAAAACTGATTAAACTCTGTGCATGAGCCAGAGGTTAAGCACACACGACTGTTAGGGGCTGAACAGATTTTGTATCTGGAAAAATGGAAAATGTGATATTCTTCGAAGTGAGGATCAGACCCCCAGGACTACTGGGTGTTCAATCTAGACACACAGCCAGCACAGTGCACTGTAAATATTTTTCACAATAAAACCTCCCTGGTCTCTACATTTGGCAACGCAGCATAGAAAAGCTGCCTACAAAGCAATAAATATGTAAATATTTTTCACAATAAAACCTCCTTGGTCTCTACATTTGGCAACACAGCATATAAAAGCTGCCTACAAAGCAATGATTAACCCCCCCCCCCCCACTGGACCATTTGGCTGCCCAAAGAACAGAGCACTTTTTGCGATTTGGCATTGCGTCGCTTTAACTGACAATTGCGTGGTCGTGTAACATGGCTTCCAAACAAAATTGACGTCCTTTTTTCCCAAAAATAGAGCTTTCTATTGGTGGTATTTGATCACAAATGAACAAAAATAGAGCAACAATTTTGAAAAAAAAAGTTATATTTTTACTTTTTGCTATAATAAATTTCCCCAAAAATATATATAAAATTTATTTTTTTCCTCAAAAAGGACAATACGTAGGTTTAGGACAATACGTATTATTCTACATATTTTTGGTAAAAAAAAGGAAAAAGCTTTTATTGATTGGTTTGGGCAAAAGTTATAGCGTCTACAAAATAGTTTTTTTTGCCATTTTTATTTTCTTACTAGTAATGGCGGCAATCAGCAATTTTTATCTTCACTGGGACATTATGGAGGACACATCAGAATATACTCGCTGGGGAAGTCCTTATTCACAGACGATACGCATGCGGGGGGCTATGTTATGTCAGGACAGCCACCTACCTGTTTTTATCCGTATACTATGTGTTTTGAATCAGTGCACTGGGACACAGTGCCGTTTTTGTGAGTTGTTCATCTTTTTAATAAATACATTTTTAATGAGTGAGTTTGAGGGCCATCAACAGACTGAGGAGATAGAGTGAAGGGCCACCTATGAAGATATCTTCCCTCTCATTTTTATGTTTACCCTTGCTAAGGGAATGCTTGAATGACCTCCTGTTTGTTCAGAGGTTCATTCGTTAAGGTAGCGCAACACGAAATCGGCAAAAGCAGCCCAAAGGGTGGCGCCATCCGAATGGAACTTTCCCTTTATAGTGCAGTCGTACGTTTTGTACGTCAAGATGCTTTGCTTGAGCATTTTTTTTTTCACGATCGTGTGTATGCAGGGCAGGCTTGACAAGAATCATGTCAAGAAAATTGTTGTTTTTTCTAGGACATTAAAAACAGTCGTGTGTGCGCGGCATTAGATGCAAGTCATTGTCATAAAAAGTGGATGGGGACCTGGGTACTGCCCCAGGGGACATGTATTAATGCAAAAAAAAAAAGTTTTTAAAGTGAGCGTTTTTCAGGAGCAGTGATTTTAATAATGCTTAAAGTGAAACAATAAAAATGAAATATTCCTTTAACCGCTTCAGATCCGCACTATAGCCGAATGACGGCTACAGCGCAGACCTACTTTGCCGGGAGGGCGTCAATAGACGTCCTCCCGTGCTCGAGCGGCCTGTGCGCCCCCTGCAGGGCGCGCAAGGCTCGCTCTGTGATCAGCGAGTCTATGAGACAGATCACAGATTGGGATCTGCTTAGACTTTGAGTGTTCAATTGCATTTCTGCCACCAATTTATTTCCTACTTCAGGCCTATATCACTCTACTTCCCAAACCGGATAAGGATTAAATGCTTTGTTCCAGCTATCGCCCTATATCTTTAACTGGGGTAGATGTTAAAATGTATGCCAAATTGATTGCCTCATGTCTTCAACCCCTTATCCCGAGTCTGGTACATACAGACCAAGTCGGGTTTGTTCAGGGGAGAGAAGCTTGCCATAATACGCTTAAATGCTTATTGCTCTCTGTTGATGCAGCAAAGGCTTTCCATCTTGTTGCCTGGCTTTTCCGTAAGTAAACTATGGCGCACTGGCTGGAATGTCAACAATTATTGTAATTTCTTTCCTCCTTTGCCCCACAAGGGATTTATTTACTAGGGGACCAGATACCTTTGAGTCTCTTCTTCTGCAAGATACTTCACTGGATCATGTCCTTTTAGCGGTATACAAGGTTCTTCTTACGAAACTCCATCTGCATTTTTCGGAATTGGCATTAGATCTGAATGTTCAAATTACAACGCAGTTGGAGAAAGCGTTTACCCTTACCCACTGTATGTCATTAGCAACTAAGGCACATGAGACACATTTTAGGCTTCTCTCTCGTTGGTACCGGTGCCCGATGCTGCTCCACCAGATATATCTAGATGTTTTAGATTTATGTTGGTGCTGCCATTCTGCCAAGTCTTGCATATCTGGTGGGAATGGCCACCTATCAATGATTTTTGGGATGTGATTTTGCAGCTTTATACTACTGTAACTGGGGCATTTGTCCCTGTAACGGAACCCCAAATGGGACAGGGATTAAATCCGTTCACGATATTCCATTCCATCCAAGACAGCTTATCGACACTCCAACCAACAGGACCCGATCCATCCCATTTCCCAGAATAAGACGAGACACACAGCTCTGTGCTTTCTGGTTTCAAAATGAATGACAACTTTAATGGTTTCTTAGCTTGCTTATATGCAGTACAACAGGTTACAGAAATCACAGGAACAATCAAACTCTCCACCCCCCTTCATCACACCATGGGGGGGGGGGCTTCAATCACATTCTTTTAGATAATGATATTCAGAGTTAATTATCCCCCAGACGTTAAGTCTCCGACAAGTACATTCCACACATAAACAGTATACATAATGAGAGGTCTAGGAGCCAGGCTGACTCTCAGTTTCAATCCACAGAAGCAGTCTTAGTTAGCATCTCAACAGCCTCACACAATGGAAGGCCTTTCAAGAGCCAGGCTCATTTAACGTGTCACTAGCCAGGGCTAATCATTGAAAAGAGTCATTATTGACCGGTAGGGTCACAATATTCTTTACAGACATTAAGGAATGTATGGTAGATTACTGTCCATGTTAAAACAATCCAATATATGTCTCTTTATTTCCTGGCTCAATCTGTGCCCAAAAGTGACTCCTGTTACATGGCTCCCTCCTTGTGGAACACTCCGGCAGACCCAGCTTGATCCTTTTCGGGTCAACTTGGGGATGTCCGGAACTAGGAGGCCGGGATGACGTCTGTTTGCCGGGATAAACCATCAGCATTGCCATTTGGCTTACCAGGTCGGTAGCTGATGGTGAAGGTGAATAATAGAATTCAGTTCTGGAACAGTCACTTGCTTTGCTCTCTCAATGGCTCCCAAAACCTGTTGCTGATGCTCTTGGGAGAGATAAGGCACCACCTGGATGCAAATCTCATTTAATCTTTTGACAATTTCAGCCTGTTTGTGCATTTCAATGTTCAAGCCACGGGACATCTCATAATACATGACGTAGTGTAGTTGCATCTCTGATTTCTCACTGGCCAACTTGTCACATTCCCATTTTAGACTGTGATATTGTGCCAGATCTACAGTACATGTCGGGGAAGGTAGTCTGACCCGGGTCTCAGCAGCAAGCGAGTTGGTTCCAGCAATGCGGGTTGGGACACAGGTAGTCACTGTGTGGGCTTCAGCGGGGCACATCGGGGCGTACGCAGAAACAAGGGGGGCCAAATCATTCCCCAGTAGTACATCTGCTGGCAAATCCTTCATCACCCCCACATTCACATGTCCTGAACCAACCCCCTAATCCAGGTGAACCCGGGCAATGGGTAGCCGGAAGACGGTGCCTCCCGCTACTCTTACGGCTATGGTGTCTCCGGTGTGCTGGCTCTCTGGGATGAGTTTCTTCTGTAGCAGGGTCATCGTGGCCCCAGTATCGCGTATCCCATTGACCCAGACAGTCTGCCTGTGTTGCTGCCTGTTGTCCTGGTTAGCTGCTTGTATCGGATCTGCCTCGTGCAGAACGCCCCAATGTTCTTCCTCCTCAACGCAGTGGGCCGCAGGCATGGATGTGTAGGGGTTCCCCCTTTCTGGCTGTCTCCATGACTGTGACTGCCTAGGTGGATTCAATGCATAGTCTAGCTTTCTGTGTCCTAGCTGTTTACACCCAAAACACCTGATGGGCTGTGAGTAGTCCTGGGAGTTGAACCTGGGCTGCTGAGGATAAGTGGCCGCTGGAGGTAGTATTGTAGGACAGTCCGACTGGGGTTTGTAGGCAATAGCCGGCGGGGGTGCCGCTGATCGATAATACACCCGAGCTGTGGTCTTGACCACAGAGTTGTCCAGTTTGCGGGCATCTGTGTATTCGTCCGCCAGGCGAGCTGCTTCAGACAAGGAGAAAGGGTTTCTGTCCCGGACCCACTCTCTGACTTCACGGGACAGTTTGTCAAAGAAGTGCTCCAGCAGGAACACCTGCAGCACCTCTTCCCCGGATTCTGCTTGGCATCCATCGACCCAGTGGGATGCTGTGCGGTGTAGGCGGCATGCCCACTCGGTATATGAGTCTCCAGTCTGCTTGCTCGTCTCTCAGAACCGCCTCCGGTGTGACGGCATACCTGGCCAAAAGTGCTTCTTTTACCAGTCCATAGTTCATAATATCCTTGACAAAATGGTAACCCATTCCTCTGTGGGCACCCGGTGTAGGGCACATTGCCGTTCAAAATCAATCTCCCCTTCAGTTTCAATGAAGTTCTTAAAAGCAGCAAAATGTATCTTTCTCCTTTCAGTTGGTGCTGTTGTGACTTCTGCTGCTGCAGAACGTCTTTGCCGTAGCCAATTTGCGTCCACAGCAGCTATAATTCGGTCTATGATCTCCGGTGGAGGGTTAGGACCATAGTGTGCCAGTCTTAGTTTGACAGCCCGATCAAAATTTGCCTCCTCCGGGGTCCTGTCTGTTACGCTGGGCCTTTGCGGTAAGTTGGGTCTTTACGCTCCATTCATTTGGACAAGTTCTGTGATCACGTCCATCTTCTTATGGTTGCTGGCTGGTCTGCCACGGTTCTCCATTAGTCCTTGTAGCTGTCCTTTAAGGCCTTGTACACACGACCGAACATGTCCGCTGAAACTGGTCCGTCAGACCAGTTTCCGCGGACATGTTCGGTCGTGTGTAGGGCCGACTGGACAATTTTCCGGCCTAGCGGACAGGTTTCCAGCGGACAAAAGTTTCTTAGCATGCTAAGAAACTTGTCCGCTGGAAGCCTGTCCGTCCGATATGTCCGCTGGTTAGTACCGAAATCTCCCTCATGCGCCAAATGGATTTGACGCATGCGTGGAAGCATTTTACTTCCTGGTTTGCAGACGTGGCAGCGTCTAAACGTCACCGCCACGTCATCGCGCTGCCTGTCCGCTGGGATTTCGGTTTGATGGTGTGTACAGCCATCTGACCAAAATCTCCTAACGGACATGTCCGATGAAAACGGTCCGCGGACCGTTTTCATCGGACATGTCCGGTGGTGTGTACGAGGCCTAAGTGATGGAATTATCCCGCTGCTAGCCACCAATTGTAATGGAACCCCAAATGGGACAGGGGTTAAATCCGTTCATGATATTCCATTCCATCCAAGACAGCTTATCGACACTCCAACCAACAGGACCCGATCCATCCCATTTCCCAGAATAAGACGAGACACACAGCTCTGTGCTTTCTGGTTTCAAAATGAATGACAACTTTAATGGTTTCTTAGCTTGCTTATATGCAGTACAACAGGTTACAGAAATCACAGGAACAATCAAACTCTCCACCCCCCCTCATCACACCATGGGGGGGGCTTCAATCACATTCTTTTACATAATGATATTCAGAGTTAATTATCCCCCAGACGTTACGTCTCCGACAAGTACATTCCACACATAAACAGTATACATAATGAGAGGTCTAGGAGCCAGGCTGACTCTCAGTTTCAATCCACAGAAGCAGTCTTAGCATCTCAACAGCCTCACACAATGGAAGGCCTTTCAAGAGCCAGGCTCATTTAACGTGTCACTAGCCAGGGCTAATCATTGAAAAGAGTCATTATTGACCGGTAGGGTCACAATATTCTTTACAGACATTAAGGAATGTATGGTAGATTACTGTCCATGTTAAAACAATCCAATATATGTCTCTTCATTTCCTGGCTCAATCTGTGCCCACAAGGGACTCCTGTTACAGTCTCCAATACACCAGAAATTACTTTGATATCTATTTTACCCGACTCTTTTAAATGTATTAAAAAAAGTCTCCTTAGGCATTGGCTGGCAGAGGCAAGAACGGTTATACCATGCCATTGGAAAAAGGCACATGCTTCACCTCTGATTAAGTGGGTTGTAGAGATGGACCATATTGAGAGGATGGAGTCGCTTTTGTCATAAGAATTGGATATATATGAACAATGCCATAAAAATTGGCTCTCTTGGAAGTTGTAAAGGGAGTCACCTGAAATGTGAAATATTTTTGTGGGATAATTGCAAGACCTGAATTTGGTCTAACATGGGGCTGTGTAAAACATTGTCTGGTTGTCCATCCCTGGTTGCCCCAATTTATTATACTTCCCCCCTTCTCTTTTTTCTTTTTCCCTTTTTTTTCCTCTCTCGTTTCTATGTGCTCTGTCACTTACACCCCTTCAGGAGTTCATGATTGATGATAGGGATTAGTGTACCATGGACTACAATCTTTGTCTGTATTATAAGGCTACGATATGTAAATTCTCCGCCCAAGCCCAACAATCAGCGCAGTCCGGTACATTATTTTTTTTTGCTATAGATACAGTATGTTCCTGCACCAGTCCACTTTCTTTATCAGCATTAATATTAGCTCCTGTCACACATGTGTAATGGTTCCCGTGGGGTATGTATATATCATATGTTTTATATATATCATATACACTTTTATGCTTCAGTACACTTTACAATTTTTTCTGGTATGTGTATATTACTTTTGTATTACAATTTCGTATGGAAATGTTTTTCAATAAACTTAGATTGAACAGAAAAGTAAAAAAAAAAAATAGTATACTGTACCTGCAAATTATGTGATGCTGGAATATGGTGCTGCTGATGCTGTTTGTTAGAATCATACTGTTATGTAACATTACATATTGCTTAAAGCATTGATCCCCAACCACTCCAGCACCAGGGACTGGCCTCGCCAAAGACAACCCCTCCACAGATCGAGGGGGTGTAGGGGATGGGTGCGGTGAAGGTGGAAGAGTGTTGCCCAATTCTCACCTGTTGTAGCATAGAACTTGCATATCACAAGCCGAAGGAGCAAAGAGGCGAAATAGAGGTAGGGGCAGAAAGCGAGGCATGACCTTGGCATGGAGACCAGAGGAACAATAAGGCGGAATAACCACAGGGGGTGGGGAAGGGGATGCGCTGACCAAACAAGAGGCAGAGTCCAGGCAGAAAAGCAAACGGCCACAAATACAAATCAAGCCTCACTTTCTCCCCCGCTGCCCACCCCCCTGCTGCATGGCCTCAACGGTCTACAGACTGGCAGCAGTCCACAGCCCTTTTCCCCAATGAACACTTGTTTTTAAATAATTGTTTTTGCATTGGCATATATCGATCGGGACAATGCCAGGCCATCATGTTGCTCCCTCCTCTCCCCTGCAGCCACCACTAACTGACATGGGGGAGCTGGATCCTGTGGCTGGCCTGGAGAGGGCTGAGGATAGGTAAGTTTTTCCAGTTGTAAGGGCCTGGACCTAAACCCAGGACTTCTGCTGTGTCTGACAGTAACTCTTCTTGCTGTGCCCCTGTATAAATCATTAGTAAGACCTCATCTGGAATATGCAGTTCAGTTTTGGGCACCAGTTCTCAAAAAGGATATCGGAGAACTGGAAAAAGTGCAGAGAAGAGCAACCAAACTGATAAGAGGCATGGAGGAGCTCAGCTATGAGGAAAGATTAGAAGAACTAAATCTATTCACTCTTGAGAAGAGGAGAATTAGGGGGGATATGATCAACATGTACAAATATATAAGAGGTCCATACAGTGAACTTGGTGTTGAGTTATTCACTTTACGGTCAACACTGAGGACAAGGGGGCACTCTTTACGTCTAGAGGAAAAGAGATTTCACCTCCAAATACGGAAAGGTTTTTTCACAGTAAGAGCTGTGAAAATGTGGAACAGACTCCCTCCAGAGGTGGTTCTGGCCAGCTCAGTAGATTGCTTTAAGAAAGGCCTGGATTCTTTCCTAAATGTACATAAAATAACTGAGTACTAAGATTTGTAGGTAAAGTTGATCCAGGGTAAATCCGATTGCCTCTCGGGGGATCAGGAAGGAATTTTTTCCCCTGCTGTAGCAAATTGGATCATGCTCTGCTGGGGTTTTTTGCCTTCCTCTGGATCAACTGTGGGTATGGAGTTGGGTGTATGGGATTGTATTGTGTTTTTTATTTTGTTTGTTTATTTTTTTGTGGTTGAACTGGATGGACTTGTGTCTTTTTTCAACCTGACTAACTATGTAACTATGTAACTATGTAACTATGTGCCACCTGAAATCCTGGACAGCTCCCTGCCTGATTGCGTGGACAATAACATTGCTTATGTCTTGCTTCATGTGAACCTTGAACTCTTTGCTCCTTCCATGAACTTCCTGATTTAAGCCATGTCTCTTGCACGTCCTGTTTGTCAGATTATTGTGCTCTCTCTAGCTGATATCTCATTCTAGTCACTCCTGTTGCCATCCGTATCTTCCCTATGTTACTAACCTTTGGCCTGTTTCTCCAACTGTGCTTCTGCTTGACCCCAACCTGCAGCCATTTGTTACTGACCTTTGACTTGTTTACTGACTATGCTTCCACTTGATCCCTACTTGCTATATCTGCTACTGGACCACAGCTTCCTCACCTTCTACCAAAATCCTAACACCCAGCAAAATCCATCTTTACCATCAGGAGCTCAGGCGAATACTGGTTAGTACTTACCTCAGGTGAGTCTGCATCATCAGCCAGGGTGACCTGCTTGTTCACTTATCCAGCTGGTCGGTGAGAGCCTCTCTACCACTATAGCTACTGGTCTCCAAACCTGACCCCTGACTGTGACAGAAGGCTAGTTAGGTTAAGCCTGGAATTCTACTTTAATGGCCTCTATGGAGGTTTCTAAGTATTTGAGATAGGCAGACTTTTGGTATTACAATGTCCATTGACGTGATCTAGACACTGCCAGTTAAGAATGGCTAATTCAGTGGCCACAAGTCCTGTAAATTTGGAGGCATTTCTGTTGCAGCTGCATAATCAGAATAATGACATGCTTCTGTGTTTTGCTCCTGTAGAGAGTATATTCTACTGTCTCATTAAAATGTTCAGGTGCCTTTGTACTAACTATATCAATCCTTTGCAGCTGTAGCTCTACACTTACATTATCCCCAGAGTAGTTTGAGCACTCTCATGAGTAATAAAAAGAAGTAAATTATATTTCTGACCTTTTTACCATTGCTTATAAGAATCAGCTCATTTCCAACTTAAAACACTAACACTGTGGTGGAAGGTTTAATTTTCACAGTACTGAGTAGTGGAATTACTGTTGCAACTGGTATCCTATTAGCTTCTGCTCCACTATTTTGCTTGAATTTATATAAAACAAACCTTTATGGAGTCTGCCATTACTGATCTCTCCCTCTGAAACTATTAGTTGCCTGGCTATTATGCTGACCTCTTTGGTTTTATATATTTAAGTCAGTGTTCCTTCTGAACTTCTGGGGTTATGCTGACTTGACTTGATTTGGCTTATTCTGTGTCAGTGACTCAGAATGTATTGAAGTGGGTCAGAAAAATACTAGCCAGATAACGAGAAGTTTCAAAAGGATATCAGTCAGTAATAGCAACTATATATTTCTTTCATAAAAACAGCAAATAAAAACTAAAAAGTGGGCACAAGGAGGGGATCATCAGTACATAATTTAGACCACAAAATGGCAGCTCACAAACTCAAGAACCGGATGATTCACAAACCAAATACATAGGCCCGGATTCACATACATTGGCGCATATTTATGCCAGCGTAGCATATCTTTTTTACACTATGCCGAACCAGTGCAGAGAGGCAAGCACAGTATTCACAAAGCACTCGCCTCCCAAACTGGGTTTCCTCTGCGTAAGCCGGCATAGGTGGAAGTGGGCATGAGACATGCTAATGAGGCGTGACCCCGTGCTAATGATGGGCTGAGTGCCAGACAAGTACTTAAAATGAACGGCGCATGCGCCGTCCCGTGGACGCATCCCAGTACGCATGCTCAGAATCACGTCGGAACTACTCCCTGTAGGGGGTTAGCTCAGTAGCGGGGTGTGTGACCCCTTGGATGGGTTCACTACACACTGAATTTATACAGACAGGCACTCGAAGACGGTTGAAAACAAAGATTTTGGTTTATTCTTCCATCTTGCTGGAAACAAGTGCAAGCATCCAAAACAGCATAAACAAAATGAAACATAAAATAAACCCTGGCCACTTGGGGCGTCTATCTTCCACACAGGAACCTATCTATGGAGTCTAGCACAGCCTACTGCTGGGTAGACAGTGCTGGTCATACAGCAGAAAAACAATAGTCTTTTGATTTTTATCACACAGAAAAATCAATCCTCTCCTCACCTCCTCAGAAGACTTTCAGTACTGCTCTCTTTCACTCAGAAAGCCTCAGCATGATGCAGCAATTCAGTGGTAATCCTCTGGATTACTTATAGAGGCCTTAATTGCCTCATTCTGAACAGCTGAAGTCTTCCAACGCCCTTAGACCATTTCTGGCTACTTTTCAGCCGATGCCTAATAGCAATTGGTGTATTGTCTAAACAAGGCAGAAATGTATGTCCCGTCTGTGACAACACCCACAGATTTCCCTGACTTCCTGTCGCATCCCTAAGATACGACGGATCACTGCCTACGACGTGAACGTAACCTACGCCTAGCCCTATTCACGTACTACGTAAACTACGTAAAATACGACGGCTGTGTTCCCTGGTGCAGCCATTTGCATGGATGCTGCTGACTTACACCTGCTTTATGGGGCATAACTTTACGTCGGACGTACGACTTACGCAAACAGCGTATATTATGTGCCGGGCGCAAGTACGTTCGTAAATCGGCTAATCTCCCTCATTTGCATATGTGAATAGAAAATCAATGGGAGCGCCACCTAAGTCCAGCGTAAATATGCGCCCACAATACGCCAGCATAGGAAAGTTACGTTGGTCGGATTAATCCTATTTTCAGGCGTATCTAGTTCTGTGGGCACGGCGCACAGATACAACGGCTCATATTTACACTTACCCCGCGTATCTCGAGATACGTCGGTGTAAGTGCTTTGTGAATCTGGGCCATAGAGTGCCTATTTTGCAAGTGAAAACAGCGGGAGACAAGAATATAATAAATATACAACAAAAGTGCAGCGCTAGATAATAAACAGTGTAAACCATATGTTACAATAATTATTTGTGATGGTGAATACTTAAAGTTCAAATAAATAAAAATGGCAATGACATAAAAGTATTAAAAATTGTGCTAAATAGTCCTTGAATCAGATACAATCCCAATGAAGGTGCAATAAAATCCATAAACGTGAGTGTCCAATAAAGAAATTTGCAGTGTATCAACCAGGATAATGTCATCCAATTCATGTGATGCCCGCTACCTAAGGTAGAAATGAAGGCTTACCGAAAAGCCTGCGATCACCCTTGTTCAGGGGGGTCAGACAAGGCTCTATAGAGTGATGGTCCTCACTGGAGCGTTGGAATCTCCTTCCACAAACGATCAGCTGGCAGATGATAAATGCGTGATCACAAACACACTAACAGGAGGCAATCCATGCACATCAATGGGCATCTCCCAGTCTTTTTAAACTAGACCTTAGAAGTCCACTCCGACCATATTTTAAAGGAACACTAAAGGTTCGTTTTTTATTAGATCAATTGATTGCTGTAAGCAAGAGCATTTAAATATCACTTACCTAGTTTTTCCTTTTGACCTCCAAAATACAGTAATCCAGGTTTGAAAATGCCATTTCCTGTCTCTCCTCTTCTTGCTTTCCACCAGCATCTGAGCCGTTTTGCATGGTGGAAAGCAGAATGTGCCCACCCCCTCCCTATGACTACAGCCCTGCGTGAAGATGCTCTCTTATCCCTCACAGGCATGGAGGCTAAGCCTAATGGGAACTGTAGTTCCCATTAGGCCGTGATGTAGCAAGAATGAATGCGCACTGCAAACCAGGAAGTCAGTGAGAATAATGATTCAGGAGTGACGGAGGTGAATAAAACAGCTAGATTTCAACAGGTATCAAACTAGTCATAATGCAAAACATTACTTTTTACTTTATCAGCTACTGTCAGACTTTAATTTAAGAGGAACATATTTTGTCTTTACAACCCCTTTAATCCTGCAGAGGTTGGAAGAAAACTCAGCTTTCTTCCAACCCCTGCAGAATTTAAATATGGTGCATGGTTTGCCTCCTGTTAGTGTGTTTGTGATCACGCATTTATCATCTGCCAGCTAATCGTTTGTGAAAAGGAGATTCCAACGCTCCAGTGAGGACCATGACTCTATTGAGCCTTGTCTGACCCCCCTGAACAAGGGCTGTCGCAGGATTTTCGGTAAGCCTTCATTTCTACCTTAGGTGGTGGGCATCACATGAATTGAATGACATTATCCTGGTTGATACACTGCAAATTTCTTTATTGGACACTCACATTTATGGATTTTATTGCACCTTCAATGGAATTGTATCATTGGACTATTTAGCACAATTTTTAATACTTTTATGTCATTGCCATTTTTATGTTTTGAACTTTAAGTATTCACCATCACAAATAATGGTTTACACTGTTTATTATCCAGCACTGCACTTTTGTTGTGTATTGTTTGCTGTGCCCCATATCAAGGTTATAGTGCTTAGGGGCAGGATATCTGTCACTGATTTTTTTTTTTTTTTTTTCAACATTCATTTTTCTCACTTAATTTTCACTTAGCGCCAATTTTCCTTTGTTATAAGAATATAATAAAGGATAAACCAATCCATAGTTTATTGCACTGATTAAAGATTAGCAGACTGAATCCCAGTGGGGATCATATTTGCATGCCCAGGAGCAGGTAGGTAGGTTGTGAGTGACTCACAATCTTGTTCCAGTGATTAGGCCCAAGGCTGGTGTCAGTGCCTGCAGAGCACCGCTGGGGGAAGGTGGAAGGAAGCTGCCTAGGGACACAAGTGCAAAGGTGTCATGGCTATGAGCAGGGCCAGATTAAGAACATCATGGGCCTGGTGCTGAGGATTTTGGTGGGGCCTTTTAGGCTGCATTCACACCTCCGCGACAAGTAACGCCGCGTACGCGGCGTATTTTCCCGCGAATAGTGTAACTTTTTTTTTACAAATTCTTCCTATTGCTTTGTATGGCCGAACGCCAATGCCGCCTGAAAAAAAGGGTCCGGGACTTTTTTTCATGCCGCAGGTGTACGGCGTCTATGAGATGTGAACCAGGAGAGGAGTGTGGAGGGTATGACAGTGGGCACTATGTATAGGAGAGGGGTGTGTAGGGTATGACAGTGAGCAGTAAGTACAGGAGAGGAGTGTGAAGGGTGCGACAGTGGGCACTAAGTACAGGAGAGAAGTGTATGACAGCAGGCACTATGTACAGGAGAGGAGTGTGAAGGGTATGACAGTGGGTGCTATGTATAGGAGAGGAGTGTGGAGGGTATGACAGTGGGCACTATGTACAGGAGAGGAGTGTGTAGGGTATGACAGTGGGTACTATGTATAGGAGAGAAGTGTGGAGAGTATGACAGTGGGCACTATGTACAGGAGAGGAGTGTGGAGAGTATGACAGTGAGCACTATGTACAGGAGTGGAAGGATATTTAGGGACTGAGTAGTGGTTAAGCGGGTCATACATGGATTGAAATTACGCCAATTATGCAGAGACCAGCCATAGTCAATCTATGTATGGGCTAGCTGGTTTTACACAAGTCAATCTATCAACTTGAGTACAACCAGCCTGTTTTTTTTTTCTTAAAACAATCAGTGCTGCCAGCTAAAGTTAGCAACACTGATCATTGTACGCACTGGCAGAACACAATAACACTGCAGGAGTGATTCCCCCATCCACAGGTCAGCAGGTGAGAGGGTGTGTGGGGACAGGCTGGGGAGAGATACTAGTCAGTGGCCGGGTAGGCACTGGTAGTATCAGAGCCAGATACAGACAGGTTACATACGCCACGATCGTTAGAGCGAGAACAATAATTCTAGTACTAGACCTCCTCTGTAACTCTAAACATGTAACCTAAAAAAATGTAAAGCATCGCTTAGGATACCAAAAAAAAATGTGCTAACTTAACTAACTAACTGTTTTTTTAATGAATGAAACATTTTTTTCCAAAAAAACATGTTTGAAAAATTGCTGCGCAAATACCATGCTACCGTGCATTTTTTGGTTCAATAATATAGAGGATGTTGGTACTGCAAACAAGGCAACAATCTTTTTACGCAAAGGGGTTGATTCACTAATGGAAAATGTACTGCACACTTTTCAATTGCAGTTTTACAAATTTTCCTCAGAGCTTAAAGCGGACCTTGAGTAATGTTTTCAACTTTCCATCTATTAAATCTTCCTTGTTGTTTTTTTTCTACCAGTAAATACCTTATACAGCCCACTTCCTGTTAATCGTTAAAAAAATCGTGATCTCGATTCAACCCCCCTGACGATCTTCAATGCAGAGTTTGCTGATTCTTTCATATAACAAGTGGAGAGACTTTCAGCTATCAAAAGAAAATATCTGGGCAGTCTGCCAAGTTTTTAACAGGAAACATTGTAACTGACACTTCCTTCTTAGATCAAAGGGATACACTTCTGTGTGTAAAGAACAAATCTGGGCAGTCTGCCAAGTTTGTAAACAAAATGAAACATTGTAACTAACTAACATTGTAACTAAATTTAACCACTTAAAGTCCAACACTTGTTTCTTAAGTTAGAAAGCAATATTATTTGCTAGAAAATTACTTGGAACTGCCAAACATTATATATATTTTAGCAGAGACTCTAGGGAATACAATGGCTATTGCTGCAATATTTTATGTCACACTGCATTTTCCCACTTCAATGAATAATAAAAACCATAAAAACAAAACAGTGAAGTTAGCCCATTTTTTTTGTTTTTGTTGTTTTAATGTGAAAGATGATGTTACGCCGCAACAATCGTGAGAGAATCGTGATCTATCTTCTAAGCAAAAAAATTGCAATTCTCATTTTAGCCAGAATCGTGCAGCTCTGTACCGTGCAACATAAAAAGTGCAAAGACCACCATAGAGTAATTTTCTAGCAAAAAACAAATGATGATTTTTACATGTAGTAGAGAAGTGTCAGAATTGGCCTGGGTGGCAAGGGGTTAATTACCATGAGTAATATACAAATAAATATTATAAGCACTGTGATCCTATCAGTCTGCTGTAGTGTGTCAGCTTGTATTTATATTGGCCGCTCTGAATGTAGCTCCTAACAGGCTGTGCAAGCAGGCCCGTATCTCCGGAACCATAAATGATAACCGTCCCATATTTTAACCAGTTGTGGGGTAGCTCTTCCCATGCCTACCCCCACATGTGGGGTTTCTGTGACCTCTGGTCATCGAGCTACAACCCCCCAAATTCGATCTTAAAAAAAAAAAATCTAAAAAAAAAAAAAAAAAAAAAAAAAAAATTTTTTTTTTTTTGGCAAATGGGCCTATCTTGAGAAAGGGGCCTGGAGCTGCAGCTCCATCAGCCCCATTGTTAATCCGGCCCTGGCTATGAGGCCAGAGGATGTGAGCGCCTGCTGGGGCGAACTTCCACAGATGGACCACAGGGAAGTGGATGGGCCACAGCTGGGAAGCCAGAAGATGTCAGCCCTTGCCAGAGCGAATCACAGCTGCTAGAGTACAGGGGATGCGGGCAACAGTCCGAAAGTGATGTGATATCCTCACTCTGGCTGGTGTTCTGTCAAAATAGCCAACTCATCAAAATCTCCAACCACATAACTTACGGTTATTCTCCAGCTTCAGTAATTGCAGATTTGGATGAGTTGGCTGTTTTGTCACAATACCGGCAGCATATAAAGTACGATAGAGGACAAGTTGGCTCTTTTGACAGAACAGCGGCTAAGGAGGACAGGCCATGTTGTTAGTTACTAACGGGCGGACTAACAATGTCCGCTCATTACGTCATGTACCGTACTGTATACGTTGCCGGTGTTGTGTCAAAACAACAAACTCGTCAAAATCTGCAATTACTGATGCTGAAGAGTCTGTGACATGGTTAGAGATTTCGACGAGTTAGCTGTTTTGACAAGAACACCATAACCTGGGAGTGAAGCTGGTGTCCAAGCTGGACAAGGACAAGCCGGACTTTATGACAACATGTTTCGGGGCACGCTTTTGGCATGTTTTCTAATGGAAGCCGGATATGATTCCTTGCGGCTTCACAGCTTGCCTTCCACTGCGCATTTTGAATAGACCTGCAGCATCCTGGGACCTTCAGGAAATACCTGCATAGAGCAATTTTTTTTTGTGGTTGCCCTAAGAGACAAGGCTCGTTGGAGGGCAATGCGGTCATCAAATCAGATCACATAGTACTCTCTGTACAGCTTTCACATCAGACTCGGTCTGAGGTCAGATGTCAGATCCCCTCTATATATGCTCTAATGATGGGAAGTGACACACATACAGGGGAAACCATATCACCAAATGCATTAACTCCTACATTCCCCAGCCAAATATTAAAGTAATATGGTTTAACAGCCATACCACAATATAGAGTAGGCACCTGTCTAATTGGTTAGCTAGAATACGTGGTATAGCCTATACCATTTCAATCTATTCAAAACTTTCTCTATAGTCATAATTAGGGATGAGCCGAACACCCCCCCCCCCGTTCGGTTCACACCAGAACCTTCAAACAGACCGAACGTTCGCGCAAACATTTAGAACCCCATTGACGTTTATGGGACTCGAACGTTCGAATTCAAAAGTGCTAATTTTAAAGCCTAATATGCAAGTTATTGTCGTAAAACGTCTTTGAGAACCCGGGTCTTGCCCCAGGGAACATGTATCAATGGTATCAATGGAAAAAAGTTTAAAAAACTGTAGTTTTTTCAGGAGCAGGACTCCTGAAAAAACGACCGTTTTTAAAACTTTTTTTCCATTGATACATGTTCCCTCGGGCAAGACCCGGGTTCTCAAAGACGGTTTCACAGGAAAACTATAGACACCCAGCAGGTACAATATTTAAAGGAATTTTTCATTTTTTTTTTTTATTTAAGCATCATTAAAATCACTGCTCCTGCATATTGTACCTGCTGGGTGTCTGTAGTATGCCTGTGATAACGTCTTTAAATAGCACAATCACCTGCCTGCCAGTAAATTAGGAAGAACTGATCTAGCTAAGCCATACAGTGTATAAATATATGTACAACACCTGGGATGTATATATATCCTCTACACACTGTAACATTAACTGACTAGCCAGCCTGCCTGCCTGGCTCTATCTACCTGCAAAAAAAATACACTCTCTCTGTCTCTCTCTGCTGCAACACACTACAGGCGGCAGGCGGCCTTTTGTAGTGTGGGGCGTGTACTAAACCCCCTGAGCCATAATTGGCCAAAGCCACCCTGGCTTTGGCCAACTATGGCTCTCGGTTTTTTGCGCACTGTGATTGGCCAAGCATGCGGGTCATAGTGCATGCTTGGCCAATCATCAGCGCGCAATGCAGCAGTGAATTATGGGCCGTGGCGCGTCACCCGTTTTGTTCGTAATTCGATGAACGATCGAACATACGATGTTCGAGTCGAACATACGTTCGACTCGAACACGAAGCTCATCCCTAGTCATAATATATAACTTACAAACAACTTGCAAAGTCACCCACAACTTTCACCCCAGCTATATCACGAACCTAGTCTCACAATACCAACCAAATCGTTCTCTTCATTCCTCCCAAGAGCTCCTGCTCTCCAGCTTCCTTGTCATCCCCTTTCCACTTCACCTGAGCCTCTCCCATTACCTGGAACTCCCTACCACAATCTGTTTGGCTATCTCCTACTCCCACTTTTAGGCAATCCCTGAAAACCTCTCTCTTCAGAAAGGCCTACGGCCTACCCTGCCCCCATCAGTTATTGCCTTTTGTATCTCTGGACCCTCCCTCTTAGATTTTAAGCAGGGCCCAATTCATCTCTAATGATTTACTGCTGCCAACTATCGAGTGTTTGTGCTCCCTCTGCTTGTTACCTTCCCTGGTGGATGGAGCCGAAGTATAGTGTTGACCCATTCAGCTGAAGTTCACAGCTGCAGTACAGTGTTCTAAATTATGTTCTGTCTCAGGCTACACAATTATCACATGCAATTTAGCTGCCAGGTACTAGTGTAGCCAATCAGCTTCTAACTTCAGCATGTTCAATTAAGCTTTGACAAAAAAAGCTGGAAGCTGATTGGTTTCTATGCAGAGCTGCACCAGATTTTGCACTTTCCAGTTTTAGTAAATCAACCCCAAAGTTTGAGTCTTAAACCATATGATGCATGCACTGAACAATTGCTTTTAGGACTGTTGCACATTCATATTCTAACAGTTTCTTGTAATATGCTGCCAGTCTTTAGTAATATCCTATATTATGAGGCAATAAATAACCGGCAGCTGCAAAAATGAGTGGTGATTTGGATATCATGTTACCAGACAAGGTAAAAAACAGCTACTGAACATCATTAAAAACAGCCTTCATAAACTGATTAAAAACATAAAATTTGATTACAAAACTGTTTTCCATAATACATGGCTTTACTTTTTCAGTCCTATAACGAGTAAGCAAAAATCATTAAAATACTGCCTACTTAGACACACATTTCCATACAGAAGTCTGCATCCACCTTCTACTGTGGTGTGTTTGTTTTTCCTACCTCAAAATGTTGGAGTTTGCAGTTTATCTGTCATACCTTGAATCCCTTGTACATAGGGACAACCATCAGTCACCTCCCCCAGTCAGTCCCCTCCCCCACAGTAAGAATCACCTAGCAGGGTACACATTTAACCCCTCCCTCACCCTCTAGTGTTAACCCCTTCAATGCCAGTCACATTTATACAGTAATTAGTGCATATTTATAGCACTGATCGCAGTATAAATGTGAATGGTGTCAAAAGTGTCCGATGTGTCCGCCATAATGTTGCAGTTCCAATAAAAATCGCAGATCGCCGCCATTACTAGTAACAAAAATTATAAAAAATAATAATTCTGTCCCCTATTTTGTAGGCGCTATAACTTTTGTGCAAACCAGTCGCTTATTTTTTTTTACCAAAAATATGTAGAAGAATACGTATCGGCCTAGACTGAGAATTTTTTTTTTTTAAATTGGGCTATTTATTATAGCAACAAGTAAAAAATATAAAAACAATTTTCAAAATTGTCGCTCTTTTTTTGTTTATAGCGGAAAAAAAAACGCAGAGGTGATCAAATACCACCAAAAGAAAGCTCTATTTGTGGGAAAAAAAGGACGTCAATTTTGTTTGGGAGCCACATCGCACGACCGCGCAATTGTTAAAGCGACGCATTGCCGGAACCTGAAATTTCACCTGGGCAGGAGGGGGGTATATGCGCCCAGTAAGCAAGTCGTTAAAGCTGAATACCAGCTAAGGATATTTTTGATTAGTTATAATTGGTCCAGCTTGGTCCAATTTAAATATGCATATACAAAATCTAAGGTTGCCACACCATCCCATACACAGCTTCTGTAGCCGATTAAGGTGGTAATTAAACTCACATGGTGCTTTACCTGCATTGAATGAGTCTCAGAACTTGTGTAATTAATATGTGTCCTGGATTAAAGGGATGATACGGTAACGCTAACCAAACCTGGTCAATCCATCTGAAAGTTTGAAATCACAGTAGTAGACACTGCTACTCTAGGAATAGCCACTAGCTTCCAGGTACTGTGCTGAGCAGCTGCACAGCCACCATTGAGAGACTGCTTTGCATTTTCTCAATGAATGCAAATCATTCTCTGATTGGACCTCTCAACCTTGTCCAGTCTGAAAATGCTTTGAATGCATATCAGGCCCCGTACACACGAGAGGATCTATCCGCTGGAATTGATCTGCGGATCAGTTCCAGCGGATAGATCCGCTGGTGTGTACATCCCAGCGGATCTTTTTCCGCTGATTTTTTTCGACCCGACCGATTTCCAGCAGATGAAAATTTCTTAGCATGCTAAGAAATCTATCCGCTGGAATCGGCTTCAGCGGATCGATCCGGTGGTCTGTACAGACTCACCGGATCGATCCGTCCGATTCCCTCCCTCGCATGCATCGTAATGATTCGACGCATGCGTGGGTATCCATATATGACAGCGTCGCGCACGTTGCCGCGTCATCAACCCGGCGACGGCGCGACACGTCATCGCGATGGGATTTCGGCACAGATTTCGATTCGATGGTGAGTACACTCCATCGGATCCAAATCCGCGGAAATCCTCGAGAGGATTTATCCGCGGATACGGTCCGGCGGACCGTATCCGCGGATCAATCCTCTCGTCTGTACCCGGCATCACTTTCTCGATAGCAACCGTGCCAAGAAGAGTGGTGGCTACTACGGTGATTTCCAGTTTCCAGGGACATAGGCAAGGTAAGGTACATGGACCAATGTAACTATGTAAAAATATCCATAGCTGGAATTCTTCTTTAACAATTTTACTGCCAGATCCGTACGGCGTACAGACCTACATCTCTGCTTCCAGCTGGCCAGGTCCGTGCGCCATACGAACCCACCTACATTTCTCCTCTGCTATAGGCTCCTGGTCACTTCACTGCTAAACATTTTTGCTATGAGTTCATGGTCAGACTCTGCTGAACAAAATAATAGCTCTGATCAGTGGCTAACAAGCCGCTGATCAGAGCTATTCACCTATAATGACACTCCCCTCCCAACCACTCATCTCTCTACTTCTAACCCACTGCTTTCTAGCCCCCTACACTGCCTAAAATTCCTGTGCTGCCTCCCAGCCCCCCTCCATTGTCCTCTGCCTTCACAACCACACCAATCCCTCTGCACCAATTCTCACCCACAGTTAGTGCACCGCCCCCCCACCAGCACATATCTCCATGGATCTGATGCAATTGCTGGCTCCCCCCCCCCCCCCCGCTGCCTCTCCCACTGGCAATCCTGAGCTCTTCCCCCGCTGGGACCCCCCTTCAGTGTCCCCCCCTGGTGGCACATCCATGCCGCTCTGCTACATGGCTTTCCCTCCACCCCCTCCCGCCAGCTGCAGCCTGTGTTCGTATCATGCTCCATATTTGTTGACAAATGCGCTGCCCCCTTGCATTACACGCAATTGCGGAGCCTTTGCTGCATCTCCTTAGACTTGAATTTGTAGCATTCAGAAGGTGGCATCACTACAAGTCAGGTTAACTGTGCCATGGGCGTGAAGCATCGTGACCGCAGCATTTAAACAATCCCCCCGCCACTGCCAATTGCAACTTATGGGGGTGGTTGGCGGGCAGCAGAAATGCAGCTCAATCATGCAATTTCCTGACCCCCAGCTGAAAATGTAAACAAGACCTAAGGATTCGCTCATGGGTGCCATACTACAGTGAGGCTGCGTTTAGCTTCACAGGGATGCATAGGTGTTCTGTGCATCCCCATGCAGGCCACCTCATTAATATCAATTGGGACACAGTAGCTACACGGGAATGCATTCTGTGCATTCCTGTGCAGGCAATCCCATTCATATCAATTGGGTTGCAGCAGCTGCATGGACACAACCACTGTTCCCAACTTGAAATAGAGAATGCTTATGAAAAGCGCTTAGGAGGAGAAGGTAGCAGAAAGTGAGTGATGGCATTAAACCATCAAAAACAGGTACCAATTAAGAGTCTTGTGGTCATAAAAGTATGATGGGATTATAGGAAGACCATATGATGCAGCAGCAATCCTGATGTACTTGAATTCCAGGGGGGGCACTTTAAGAGATAGGCAGCCGCCATGCCCCTTGCTTTCCACTTGGTGACATCTCGACTGTCTTCTTGTCATTTTGCCACTGAGCTCCGGATACCACAGGCACAGCTGGGAACAGAGGACGACCCAGAACACAGCTTTCCACCCGGGCGGTTTCCACATATTGTGGCTCATAGTTTTAAATGCCTGTTACCTTCGCCATCCTTTGAGTTTATTACTTTTATTAAATGTGGTGCAATAATCTATTACTGCACTTATATTGGCGCTTCTTTTGTCCTCTCCACTGTATCCAACTTTGACATCCATGTGGGTGCATGTCACTGAACTCACACTGTCTGCATTTGGGGCCATACACCTATACCCACACAGATGTCAGATTTGTCCTTGCAGCTGCTGCGTTCCAACTGACACGAATAGGACTGCCTGAACAGGGATGCACAGAACACCTATGCATTCCCATGCCGGTAAACACGGCCCTTCATTTGTGTACACTTTAGTATACCCCATGTGAACGAGGCCTTAGTAGGAATTTGGCAAAAGTTTTGTAAGTTATGCTGTGTTTATGTGTGCAACTAGAGATTTTAGTGTTTTTTTATGAAAATATCGATTTGATAAACATTTGTGCAAATATTGTATGGACTTAAAAATCAGTAGAACCTTCTTTTTATTCTGCTGGTCATGTGATTTTTGAAAATATATGGTTTGGGGTGACTTTTACAAACTCTGAAAGCTGTAAGTGAAAAATGAAAACCTCCAGGTTTTTTTAAACATATAAAATTTTCACCATTTTGCAAAAAGGCACAATTTAACCACTTAAGACCCGGACCATTATGCAGGTTAATGACCTTGCCCCTTTTTGCGATTCGGCACTGCGTCGCTTTAACTGACAATTGCGCGGTCGTGCAACGTGGCTCCCAAACAAACTTGGCGTCCTTTTTTTCCCACAAATAGAGCTTTCTTTTGGTGGTATTTGATCACCTCTGGGTTTTTTGCGCTATAAACAAAAATAGAGCGACAATTTTGAAAAAAAATCAATATTTTTTACTTTTTGCTATAATAAATATCCCTCAAAAATATATAAAAAAAGTTTTTTTCCTCAGTTTAGGCCGAATTCTTCTACCTATTTTTCGTTAAAAAAAATCGCAATAAGTGTTTATCGATGGTTTGGGCAAAATTTATAGCGTTTACAAAATAGGGGATAGTTTTATTGCATTTTTATTAATATATATATTTTTTACTACTAATGGCGGTGATCAGCGATTTTTTTTGTGACTGCGACATTATGGCGGACACATCGGACAATTTTGACACATTTCTGGGACCATTGTCATTTTCACAGCAAAAGGTGCTATAAAAATGCACTGTTTACTGTGAAAATGACAATTGCAGTTTAGGAGTTAACCACTAAGGGGCACTGTAGGGGTTAAGTTTGACCTCATATGTGTTTCTAACTGTAGGGGGGCGGGGCTGGACATGTGACGTCAGTGAACGTCTTTCCCTATATGAGGGAACAGACGATCGCTGACACTGCCACAATGAAAGAACGGGGAAGGTGTGTTTACACACACCTCTCCCCGTTCTTCAGCTCCGATTACCGATCGTGGTACACCGGCGGCAATCGGGTCTGCGGGTCCCGGGGGCGCGGTCACGGAGCTTCGTGTCACTGGTCATGTGTGTTCAGAAAATATATAATTTGGGGGTATCTTTTACAAACTCTGAAAGCTGTAAGGACAAAATAAAAAGGCAATAGAAAAAATGGTCCCGCAAGCTGAGTTGAAAAGTGGAGCGCAGGGACTGGCAGCAGAAAGTTTGGTTAGGCAAGGCAAGAACACCTGAACTGTGGTTCGAAGATACAGTGCCTTTAATAAGTATTCATACCCCTTGAAACTTTCCACATTTTGGTATAAATGTGTTTTATTGAAATTTTTATGTGATAGAGCAACACAAAGTGGCACATAATTGTGAAGTAGAAGGAAATTGATAAATGGTTTTCAATTTTTTTACAAATAAATATCTGAAAAGAGTGGCGTGCATTTGTATTCAGCCCCCTTTACTTGGATACTCCTAACTAAAATCTAGTGGATCCAATTGCCTTCGGAAGTCACCTAATTGGTAAATAGATTCCACATGTGTGTAATTCAATCTTGGTATAAATACAGTTGTTCTGTGAAGTCCTCAGAGGTTTGTTAGAGAACCTCAGTGAACAAACCGCATCATGAAGGCCAAGTAACACACCAGAAGGTCAGGGATAAAGTTGTGGAGAAGTTAAAAGCAGGGTTAGGCTATACAAAAATATCTCAAGCTTAGAACATCTCACAGAGCACTGTTCAACCCATCATTCGAAAATGGAAAGAGTATGGTACAACTGCAAACCTACCAAGACATGGCTGTTCACCTAAACTGAGAGGCCGGGCAAGGAGAGTATTAATCAGAGAAGCAGTCAAGAGGCCCCATGGTAACTCTGGAAGAGCTGCAAAGATCCACAGTTCAGGTGGGAGAATCTGTCCACAGGACAACTATTAGTCGTACACTCCCCAAATCTGGTCTTTATGGAAGAGTGGCAAGAAGAAAGACATTGTTGAAAGAAAGACAAATAAAGAAGTCTTGTTTTCAGTTTGCGAGAAGCCATGTGGGGGACACAGCAAACATGTGGAAGAAGGTGCTCTGGCCCAAAATAAAAACGCAATGTGTGGAAGAAAACTAACACTGCACATCACCCTGAACACACCATCCCCACCAAAAAACATGGTTGTGGCAGCATCATGTTGTGGGGATGTTTTTCTTCAGCAGGGACAGGGAAGCTGGTTAGAGTTAATGGGAAGATGAATGGAGCCAAATACAGAACAATTTTAGAAGTAAACCTGTTAGAGTCTGCAAAAGACTTGAAACTGGGGTGGAGGTTCACCTTCCAGGAGGACAACGGCCACAAACATACAGCCAGAGCTACAATGGAATTTTTAGATCAAAGCATATTTACAGTATGTGTTAGAATAGTCCAGACCTAAATCCAATTGAGAATCTGTGGCAAGACTTGAAAATTGCTATTCACAGATGCTCTCCATACAATCTGACAGAGCTCAAGCTATTTTGAAAAGAAGAATGGGCAAAAATGTCACTCTCTAGATGTGGAAAGCTGGTAGAGACATCCCCAAAAAGACTTGCAGCTGTAATTGCAGCAAAATGTGGTTCTACAAAGTATTTACTCAGGGGAGCTGAATACAAATGCACACTACACTTTTCAGATATTTATTTGTAAATAATGTTGAGAAACATTTATTATTTTCCTTCCACTTCACAATTATGTGCCACTTTGAGTTGGTCTATCACATAAAATTCCAATAAAATACATTTACGGTTGTAATATGACAAAATGTGGAAAATATCAAGGGGTATTGCGACATTATATCGGACACTTTTGACGTTATTTTTGGACCATTGCTATAAAAATGCACTGATTACTGGCAGGGAAGGGGTCAACCACTAGGGTGCAAGGAAGGGGTTAAGTGTGTCCTAGGAAGTGATTCTAACTGTGTGGGGGCTGAGCTACCTGTGACATGACATTGATCGCTGCTCCTGATGACAGGAAGCAGACGATCAGTGTTCTGTCACTAGGCAGAACAGGGAGATGCCTTTTTTACACAGGCATCCCCCCGTTCTGCATCTAAATGACACGAAAGTGGGACACCGGTGGACATTGAGTCCGCAGGTCCCACGAGCAAGGTCACAGAGCTGGCAGCAGGGGCACGCTCGTGCTGGCAGTGGCACGCCTGCACCCGCACTGCGCGAAATTCAAAGCGACGTAAATATACGTTGCTTTGAGCAGCCGTGCCATTCTGCCGATGTATAAGTGCATGGCGTGGTCGGCAAGTGGTTAAGGGGCTTGGCAGAGGGACGCCTACAATTAACTTAGTGATAAAGTACAGATAACGACAGCCTGCACTGGAGCATGCAACTACAAAACTAAGTCAGCAATGGCATCGCTCATAATTGTACCTTGACAAGTTCCACTCAAGCTTTTTGAGACACAATAGCCTTTAGAGATGTGCACTCGCATTATCCTGATATTGTACAGCAGACAGACACAGAGGACAGAAAATCTTTTCTGCAAGCTCTTATTATTCTGAGATTATATTTGTACATAAACTCTATTAAATTACCTATGCCTTTGCTGCTCTTACAGTACGACGGAGGCCACTCAGCTCTTGTCACTGAATTGGTTTACTGATTCTTTTTGTTTGTATAACCGTAAAGGACGCCAAGAGGTCAAGAAACTTCTGCTTAAGTGAAGCTGTGGTTCTCTGGCCAGAACAATCACAGAAGCAATTACTTTCCATTCTGCAGATGTCAAGAAAAATTATGTCCTGAACCAGTATCTTTGTTCAGTGGCTTCGTTTGGCCCCTGTCTTGTTTCTTGTTCTTGACGGCCCTATCTTCTCCTTTCTTCTTATCGCCGGTGTTCTTCCTTTGTGTCTAATATGGCATTGTCTGTCTTGCTTAGGTGTGTGTGAGGCATTGCAACAGCCCATTGACTTAGATTATTAAAAGGCAGAAAGAACATGAGTGATAATGGTGAAAGTATAACTTAACACCTGGTTTAAGTGGTTTTCCGTTTTACTCATAGATTTTTAGTCTTTACTTGACAGTACAAGAGACTGTTAAATTTTGGCACAAAGTAACCGGAGCTGGGAGCAATGCTCTACCCAAAGTACAATACATATCTGCTTAACCCTAACACTGACCTTCCCTGTTTCCCAACATTGACCTTCTGTGTAACCCTAACACTAATTTATTCTGCCATGTTAAACCCACCTGTATCCCTAACATAAATCCCCTACCTATCCCTAACACTGAGACCCTCCTTGTAAACACCCAATGCAATACTCCCAACGCAAACATTCCTGCAGAAACAGCTGTATCTTAGATTGAGTGCTGAAATGACCAACGGCTGTAACCGACTGCAATCATGAGAAGGAAGTGTCACCAGCACACCCAGGATCTCCAAAATTGGGTCAAAAACTTTAATCACATAGTATCAAAAAAAAAACGATGTTTCGAAGCCACACAAGGACCCCTTCACATGCCTGATGACCCAATTTTGGAGATCGTGGTGTGCTGGTGACACTTCCTTCTCCTTGTAAACCCAACACTAACTTCCTGTGTAAACCTAACACCAACCCCAACTTCCTGTGTAAACCTAAAGCCTCGTACACACGATCAGTCCATCCGATGAGAACGGTCTGATGGACCGTTGTCGTCGGTTAACCGATGAAGCTGACTGATGGTCCGTCGCGCCTACACACCATCGGTTAAAAAAACTTTCGCGTCAGAACGCTGTGACGTAAAACACAACGACGTGCTGAAAAAACGAAATTCAATGCTTCCAAGCATTCGTCGACTTGATTCTGAGCATGCGTAGATTTTTAACCGATGGTTGTGCCTACTAACGATCGTTTTTTTCCCATCGGTTAGGAATCCATCTGTTAAATTTAAAGCAAGTTGGCTTTTTTTTAACTGATGGTTAAATAACCTATGGGGCCCACACACGATCGGTTTTGACCGATGAGAGCGGTCCATCAGACTGTTGTCCTCTGGTTAACCTATTGTGTGTACGAGGCCTAACACTAACCTTCCCTGCAACCCTAACCCTACCTTTAACCCTAAAATTAACCCCCACTTATCCCTAACACTAATACTACCTCTATACCTAACACTAACCCCTTGTAAAAAACTAACCCTCATGGTAAACCTAAAACAGAACCTCGCCGTAACCCCAACCCTTATAATAATTCTCCCTGTATATTTAACACTAACCTTCCCCTCATAACCCTAAGATTGACTAATTCCTAATTCATATGGTATCTCTCCCTGTAACAATAATTTTCTCTAAACCCATAATACCAACCCTCTCTTTTATATTATCTTTTATAGTAACCCTTCTTTGTAGCCCTTTCACTACCCCCCCCCCATAACCTTAAAACTAACCCTTTTGTACCCCTCACACAGATGCTCCTTGTACTCCCTACACTGACCCTCTTTGTGACCGTTACTATAACCATTTCTCTACCCCTAACCCTACATTACCCCTAACCCTACATTACCCCTCTTTATTACTTTTACAATAACCCTCCATGTAACTCAAGCCCTTACCATAAACTTTTCTGCTCCTAAAAGGTTTACTTTAAATTACAAAAACAGACTAAGTAGGAATTATATATATTGCGACAGTGCTAGGCCCTGTGCAAGTAATGGGAAAGATGACGCAGGGTTCACACTAATGCAGAGTGCGAGGCTCTGGAATATTGTGTATGAGTGGAGAAGACTAAGGTTTAAGTTTTCTCTGGGCTTTGAAATCCCAGATCAGGTTTTGGAGTTTGGAGATTTGGAATCTAATTCGGTGGGAAATAGTCTCCAATCCTGTGTCTGGGTCTTACTGGAAACCTGCAGGCTGTATGAGTGTGCAGGTGTGCCCAATTGTTATTAATATTGACCTAAATATAGCTATGGGCACCCGTTAGGGGACAGTTGTGCTCCATCCAGGAGACAGGAGGGCTTCAGATGGGTGCCAGGAGATCTCCTATTAAGAGGCCAGGGTGTGGGCCAATGCAGCAGGGTGCTGCAGCTAAAGGTTGAGAGCCAGGAGAGCTAAGTGAGATGTTCTGAGGAATCAGTCAAAAGCCAAAGGCCAAGGTATGGGGCCCAAGTAGTGGCCCTGCCTGACGAGAGAGCCGGGTGGTTCGGTATTATTCTGACTGTGTATGTTTTTGATGGTTAAGACCTTGGCGTGGGAAACCTAGATTTTTAGGCTTTGCTGTATATTTTAAATATACATGGGTTGTCAAGCCCTAAAACAGACATTCTGAATCATATGAGTCATATGAACTCACAGAAACACATCTATCACTGAGCTAAACAACCCCCATCGAAAGTTGTAGAACACCCCTATTTTTCCAGTTTTATATATATATATATATATATATATATATATATATATATATATATATATATATATATATATATATATATATATATATATAGTTTGTAAAGTGGAGTGTTACTTTAAATGCAACATTTCCTGTTAAATTGGAGTGTAATTTTTAAAATCCCATTTTCTCTTGATTTACAACACTAGATGTACATGTATACATTTAAAATATTTTTTGGAGGTAGGACTGGTAGTGGGTGTCTATACATTACATCCTTTAAACGAAATGCCTAATAAAACAGACAAATCAACAGCCACATGTTTTCTATGAAGCAAAAGTAATTGGAGTGATCAGTCAAATTCTATTAATTGTTGTCATAGCCCAAGCACAAGAATTGACTACTATACATTGATAGCTCACAAACCGGCATTCGCCATTGTGCTGTCTCTGGTCAGGTCACAATGTACAAACCAATGCACAAAAGCGATTTCTCATTGCAGAAAGCTTTCAGTGTGAACAATTGTAGGTTTAGCTTCTTTCCAAAACTCAATATGTCATAATCTCTTCCGCACTCGTTTCCTATCTTTATTTCTGCATTTTTATTGATTCCTTTCTCACTTCCTTAGCTATTTTATTTTTCAGTCTGCCTCTGAGACTTCAGTTTGGTCATTCTTCATCTACCACCCCATCTGCTCTTCCTTTTGCCCTTGCTGTTCACTGCAGCAAACATTTAATTCATTATATTTCTTTACAGCAGTGACTTTCAAAGCCAAACTCTAGACATTTTTTTTAGTTTTGGATTTATTGGAATGGCATTAACATTTCTATTAGTTTTTTTTCTATTTCTGTTGATGCCTTTTTGCAGAGATTTTTCCCCCTTGTTGCCTGTACCAGAAATGGGGGGGGGGGGGGGGCACTTGTCATTGGGACAGGTTGGCACAGACAGGAACAAAAACCTAGTCAAAACGTGTAACCCTTCATCACTTTACTAGAAATGTGTATTTCTTTGTTTTCCTATTGGTGAGATTTTCTCTAATTTCCTGGAAAGGAAATAAGAGGACTCCGCACCCTCCTTAGGGATATGTATAGGAATTAGAACAACCCTCCTTTCTTTTTCCCTTCTTCCCTTCTTCCTCCTTTTTTTTTCTTTTCTTCCTTCATTACCTTTACTTCCTCTTCCTGGTTTTTCTTCTCCTTCCTTTTTTTTCTTACTTTCCCTACTTCCTTTTTTCCCTTCATTCTTCTTCTTCTTGTTTTTCCTTTCTTCATTCTTCTTCCTTTAATATCCTCCCTTCCCTTCTCCTTCTCCCCTCTTGGTCCTTTCTATGTCCTCCCCATTCTACCTTCCTTCCTTCTTTCATATACTCTTTGCTTTTCTTTCTTTCTTTCTCCTCCCCTTTGCATTCTCTCTCTCATACCATTCCTTCTCCTGTCAGACCTCCCTCATTTTTTCTTTCTTTTTTATCTTTATTTTTCCTTCTCCCCTTTGCCCTCCTTTTCTTTTCTATCCTTCCTTCTATTTAACTATTCTTCCTTTTTTACTTTCCTTACTACTTCTTCTATTTTTATTCCTTAAATTTTCCATTCTTCATTTTCCTTTTGCTTCTCCTTCCTATGTCTTCATTTTCTTTTCTTCTCCTTCCTTCCCCTTTCTTACTTTCTTATTTCTTTCGTTCCTTTCTTCCTTCCTTCCTATCCTTACTTCCTTATCTTCTCCATCCTTCAATGTATGCTGGTGTAGAACCCTCCTAGATAGGTGCTAGGATTTGTTAGATTTAGTGCTGGTTCACTGTGTTCAATGAAGCTGTATTTGTTGTCAGGTACATTAAATTTGTCTTACTGTAACCAGTGTGAAAAGTAAATTTAGCTGTGCTCACTGTAATCAGTGTAGCTGCATGTGATTAGTTAGGTTTGCGCTAGATGTGACTGTTTTCTCTGCTTTCCAGTAAACTGTAGAACTCTCTGGAACATAGGTGTGAAGCAATGCAAATAGCAGCATGAATATTTATACAGCCCTGGCCAATCCTAGGGAGGGTGGGCCTGAAGGCTGCTGGGATTCTGTATAAATACTCTGGAGACACAAAGCTGCTGGGTCTTTTACTTCAGGAGAGGAACACAGCTTGGGGGGCTTTCTGCCTTCCAGGGCAATGCTGCCATGTGCTTGCTTGTTCATGAGGCCTCAGGTGGGCGACCTTAGGGCCTGAAAACTGAAGCTACAGAAAGCTGACTGAGGGAGATATCATTTAAATATCTAGTCTGGTATCACAGGAGAAAGGTGTCGGTCGTATGGATGTTAGAAGGAGACAACCAACTTTCCTTGGACATTTATGTGTACAAACTGCTGTAAGAGATCATAGAGACTTTTGGGCTGCTGTCACCCATCTTATGCTAGAAAGTCATCTGTGTGTTTGTTTAAAGAGGACATCGGCTGGTGTCCTGAAGAGCTCAGTCTATCTTGTTCTCTGTGAAGGGACCCTGATCTTGGTGCGCTTAAGAAAGAAGCCTGCTTTTAACGGCTTCTACTACAAAGCCAAATGCAGTTTGCTATATGTAAAGACTTCTGCTTCAGCTTCACAGAAAGGAGTTCACTGTCCTCAACCTGTACAAAGTTCTCAAAAAGAACACCCCTGAACTAGTTATTGAGGAAAGGAGCGACTGTGATCATGTGCCTGCGGGGAAATCTACTGAGGAAAGAACCTGAACAATTCCAGTGGTTCCTTCGGGGGTAGCATTACACTGGCTTTTCCATACCTCTCAACTTTTTGACATGGGAATGAGGGACGCCTATCAGAAAAATTATGCAGGCATAGGACAAACCCCTTGTCACACCCCCTTAAAGGAGAATTGTAAAAAAACAAGATTAGTTAAACTCACAAGTGCTTTTTTTTTACCACTACTATTCCTATATATTGGATTTTGGGATTTACAAATGCAGCAATTTAGAAATCAGATGAAAGGTCTGGTGCTGAAAAACATATTTTGATAGATAAAAAGTGCATTTTATATACATCTATATAGATCAGACCAAAATGAGGGACAAATGAGGAGGAATGAGGGACAGAGGGGCATTGCTCCAAACCAGGGACAGTCCCTTTGAAATAAGGGACAGTTGGGAGCTATGCTTTTCTGGTCCTTAGGCCCTATAGCACTGTATTATGGGAAGGTGTATGGGACATGCCTGCTATGTATACCCTGGAAGTCAGCTGATTTCAGGAAGGTCTACAGATCAGGGATATGGGGAATTTTGCAACAATATTTCTGTCTATTATTAAGTCTTTTTTTTTTTTTTTAAGTTTGTTTCTAAATCAGGTTTACACTAAACTACTTTCTGCATACTTTCTGTGAATTCCTTCTCCAAAATAACAAATGTCAGCTGTAACAAACATTTTATTTCTCTATTCATTTACATGTTTGTACAGTGAATAATTCTTCCAGCTTCTCATTCCCAAACCTTGAAGATTTTGTCAGGGTCAAGTGACATTAGTAGTGTCTACAGACCCCTTCTGACTTTATCACAACTTTATCAAGCATCCCAGCTGCTCATTATTTCTAATCAGTGTAACAATGATTTTCTATTTTACCCATACTCAAATGTTAACATACAGCTATGTTAACAGATTTACAGTCTTAAATGAATAAAACATATTTACAGGGTTGAAATAATTGCCTTTCCTGTAGAAAATGTTCCTCCAAGTTCCTTTTAGTGCTGACTAATGGCTAAAGGCTTTGACTAGCCATTCTCAACCTCCAAAGTTTGTTGGGGGTTCCTTGAACTGTGGCTTATTGACCTCCTATCTGATGGTGCCACCAAAGTTCCAGGCCCAATGTGGTAGAACCAGCAGCATGATTAAATTGATCTATTTAGCTGTGTATAAGGGTGGCTTTTTGGCCACCACTGTAAGGAATGCATTTTTCCTTTGACAATCAATATAAGGGGTAGACATGTGCACACTGAAATATTTTGTTTCAGAATTTCGTTTTCATCCGAAAAATTAATTTATTTTGTTACACCCGAAATTCGTTTTTATTTATTTTGTTATTTGTCCGAAAATCCAAATTAAGGTTGAATTTGTCATTGAAGCTTATTTATGGTGTCTGTTGAATGTTCTAAGAAAATTAGACTGAGCAGGTAAACTGTACGACGCCGCAATTGTACATTTCCGGTCGAATGTTCCGCCTACAAGCTATAGAAGAATTCTAATGTTGTATGACACTAGTAATAATTATATTTATGAATTATTATTACTAGTCAACCAACATTTAAATTCTTATATAGCCTATGGGCCAAGCATTTGACTGGAAATGTACAATTGTAGAAAGGAGTTCACTGTCCTCAGCCTGTACAAAGTTCTGTTTTTGGGGTATCCCACTCAATTCTCTTAACCAAAAAGAACACCCCTGAACTAGTTATTGATGAAAGAAGCGACTGTGATCATGTGCCTGCGGGGAAATCTACTGGGGAAAGAACCTGAACAATTTCCAGTGGTTCCTTCGGGGGTAGCATTACACTGGCTTTTCCATACTAACTGAACAGTTAAGTTGCTTGTCGAATCTTCTTAGAACTTTTGACAGACACCATAAACCTTTAATGACAGATTTGACATTTGTATGTTTTTCACTGCTTCGTCGAATCTTCGTCATTCATGTCCAATGGTCTACTCAAACACTGTCTCTATAATGTCAAATCTTTTCTCTCTGTCGAATCTTTCCTCTCTATGTAGAATAATCTTGGACTAATAGAGTTAAAGGGGTTGTAAAGGTTCATGTTTTATTTTCTAAATATGTTCCTTTAAGCTAGTGCATTGTTGGTTCACTTACCTTTTCCTTCGATTTCCCTTCTAAGGCTTCATGCACACTGAAGCTAAAAAAATCTATAAAAAAATGCCAGTAGCTTTGCAGGGAGCCTTTCAACATTTTTTAGCATTAGCGTTTTTCAGTCTAGCCATTTTTAGCTTTTTTTTTTTCATTTTTTTTTCTCAGTCGATAAAAAACGCAAAAAATTGCTGGCGCCAGTGTTTTTGAGCGTTTTTCGTCGTTTTGCGTTTTTTTTCGCCGGAAAACGGCACTTCGAAGGCAAATTTCGGACGTTCAGAAAAAAGCCAATAAACTCCAAAATGTGTGCATGGGCACATAGGCTAACATAGAGTTCAGTTTATGGGCTTTTTTAAAAAAAAGCCCAAAACACCAATAAACTGCAGTTTATCAGCTTCAGTATGCATGGAGCCTAAATGTTTTTTTCTTTGTCTGGATTTCTCACTTCCTGTTTCTCCTCAGTAAACTTGCCACCATCATCCGAGCGGTGGTTAGTCAGCCAGAACAGCTTACTGAAGGAAGCTTACTGAGGAACAGGAAGTGAGAAGTTCAGACAAAGAAAACAAAGAAAGGTAAGTGAACCAACAATGCACTAGCTTAAAGGAAGCTATTTAGAAAATAAAAAATGAACCTTTACAACCCCTAAGGTTAGGCAGATTCGATAGACACAGATTGCTATTGTCAGCGTCATGTCGAATCTCCTATCTATATCGAACTGTTGTGGCAACGAAAATAAAGCATTTTTTATGTCGGATCTTTCGAATTTCGGATTCTGCACGTTTGATTTGGTTTGTTAAAATGATAATGAAAATACCCGAAATTCTGACGAAAATGCATTCAGACGAAAATGAATGCACATGTCTAATAAGGGGCATTTATCCGAAGACCTCTGATTTTTAACAGATTTTAGGAGTGGTTCCCTGAGCCCTGAAAAATTACTTTAACGCTAAAAAAAGTTGAAAAGGCTGCCCTAGATGCTGGATCATATGATCTCAGCTGAAGGAAAAATCAGTGGGAAAGTCAGCAAAGGTCATTTGACTAAGCCTGGGTTCACACTGATACAAAATGGATGTGGTTTTTTTACCACATCCAATTCGCATTACAGAAGAGTGTGCCTGCCTCTCAATGGATCCGGTTCACAAACCTCTGGGGCGGCCACATTGGAAAAGGGTCCGTCTTTGGCTCTGTTTGAGGTGTGAATTCAGGCAAAACTTTGGACCTAATTCACACCTAAATCGGTGTACAGGGATACACCAGACCCCCTGCCGTGACCCGCGACTGCAGTAAGTGTGAACCCAGCCTAAATACTTAGACTTGTGGTCAGGTAACCAGCACAGGTGGGAGCCTAATAAAGCATTTTCTCCGGGAAATCTTTTACTCTTCTATTACCTTCAGTTGAGTTATACCAACAGGACCAGCAACATAAGTTTGTGTTTTGAGTTAACACACCTTAAAGAAGAATTTCAGGTGACAGTGTGGATATTTTTACATAGTCACATTGGTCCAGGTTAGACCACACATTTTGTTATAGTTACATTCAAGCTTGGACTAATGTAACCATGCAAATGCCATACCTGTGGGATCCCCCTGGAAGCTGAAGATCACTGAAATAGGCACCTCTATCACAGTGATCTCCACCAGCTCCCCATTCAATGGCAAACAGCATTAAACTCCAAACTCCATAGATATGTAAGGAAAACACCAGGGAAGATACATAGCGTAATACGTTAGTGCGGTGCTTTCGACAGTCGATTTCACTTTTTCGTCAGACAAAAGTGGACTATAACATTTTTGTCGCATGTGAACTCAACGTCTGATGTTCGTTTCATTAGTATGGTTTTCCTGGATTTCAGGGAGGATCTATTGAAGATCTGCATACATCCTGCTGGATATTCTCAGCACCCCATGGAGGAATGATCAGCACTCACTGAGCCAGAGATCAGCCATATTCTGCCTGATAAAAGTCCAAACTAAACACTGTCAGCCCCAGCCTGTGTTCCTGCTATCCTCCACACTACTTCTAAGCAGAAAGGTACCTTTGGAGGATTAATCAGCTGGGCTGCTGCTGTGGATGCTATTTCTTTTGCTGTTAACTTACTGAGTTGCGGTAAGAGTCAGTAATTTCTGTGGTGGAGGTCTCCTGTTTGTCCAGATCACAGCGTGGATACAATCACTGACACCTGAGATTCCTTTCTTCACTACACCCTTGGACTGTTTCAAACCTCTTGGCTTGCCTCTATTTCACTGAATTAACTGTGATATATCAATTTTAATGCTGTGGAGATACTCATGCTATTTTGACAGTTACACTTTACACTTTACATTTTTTGGTGTTTTATTTGTATCACTTTTCAATAGCGCGACTCCTTTTTTTGTTATAATAAAAAAATGTTACATCTTCCGAGACCCTGTACAGTCCCCTCCCCCCACCCTCCTCCCAACCCTGAAGTTGTGCCCTTGACCCACATTATCACTTTTTCAGTATGTGTACAGATTTTTGACCATGTAAACTGTATCCTATGTTCTGTGCAAGCCTTTGCCCTTTGTCAACTGATAACCGAATACTTGTGGATGTTTTCGATATCTGTTATTCGCTATGTTATGTCTTCTCAATAAAGACCAACCTTGTTTGTAAAAAAAAAACAATAAAAAATGTGTTACAAAAATGATATGTTTCAAAAATAACATACAGAAACAGGTAAGTAAATTAATGAATAACGTCCAATAATCCACCACCAAGTGCCAATATATTTGCTAGTTCATGAAACAGAAGATGATGCTTTACCATGGTTTTCCTCTTTTCTTGGAAACCGATCACAAACAGTGAAACTGGGATCTTTCATGTCGGAAAAACGCACGGTGCCATGTGGGGTCCCCCAAGGATCCCCCCTATCACCGGTGCTGTTCAACATCTATCTTCGTCCTCTCTTTGATATTATCAGTAGCCAAGAACTACTCTATCACTCTTATGCAGATGACACGCAACTGTATTTTCGCATCTGCAACAAAAAGGATCATCATCTCAGATTAGAGAAATGTCTCTCTTCAATCGAAAACTGGATGACTAAGAGTTATCTTAAACTCAATACCTCTAAAACAGAACTTTTTATGTTTCACGCCAGTCGGAAGAGTCAACTGGCAACTAACTGGACACCATCGCCCATTCTGGGACAAATCATCTCCCCTAGCTCCAAAGTCAAAAGTCTAGGAGTCACTTTTGACACCTTCATGACAATGGACGCACAAATAGGGTCAGTAGTCAGCGGATCGCACCATTTGATGCGCCTACTACGCAGACTTATTCCATTTATCCCCAAAGAAGACGTAGCAGTCGTGGTGGGAACAATTGTCAATTCCAGACTGGACTATGCAAATGCCCTTTACCTCGGGCTCCCTAAGTACCAAATCGCTCGTCTACAAGTCGTACAGAATACGGCCGCAAGACTTGTGACTGGGAAAAAATCATGGGAATCAATCTCACCTTCACTGAGATCCCTTCACTGGTTGCCAGTGAAAGACAGAATTGCATTCAAAGCACTCTGCCTGACACATAAGTGCATCCATGGGAAGGCTCCGCGATATCTATGCGACAAGATCAAACCTCACAATTCCAACCGCATTCTGCGATCCACCGACCAAAATCTGGTCAGGGTTCCAAAAACCAAATACAAGTCCAAAGGAGAAAGAAGGTTTGCTTTCCAAGGTCCCAGGCTATGGAATGCTTTACCAACCAGCATTCGGTTGGAGCAAAACCACCTGTCTTTCAGAAAGCAGATCAAAACCCTGCTCTTCTGATGGCTTGAGACACGAACAACCAGCGCCCAGAGGCGATTCAGTTCGCATGTGCCGCGCTATATAAGTTTTTTCATTCATTCATTCATTCAAACGTGATGATGAAAAAAACAGTGTCCCCAAAGAAAAGTGAGTCACCTTTCACCAGTTACTAGGTAGTGTCCTAATTATCGGATGAAATTGACACCCATGACAGGTAGTCAAAAACAGCAAACAGCCAAAGATCCAGAGACAGCAGCTCAAGGAAAATATGTTCCCCGAATGGATATGGTATGTCAACCAAAAAGAAGAAAACAGAAGCTCCTTATAGTGCAGTAATGTTAAAAAGTATGTTTATTAAAACTACAGATTGCACTGTAAATCATGCCCAAAGAAAATGGGCATCAGCTTTCCACCTGTGTTCCAACTGGTGACGGAAGTGTCGTAGCATGTATCACAGGGTCCCGTGATATGTCACTTCCGCCACCAGTTTTGCACGCTTGACAGAGAAAGCATGCAAAATGGGTAGTCACAGCAACAGAGGCGCCCTGCCCCATGCTCCTTCTCCGTCACCTCAGTTCCAGGTTGTCTTGGGTGATGCCCCCTTCCTTCGATGCTTACCACAGAGTTTTCCCCTGAACACAGTCAGCCGCTTGGCTCTATTCACATTGCCTCAACCCATCTGTTGGGTGGAGATCACTTCGCTTGACATAATGTATGCCTTCCACACTAGTGCCAAGAGCAACACACAAAAAAGTGCACTTAAGAGTGTGCTTTTAGTCCACCCCCTGAAGGAGTAGGACCTCTACCCTGACCCCCGGAGCACAAGACTCCTGACAGGGACATGGTCTGCCTAGGCAGAAGGCCTGGCAGACCCCGTTCTTCTAAGGCAGCCGAAGCCACTCTCGAATACTAAGTCAAGGGAGCGCTCCCGAAGAGAGACCCCACAGAGGCTGGGGAGGAAGGAATCGGCTGGTCACATAGCCTCCCCCTAGATGTCAGGGTAAGCCCGAGGACTCATACCCTTCATCCGTGAAAAACACACACAAAAGTGAAAAGTGACAAACAGTGGGAGAGAAATAAAAATAAAAAAGTGGCTGTGCCAAATAGTGCACTGGCTGGGCCCTGAGATACCTGATGACTGCTGGGGAAGCTGACAATCACTGCAGGAATCAGCAATACTACTACGATCTTCTGTGTTCTGTGCTGAGGGCCTGCTCCACTACTTTTTGAGCACAGGGGGTTGCATGCTTGTGTAGCGCCTATGTACTTTATAGTACTGGTGCTAGTTAAATTTAAGGGTAGATCAGAGTGTACTTAAGTTCTGATCCAGATTGTTAGTAGCAACGTACGGTCTCTGTCTCAGCTTGGCTGTGCTGTGAGCCCATTCTGCTGTACTGGGGTGTTCTTCCAGCCCCGGTGCTGCAGCTAGCAGTAGTGGAGTCAAGGTTTGGTTGCTCTTTCCCAGCAGCCAATCACGAGGGTTTGTCCCGGCTGTGCATGCTGGGGAGGGGTATTTATTGGGCAGACGCCATTGGTTCTGGGTCTTCTTTGTCCAGTGTGGCACCCACCTTTAGGGTGGCCACATCACAGCGCCCCAGCGTTATGGCATACCTGGCCAGGGCGTGCGTGACATGTGGTGTTCCTGGTCCCAGGGCCATGCTGACCCGGAGCATCTGAACAGCGACGGGACCCAGTGAGTGACTGAGTTCCCACCTTTGAGGATCCCAAGCTGTACTGCTGTTCGGTGGGGAGTCAGTCTGAGGAGCGCCATTGAGAGGCTGGCGGTCCAAAAGGGCCTGGACAAACCACCGGGGATCAAAGTACCCGGACACAGAGATTGATCACCTGTCGGTCGGTACCTGGGCGACAAGTTGAAGGAGACCCAGACGTAACTCAACTAAGGAGGCATATCTCCAAGAATTCAACCCAGAGGGAACCTGTGGCAGAGGTATCTTTCTGAGACTCACTGAGAGGGGTCTGTGGCAGAGACTTTCTCCCAAGTTCAAGTTCACCAAGGAGGGTCTGTGGCAGAGACTTTATCCTACAGTTGTCTGAGTGATACTCCAGCTGCCAGGTCAGTGAGAGTCCTGTCTGGTTACACTAAACTCATTCTGGCGGGAGTGGTCCAAAGAAGTGTTACGTTTGGGAGCAGGACTGTTTCCTATCATTACGCCTGAATCTACTATTCTCCTATCTTCTTCAGCTGTACTTTCCTCACCACAAGTTTATTGTTTTTACCCGACTGGGTAATAAAGAGCACAGCAAAGAGCACCTGTCGTGGACATTCCTTTACTTTTACTACATGCTATACGCATTGTAACGAGACCCTTGCTCGCTCGCTTCCGCTCTCCCGACACTCCTCTGCTACTATTGAGTCATCTTGCAGATCGCAACGTCTGATGGTTCGGTCATCCAAGGCTCCAGGATCCGAACTACAGCTATGTGCCGTTCGGGATCCATTAGAACAAACACCAGGCAGGCTGTAAGTTCAAACAGGAAGACCTTTATTGGAAGTACACAACACACTTTTAAACAGAATTTGGAACATCCCGCCCCCAACAATCGCTTTCCTATTGGTCAATTGTAAAGTACACATAGTCCTCCTTCAGGTCCTCATTAGCCATGCAAATGAGGACTTGAAAATGAGTCAGCAGGGATTGGTCCGATAGCTTGAATGGAGGGACTGTTATGTGTAATGAGACAGAAGCCCCAGGGGGCAATCAATGTACACAATAGCCAGACACAGAACAATGGAGCCGTCTGGAGCTTTAAGACAGGGAAGAAGACCCCCAAATGTGTAACAGCTTTCAAGGAGGAACACTTCTGCATTCCAAGGTCCATGACAATACTTCCCCTGGGAAACAGTCCAACAGCCACAGTGGGACCCCGAACGGGTCAACTTGAGGATGTTGGAAAAGTAGTCTTAAGGTTCCATAATCGGAAGGCAAGAGGCTTGCATTCAGTCCTCTCCAAAAGCCTCTGTCCCGGCTAGGTCTGTCACACATCTCCCCCTTTGGCAGGAGACTAACACAGGTGGAGACCCCAATGCCGGTACCCACACAGTACCCCAAATAAATTGTTCCAAACCGAGCATTACTCACCCAGCCAACCTCTGCCTCTCTCAGAGAGCATGCCTGCCGCTGGGGAGAAGCCTGGACTGGCCCTTCTCCCTGGAGTCCTTTCAGCCGCTGAAGAGAAGACAGGGTGACTGGGCTCAGTTCATCATGCTGTTGGGGATCTGGGCCAACTGCCCCCCATCCCTGGGGTATACAAGTGGAGACTGAAGTCCCATCCACTTGTGGTAGGTGAAAATCCCCAGGTGCTTGCAAAGCAAGGCTGCCATCCTCCTGTCTCAGTGATTCAGCTGGGTGGGTGGTTTTTAACATTCCAAGGCTTGGTCTGCTGCTGGACAGTGATCGCCACCTTCTCACCCAGAGCCTCTGGAACTGCCACAGGGGTGGGGCAGAGGTCTTGAACCCTCTGTCCGGTGACTAGCGCTTCAGCTGGGGAAGTTCCTTGTAACTCCACAGATACTGCCCTTGGTGCTGGGCAGAGCACAGTGAAGTTTGGCCCTGATACCAGCTCTTCTGCTGGAAGCTCATCAGGTTGTTCTTCCTCAGCAGAAAAGTCTATTAAATCCCCTGTCTCTGCAACTGGTGTCTGGGGATAGAGGTTCACCATCTCCTGTCCATGGAACACAGAAGATGCTATAGGTACTGAGCAGAGGTTAGCAGAGGTCAGCACTTCAGCTTTGGGAATGGCAATCTCCAGATTTTCCACTGCCGATTCACTGGCATACTGCTGGACAGGCACATTCCTCCATTCAAGATCATCCCATGCAGAAATCGGATAATCAGGGTCAGTCAGTACTTGCTGCATCCGCCATAAGACCTCTGCATCCATAGCTGCGGGGGCAGGTTGGCAAAGCACACAGTTACTCTACCACATTGCCGATTCTTCAGCCAGGATTTTAGAGTTGTCAGCTAATATTTCCTGATAGTCCCAGGCAAAAGGGAGCCCCACCCTGCTGCTGAGCAGAGTCTAGCAGCTGTCTGTAGGCGATCTCCAGCTCCTCTTGTCGCTCTCGTTCTCTCTCTTGTCGCTCATCCTGCAGCTGGATGCCTCTAATGGCATTCTGTATGCGGTCTCTGATGGGTTAGCACCATATAATGCCAACCGCTTTCGAACTCGTTCCTGCTGCTGAGCAGAGTCTAGCAGCGGTCTGTAGGCGATCTCCAGCTCCTCTTGTCGCTCTCGTTCTCTCTCTTGTCGCTCATCCTGCAGCTGGATGCCTCTAATGGCATTCTGTATGGCGGTCTATGATGGGTTAGCACCATATAATGCCAAACGCTTTCGAACTCGTTGCTGAAACAAGTCTTCAACTGACCGGGGTCCTGCATCACCATCCCTCTGATCCATCTCGGCTAGCTCACTGATCAGGGTGGCCTTGTTCTTTGTCCCACCGGTCCCTCCACGGCTCTCAAGTAAGTCTTTCAGCGTGGCTCTCCTGTATGCTGCATAGCTGGTCATTCATTGTGGTGGTTTGGAGTGTCCCAGTAACTGGAGAGCAAATCCCACCGCTGCCAACCAATGTAATGAGACCCTTGCTCGCTCGCTTCCGCTCTCCCGACACTCCTCTGCTACTATTGAGTCAGCTTGCAGATCGCAACGTCTGATGGTTCGGTCATCCGAAGGCTCCAGGATCCGAACTACAGCTATGTGCCGTTCGGGATCCATTAGAACAAACACCAGGCAGGCTGTATGTAAGTTCAAACAGGAAGACCTTTATTGGAAGTACACAACACACTTTTAAACAGAATTTGGAACATCCCGCCCCCAACAATCGCTTTCCTATTGGTCAATTGTAAAGTACACGTAGTCCTCCTTCAGGTCCTCCTTAGCCATGCAAATGAGGACTTGAAAATGAGTCAGCAGGGATTGGTCCGATAGCTTGAACGGAGGGACTGTTATGTGTAATGAGACAGAAGCCCCAGGGGACAATCAATGTACACAATAGCCAGACACAGAACAATGGAGCCCTCTGGAGCTTTAAGACAGGGAAGAAGACCCCCCCACTGTGTAACAGCTTTTAAGGAGGAACACTTCTGCATTCCAAGGGCCATGACACGGATCATTCACCCCTAGGAATTTTGAAGGAGCCACGAGGTAACGCGCCGCCCAAAAATCCAGCAGCTCCACTGGGGGTAATGCTACACTTGCAACACCACCAGTAGTGTATTTAGGTTTTGTGCTGCTCTAGGCCTGGCTAAACTCGTGTACCCCCTAATTTAAATAAGGCCCACCCTTCTTGCCAAGGCCACACCCCTTTCTGTTTAAGACCCACCCTGAAATTTTCGAGTGGGAACACTAGTTCTGAGGGCCTAGGGGAATGTATTCCCTTAATTTGCATAGATTTCCTCTCACTTCCTGTTTGGCTATGGGGCAGGAAGTGATGAGAAATCTCTGCAATGGGACAGGGATGGTAAAACATAAACTGACAGGAGCTATAACCCTCCCTTACTCTATCCAAAGATGAAAAAAAAGTGTTGCCTATCGTTCTAAGCACAAATTTCTGATAATTTTATGGAGAGGTCCAATAAGATATAACCATGTCAATGGTTCAGCAGAAAACATTAAGCACAGTGAGGAAGGTTTGTTTTCCAGGATGATTAAACAGTCAAAATTATAAGCACTGCCCCCCCACCACCACACCACATTTGCAGAATGCCGACCGCCCACATACCGGAAGCAGTGCAACCGCTTTATGGTGGCGTTAGACTAATTTGCCTCTCAGCCCAGTCCACCCCATAAGACTGGCGCTACACTAACAAGCCAGTGGGGACTCTTTCCGTGCTGCCCCCCCTGCAAAGTGTTGCCCTGTGCCTGGGCCTTGATGGCCTAGGCCAGGATACACATTGACCCCCTCCATTCACAGACAATAACATCACTGCCCTGCCTCTCTCTACATTGTCCAATCAGATTACTCCTTGTATTAATTGAAAACACACAAGGAGTTTTATGAATGGTGGCAATGCCAAGCGAGCGACCACTGTGGTCAGTATGCAGTGGGGAAGCTGCTCGGCACAGGACATGGAAGATCGCTGCAATCACTGTAGTAGCGTTGATTACTAAAGGTGATTTCCAGCTTCCACAATAGTCTATAGGTATGAAATTTACATACTTACATTGGTTCAAGCTGGACCAATGTAACTACGCAGTGAAGATCATAGAGCCATCACCCTGCTTGACTGTGGAGACAGCTGACTTTAGGAGAGGTAACCGCAGTGAAGATCATACCTGGAGTTCAGCTGTAATAATTTGTCCATATGAATAAAAGATTTTAACTAGCTGTGCTTAGAAAGGGCTTCATGTATGAAAATGTGTAAAAGATAAAATGTCTGTGATGATCATAGCATTCAAACAAATTGCACCTTTTATTCTCAGACCTGTAATGGAAAAAAACTAAGAATGAATTAGACTCTAGTGGCAGTTTTCCTCTTTTATGCACGTATAACCACGATTCCCGTTGTTTTTGTATTGGGTGAAAAATTGTTCTGTATATGCCCACTAGCTTTTCAAATTGTGTCTGATATTTAATTTAATTTCATTCCTCATTACCTATTATCATTATAATCCAATCGAACATCCTCTGACAAGCAGTTTACATTTTTTTACCAGGTAATCTTTAGGGTCTATTGTGTCCCATTCACTGTCTTTTACTTGCTGGTAGGATTTTTTTTTCTATTACTTCATTACTCACCTCTATCTTCTCATTTAATCTCCTGCTTTCTATTCAATCACTCTCCCCCCCTTCATTGGCCCTTGATAACCGTCGCTTTCTGAAATCAATTAAAACATTTCTTATGTCTATATCGTCCCTGGGGGTGAAATATATTGAACAGCTGAAGATGAAAAATGTTGCAAATTAGTTGCACAAAAAATGTCATCCAGAGAGTGCCAAAGATTAATATATCTGAAAGGGTGTGCTGGAAGGATTTTTCTTATTCCAAGCTGATATATTGGCCTGAAACAGGCAGATCTATTGTGTGGAGATGACCTGAACTGAATCAGATCAAATAAGACTTAAGCCTCATACACACGATCGGACTTCCATCAGACTTTTGCGTGGATTTTGGTCCGAAGGGGCATTGGCTGTGAACTTGTTCTGCATACACACGGCAGGACATTTTCAGCCAACTTTCACCAAATCACGTTTTTTTTAGCTTTTTATCGCCACGCTTTGAGCAACTTCTGCTATTGCTGGCTGATCTTTAGCATTGGTTCTGAGCATGCATGTTTGTACTTTGGACTTTAGTCCGATGGACTTGTGTACACACGATCGGATTAGCCGACGTAGGCCATTTGTTGCTGAAAAGTTTGAGAGCATTCACAGTGAACATTTGTCCGATGAAAAAGCGAAAACAATTGTCCAATGGAGCATACAAACAGTCAGATTGTCCAATCAAACAAGTCCGTAGGACCGTTGTTGTCAAAAAGTCCAATTGTGTGTATGGGCCTTTAGATCACACAAATTCAGACCACCAACTAGACAATCAAACTGGATCTTTGAGGAAGGCTCCAAATGGCCCATAATGTTGAAACCATTAAAGGAAACGGAATAATGTGGTCTAAATGTTGTATGCAACATTTCAGTGTCACACATAAACACATGACTTTTACAGACTTTTAGGGCCAGTTCACACCAGATGCACAAAATGCATGCACAGTGTTTTCCATGTATTCCAATGGCTCTAGTTCACACAATGCAGTCAGTTTTCGGTCAGATTCTGCACCGGAAACTGACTGCATGGTGTGAACTAGGGCCAACAAGAGCCATTGGAATACATGGGAAAACACTGTGCATGCATTTTTAGTCCAGAAAAAATGCACACAAAACTGTGTGGAACTGCGTCTGGTGTGAACTGGCCCTTAGGGTGGCCAGTGATAGGTGATAGGAGTTTATTTGATGCAGCCTCAGGAGCGTCCCACCAAGAGGATAGCCAAAACAGAGCAGACACAGTGTTAAGACTGCACAATAGACAGCAGTTAATAGTCAGGTCTAGGCAGGGGTCTTGGCAGACAGCAAACATGAGAGTAGTCTGGTCCAGGAAGTTTTCAATCTCCAACCAAACAATAAAAAGTGTGCTATCCTTGTGGTATACGTTAATAAATCACATAAGAGGCTCAATAAAAGTGCATTAAACAGTTATATAATTGATTGAGATACACTATGTAAGCTCTTCTTCAAAAATGAATAAACAATATTGAAAATAAAAACTTTTCCCATAAGACATAAAACAGTAAACTCACATTAACATGTGTTGTGTAATGGTACCCACTGTAAATCTCCTCGCTGCTCATATCTTTGAACCAGTGTGCGCTTCACCTGCGTACCCCTTAGATCAGATGTAACTGAACTGGAAGTATAACCGATACAAGGACCTCAATGCATTTCACTGGAAGGCGTCATCAGGAAGTCAAGACTTCCTGATGACGCTTTCCGGTGAAATGCATTTATTAATGGTGAAATAAATGAATTAATTAAGTAATTGATTACAGGACATTTACTCACAGCTATCAATAGCATGGAATTGTTTTATTGTATTTGTATCTCCATTCACTTGTGTGTGTTTTTATTTAAGTGGATACATGTGTTAAGCTTTATTGCTAGCACCTCAGCATAGTTTCAGGAAACTATGGAAGTCCTGGGAAGGATTCTCAAAGTGCCATTGGAAGTCCCGGCAGGGATACTGCAAGTGCCATTGGAATTCCTTGCACGGATTCTGCAACACAGACCCTTTTATACTTGGTGGCCAAGGACTCTTGCAGGTGTTAAATTGGACATAGGATGAGGTACTTTTTTCTAAGGTAAATTAATGTAATGTGCAAATGTTAACATTTATAGGTATTTATCATCTTCAGTATTAATTTTTACAACAAATTTTGATTTAGTCATAGTCATTTGATTAAAATGCCATTTTAATTTTAGTCGTATTTTAGTAGACTAAAATGTCCAGTACATTTTAGTCTAGTAAAATCTAATGAGTTTAGTTAAATTGTAATGCATTATTGAAGCATTTCTCTAGATCTGCAAAACTCCTGATATACTCCTGGAGAAAAGAATCTAATAACATGTTAATATTTATAGTATTAAGGTTTGAACATGCATTAGACATATATTTAGCCATTGTAATATATAACAAATAAATAAAACCAAGTTTTATATACGGTATATAAAAAAAAAAAGCTAAAATATTGCTTTTGATAAACAGAATTGTAGCTTATAACTTATACAAAAGTATAACTTATATTAAGCATTAAAAAAACAAAACAAAAAAATGTAAACTCTGTTGGCTATAATGCCATTGCACATATTACCTGAATACATTACCAACATTAAATATTATGAAAGTTTTTTTTTTTTCAGCAGCTTAGAAGATGCTCCCTACTTATTCGGTATGTAGTACAGTGTTAATTTTGATGCTAAATTTCCATTTTTTTTTACTGTAGTCATTTGACTAAAACACCATTTTAGTTTTAGTCGTATTTAAGTCATCTGAATTGTTTTAGTTATACTTTTGTTGACTAAAATAGTGTTAATTTTGTCAACGAAAATATTTACAAAATGAACACTGATCAACTGTTTGTGCCTTATTGGCTTTCCACAACAAAAGGATGAAGCCATCTTTGTTCTGACACTACTCAGGGCCAGTATCTACTTCCTGTACTAAGATGCTGGCCCAGAGCGGATACAATCTGGGAAATCCTTGTATATTTGAAGTCCCTGGCTGACACAGATCAGCCCCCTGTTGTCGCCTGTCACCTTCTGACTTACAATGTTGAAGTCTGATCAGTGTGAAGAGAAGAAATGCTTCCTTTGCCTGTAGCAGAATAATGGCATCATCTCAGCCTAGACAAAGTCAACTGCCTGGAGCGCAAAGACAGCTTTTATGTGATAAAAGGTAGAGGTTTTTCATTTTTTTCCCACAAATTAACTGTTGCTGTACTGTATGTTGTAATAAGCCAGAAATAGATGAATGCAGCTTTTTACATTTATGGAAAGGTCTACTCTAACCGGTTCCCGACCGGCTCATGCAGATATATTGCGGCAGGATGGCTCTCCTGGGCGAAATCCAGTATATATAAGGCTTCGCCCAGGAGAGCCACCAGAGGGCGCACACACGCATGTTCGCCGCCGACCACACGCGATCGCATGTACGAGCACAGGGTTTTGTGTGTGTAAACATCCCCGTGCTGTCTGATGAGACAAGGCAGATCGTGTCTTTCTACAAAGTAGAAAACACAATCTGTCATCTCCTATAGTCAGTCCCCATCCCCCCACAGTTGGAACACAAAATAGGGAACACAATTAACCCCTTTATCGCCCCCTAGTGTTAATCCCTTCGCTGACAGTGACATTTACATAGTAATTATTATATTATTATTATACAGGTTTTATATAGCGCCAACAGTTTGCGCAGTGCTTAACAAAATAAAGGCAGACATTACAGTTACATTACAATTTGTTACAAGAGGAATCAGAGGGCCTTGCTCATTAGAGCTTACAATCTGAAAAGGGAGGGTCAATTGATACAAAAGGTAATAGCTGTGGGTAATGAGCTGATGGAGGAAGTAAAGCAATGTTAGTTAGAAGCAGGATAGGCTTCTTTAAAGAGAAGAGTTTTCAGGGATCATCTAAATATGGATAGATTAGGGGACAGTCGGACAGATTGGGGTAGGGAGTTCCAAAAGATGGGAGAAGCTCTGGAGAAATCCTGCAGGCGAGCATGGGAGGAGGTGACAAGGGAGCTAGAGAGCAGGAGGTCTTGGGAGCACCGAAGAGAGCGGCTTGGTTGGTATTTTAGGACTAGGTTAGTGATGTAACTGGGGGCCGAGTTGTGGATGGCTTTGTAAATTATTGTTAGTACTCGTTGGGTGAGTGGGAGCCAGTGGAGGGATTGTCAGAGAGCGGTGGAGGAAACTGAATGTTTGATAAGGAGGATGAGTCTTGCAGTGGCATTCATGATGGACTGAAGGGGGAATAGTCTATGTAAAGGTAGTCCAATGGGCAGGGAGTTGCAGTAGTCGAGGCGAGAGATGACCAGTGAATTAAAAGCTTGGTGGTGTCATTAGTTAAAAAGGGGCGTATTTTGAAAATGTTGCAGAGGCTAAGGCAGCATGATTTGAACAGGGATTGGATGTGGATCTGAAAGGACAGTTCAGAGTCTAAGGTTACCCCTAGCACCCTGGCATGTGGGGACGGACTAATAGATGTGCCATTGATCTTTATAGAGAAGTCAGGGGAAGGGGCACGTGGGGGAGGAAATATTAAGAGCTCAGGTTTTAGATTCAGTTTGAGGAAGTGGTTTGACATCCAGGCTGATAGGTCTGTTAGTAAATCAGTGATGCGTGAGGAGATTGATGGGGTGAGCTGAGGGGCAGAGAGATAGATGTGGGTGTCGTCAGCATATACATGGTAGTGGAAGTCTTGGGAGGCTATCAGCTGACCCAGGGAGGATGTGTATAGTAGATCGAGAATAGCAGAGGTCCAAGGACAGAACCTTGGGGCACCCCAACGGTAAGAGGAGTTGGAGAGGAGGAAGTGGAGTTGTAAGTAACACTGAATGTGCGGTGAGATAGGTAAGATTCGAGTGCAGCCATGGAGACCAAGCAAATTGAGTTTTTTGAGGAGAAGGGGGTGGTCAACTGTATCAAAGGCAGCGGAAAGGTCCAAAAGTAAGAGTATGGAATAATGACCGTTGGTTTTCGCTGTTAGTAAGTCGTTTGTGAGTTTTAGGAGGGCAGTTTCTGTGGAGTGCTGTGGGTGAAATCCAGACTGAAGGGGATCTCAAGGAGGTGGTTGCTCAGTCGGTTGTAGACTAAACGTTCAAGGAGTTTGGAGGCAAAAGGAAGTAAAGAGATGGGTCTTAGGTTGTTAAGATTGTGCATTTTTATAGCACTGATCGCTCTGTAGGTGTCAATGGTCCCAAAATGTGTCAAAAGTGTCTGACCTGTCAGACAATGTCGCAAAACTGCACCCAAAAAAATGCAGATCACCGCCATTACTAGTAAAAAAAAAAAACCATAAATACCATAAATCTTTCCCATAGTTTGTAGACGATATAAATGCGCAAAGCAATCAATATACGCTTATTGTTTTATTTTTTACCAAAGATATGTAGAAGAATACATATCGGCCTAAACTGAGGAAAAAATGTGTTTTCTTTACAAACAAATTGGGATATTTACTATAGCAAAAAGTAAAATATAGTGTTTTTTTCAAAATTGTCGCTCTTTTTTTGTGCTCTAGTCTAATCATTGTGAATGCCATTTTCTTGTAGATTGTTTCCCAAGGAATGTCCTATCACGTGACTTGGAGCGATCTATAAATTTGTTTGTTTTCTGGCGTCGCACGTTTATATGCACTTGTTTCACTAAGGACGTGCTGTGAATCAAAACATGTTGGGTGGGGCCACGAACGCGTGACACTATCATGCCCGCTGAGGCCAGCTGTCAATGAGGATCCATGTTGTTTTAATGCTTTTTATTGTCCTGGATCATGTGAGTACCTTGTGGTGTTTTTAACAATAAACATGTACTAGCAGTATTCATGCTATGTGCGGCCTATGTACCCTTTCCTCTATGGCGGCTGTCTGAGTTGGATCCAAAGTTGTGGCATTGGTATTGGGGGAATATCATATGTTGAAACACAGTGGACCATACTGATCCCATTTAGAGACACCCAAAGCGGTCCATTATTTCTCATGTGTGCTTGATATCGGTAATTGGGGATCATAACCATCTGGTAAGAGGCTTGATTACGGTGGAGGGCACGTGGTATATGGTGGAATTCCTTAACACTTTATGTGGAATATATGATTATCTTGAGGGTAATTATATACACCTTCATTCCACTATATTCTTTCGTTGCTATTGGGACATGGACTTATTTCTATATTGAACTTTATGGACTATTCAGTTCACTGTTTGATTGTATATAAACATGTTTTTAATATTTTTTTCCGGCATAGTAACCAGAAGCACACTATTATTTATGTATATATAGTGCCAGTGTTCTGTCAAATTAGCCAACTTCTCAGAAACTCTAACCACCTCACTTCCAGTTTCTTACGATCAGTAATTGGAGATTTTGACGAATTGCTATTTGGACACAACACCAGTAACCGTTTACAGTCCGCTGCATCTGCATGATATAATTTGAGCGGCGATTGTTACTTGCTTCGATACTAACCAACAAAATAGCCACCTCCAAGGCGGTGATAATTTTGTCCTTATTAGCCGCTGTGGTGTCAAAAGAGCAAAATCTTCCTGTACCGGTCTGTATTCAGTTGCCGGCGTTGGCGTTGTGCAATTCGTTTAAATCTGCAATTACTGATGGTTTAATGAAACTGGAAGTATGGTGGTTGGAGTTTTTGACGAGTTGGCTAATTTGACAGACCACCGGACTATTAACTGCAGCCTTAAGCACCTTAGAGATGCTGCCAGGGACCGATGGCAGGACCACGCCGGAAGCAGGAGTATGGTAAATAATACACTTTATCCTTGCACCTCAAGCAGCCAGGAGGAGTGCTTGATCACCTAACTTGTCTTTGTCCTCCAATAATAATGTGCAGGCTCCACACCTGGGCCTGCATTATATAAATTACATGTAAAAAGCAGGCCATGGTATCGAGTAACCTCAAGGTGTCCATTGGTGAGTAGATATGCACTTTCCAATATAAATAGCCCCCTAAGTAATTTGACTTCCTGCAAAGTATCTACATTGTAGATTGGGTGCAAGGAGGGATTTTTGAATGGACAGTCAGTTGGACATGCCAGTCGATGTCAGCACAGAAAGCAGGAAGGGTGTCCTTTTCTACGCTGAGATTTGTTCCTTCTTCTAATAGAGATGTAGTGCAGAAACATTTATCCCGCAGTCTTGGAAGAATACAGATGCAAGACCCAAGTTCCTCCAGGCTGAATATTACCCTCTTGCTGAGAGAAAATGCGCTTGTAGCTGAGGAAACAGTTTCTGTTAAAATGAGAGAAGGAACCCCATGCTGAATGTAATAATCTTATGCTGGAAATACCATTCACAAGTTTAGAGCTGAAGGGAATATACAGTTTTTTAATATTCAGTAAGATACACGTATATATAAAATTCTTAATAACACGTGCTAAAGTTTTACAAATCTTGTTTCTATGTACAATCCTCAGTTTTATATATACAATATAAATGGTACAACTGTATGAGATACTCAGGTTCAGTTTCAGTGGCCGCTGGTGGGTTCTTATTTTGGGGGGCGATAAACAAACAACACCCCCCCCCGGCGGCATGGCACGGCACTAAAACAGCCCCCCGTGGGCGGTCCACCACTTACCTGCTCGTGTTGCGGGGCTGTAGTGTCCTCTCCTCCTCCCCTAGAGTGCAGGCAGGGGCCGCGGCGACTCCTCCAGCTGCGTCACTGACCTGCCTCCTGATTGGCAGGGAGGAACTTTAGTGTGATAAAAGCGAAAATTCATTCGCTATGTTCACGTGACTGGGTGGGCTCAGAGAAAATGCTTTACGCTCCGAGCCCACCCTTTTTTATAAATAAAAACCACTTTCCCCCATTGATTGGAATCCATGGTCCGGCGCCACTGATATGTAGATCAGGAGGCCGGACGCATGGATAGGGAAGGTGGTACCTGTGCGCCCTCTATGGACGGGCCACAACTGTTCAGCTTCCTCCTTTGCAGTTCCCCCCGGTATTTTACTGAATCTAATAGACAACCAACCAAATGAGTAATACAAGTTGGCCATACACTTTGATGAACCAGCTAAAATTCACTAGATAGTAGGGACAGGCCGAACACCCCACAGTTTGGTTCGCACCAGACTCCCAAATATGTAAACCCTATTAAAGGCTATGGGACTCGAACGTGAAAAATTAAAAGTCACAATTTTGAAGGCTTATATTCAAGTTATTGTCCATAAAAGGAGGTATGGGGGTCCAGGTACTGCCCTGGGAGACATGTACCAATGCAAAAAAAAAGTTTTAAAAAAGTTTGTTTGTACAGGAGCAGTGATTTTAATGATGTTGAAGTGATTATAAAGTCTCGTTTTTTTTTTCTATAAAAATAACAAACATGTTTATACGTATCTGCTCTGTGAAGTGTTTTTGCACAGGGCAGCCCAGATCCACCTCTTCTCAGGTCCTTCGGTGCTCCTGGCCCCTACCTTCACAGCAAGTAGCTTGCTATGGGGCACCCAAGACAAGCCGCAGCTCTGTGTGTCCATTGTGGCAGAGCGTTGCCCTGCCAGGGTCTAGAAGGAGGTTGTGACCCAGAATTCTCAACCAGATGGGTTGAGGGGCTCCAGGGAGCATGCGACAATGAAGAGGATACTGGCTTTTCAGTTTCCTCCTTTCTTAGAAAGGTCCACTTTGGGACCTGGAACCCGGGGATTTCTGAGAGATCCCCAGTCCTGGGTCCTATTTTTGAGAACAGCTAGCATACTGATTGGTCAGGTGTGTGCTGGGCTTTTAAGAGTAATCTGACCATGGATCTGGGCTCCACCCCAGCAGATAGGAAGTCTGAGTATCAGGAGTCAGGAGGGCTCCACGGGGGAGCCAATGCAGCAAGAGGCTGCTAGCTGTGTGCACCAAGGTGGTCGGTGAAAGGGCCTAGAGTGTAAGGTCAGAGTAGCAGTGTTGCAAGTGAGAGCCAACTAGGCTGAATGTCATTTTGTTGATAAAAAGGAGTGCTGAAACCCCTGCGAGGGAAACCTTTGTTTGTTGAACTTTCTTTTAATAAAAATGGGCAAACAAAGCCCTTAAAAAAAAGAACCAGCGAGTGGCAGTGTTCTTTGAGCTCTACATTTGATGCTAGTCCTTTACACCATTCAGACATGGATCGGTCCCATCCCTTCTGTCTTCTCATTGGCTAACTGACTTTGATTGACAGCAGCAGTAGCCAATCGCACCACTGCTGGGTCTCAGCCAAAAAAGGAGAGATGGCCAAGGCACTTGTGGATATGGCTGGGTTGAGAGGGGGCTCAGATAAGTATTAGGTTGGCATAGGGCCTGCTGCACACAGAAGGCTTTTTATCTTAATACATAGAATGCATTAAGATAAAGAAAACATTCTGCCTTTACAACTGCTTTAAAGTAAAACAATAAAAATTAAAACAATTCTTTAAATATAGTGCATGGGGGTCCCCCTTAGTCTGCCTGTGAAGTGGCACATCTGTACCATGTATAGAACCTGCTGCAGCAAAACTCACATTTATAAAGTTCTAAGTTGAATAGCGGCTGCATCCAATCAGATACAATAGCCCAGAAGGGGTTCCCCAATCTGCAATGTAGATTGTGAATTGAATAATTTGTTTTTTTTTGTTCATCCTGCATCATTGAGAGGTTGATTTACTAAAACTGGAGAGTGCAAAATTTGCTGCAGCTCTGCAGAGAAACCAATCAGATTCCAGTTTATTTTGTCTAAGCGCTAATGATGAAACGGAATGTCACTCTAAACCGATGCATAACTAGACTGCTGGCCGTGTTCAATTTTAGTCTGCTGTAGCGTTTCTTTACAGCAGCATAGAAAGAAGTTTATAAATCATGCTGTAAATCTCTTGAACAACCCTTCTAATAGCTTGGTGTGCAACGGAATTTATACGTCACCCCATGAGCCTGCTGACGTTGTAGAACAGTCTGGTTGTGTTATTCTATTTTATTAATGGACTATACACTTTTATCATGTTACTTTAAGCTTAAGTTCTACTTTAAGCAGTTAAGACTTGTTTATATTTGTGACTGGGGGAATAGTTGAGTTGCATTTGTACCACCCCTTAACTGTTCCCCTTTAAATTAGAATTGCAGGCTAAACCTAACTATACTTTAAATGTTTCCTCCCCACTCCAAACACTTATGCTGACTAACCATTGTAATAAATATGTATACTGTGGGCTTGATTCAGCAACGATTTACGCCAGTGTATCCATAGATACGCCGCGTAAATTCAAAGCTGCGCCGGCGTATCTTCTTTCTGTATTCAGAAAGCAAGATACGCCGACATTAGCCTAAGATACGACTGGCATAAGTCTCTTACGCCGTCGTATCTTAGGGTGCATTCTTACGCTGGCTACTAGGTGGCACTTCCATTGTTTTCGGCGTAGAGTATGCAAATTACCTAGTTACGCCGATTTACAAACGTACGTGCGCCCGGCGGTAGTTTTTTACGTCGTTTGCGTAAGGCTTTTTCGGCGTAATGTTGCTCCTGCTATTAGGTGGCGCAGCCAATGTTAAGTATGGACGTCGTTCCCGCTTCGAAATTTGAATTTTTTGCGTCGTTTGCGTAAGTCGTTCGCGAATAGGGCTGGACGTAATTTACGTTCAAGTCAAAACCAATGACGTCCTTGCGACGTCATTTGAAGAAATGCACACTGGGATATGTACACGGACGGCGCATGCGCCGTTCGTAAAACACATCAATCACGTCAGGTCATCACATATTAGCATAAAACACGCCCCCCCTTCCACATTTGAATTACGCGGGCTTACGCCGGCCCCATTTACGCTACGCCGCCGCAACTTACGGAGCAAGTGCTTTGTGAATACTGCACTTGCTCCTGTAAGTTGCGGCGGCGTAGCGTAAATACGATACGTTGTGCCGCCGTAAGAAGGGGCGCAGCTACCGTAATCTAGCCCTCTATTTTCAAAAGTATTGAAATGCCTGCCTCAACACTTTAATGGCATCCCATCAGTGCTTTAACTGGGCCGGAACGCGGCGGTACTCAGTACCGCCACTTCCAAAATTGGCCCTGGAGAGTACCAGCACCTCTCCGTGCGCCCAGTACGTGGGTTTCCCGTACCGGAACGCACTTCACCCAGGCAGCGTATATCGTGTGCAGGAGGAAGAGCAGGTGAGACGAGCAGGGGCGGACTGGGCCGGGGGAGGAGATTTCCCCCCCAGGCCGCCTACCTTTTTTTTTTGTCTTGTCTGTGCAGCGCGGCAGCCCAGCCCTCTACATTGTCGCCCCCTCCTACTATTCTCCTTGCGAATGCTAATACCGCCCCGCCTCTCCAGCCCTCTTCTTTGCCGCTATACTCACGAATGCTGAGGATAGTAAGAGAGAGCGGCAATGTAGAGGGCTGGAGAGGTGGGCGGGGGATAGTACGGAGCGGCCGATGACTGATAGATTACAAACATGACTGGTGGAGGCGGAGCCTAAAGCTCCGCCCACCCCCTCCGTGCGGCTGTTGTTCACTGGGTCCTCTCTTGGGAGGGGGAGGCTGTCTGATGACAGGAGGAGGAAAGAGAGAAGCACGAGGGGAACCCCCTGCTAAGGACAACAGGTACAATTTAATAAAATACTCTTATCATGATTTACAGATCATGATTTTGCAATAAAGTGATCCATGCTGCAAACTCAACATTCTCCCTTCAGCGAAAGTTTATGTTTTGCAAACTTTGCAGTGCATGAACTTTCACTGAAGGTGTAGACTGTTTAATGAGTTTGCAGCATGGATCACTTTATTGCAAAATCATGATCTGTATATTAATACACTTTCAATGAATGTGGTCTGTTTAATGAGTTTGCATTGATTTCAGCATGTGCAAAGTGTTCCATGCAATGCATGCTGAAATCAATGCAAACTCATTAAGGAGGTTGAGGCTGCACTCATTGCCGCTGATTAGGCGGCACTCTAAGGCTACTTTCACACTGAGGCATCAGCGGTAAAGTGCCGCTATTTTTAGTGATGCTTTACTGTCGTTTTTACGGCGCTATTTGGCCGCTAGCAGCCAAAAAAGGGTTAAAACCACCCGCTGCAGTGGCACTTTGCTGGCGGCGCTGCCCATTGATTCCAATGGGCAGGGGCACTGTAGGATCGGTGTATACACCGCTCCTACAGACTCAAAGATGCAGCTTGCAGGACTTTTTTTACCATCCTGCCAGCGCACCGCTCCAGTGTGAAAGCCTTCGGGCTTTCACACTGGAGTGAAAGGAGTGGCTCTTTCGGGGCACTTTGCAGGCACTATTTTTAGCTCTATAGCACCT